>NW_026442180.1:610099-1220198 GCF_026898425.1 Galleria mellonella
CCCCATTTCAACCATTGTTTGTCCACAGAACATAGGCCTCCCCATTTACGGTAATAAGGAACGGGAGCATTCTTTATGGCAGTTTACCATTAAACAGATTTTACCAGCAGTTGCCACACTCAGGTTGCCAATATACCTGAGATTGGCAACCGGAGTTAGGTTTTCATGATTATTAAAAGGGAACGCTGCTCCCTGTTCCTCCACCATAAAGTTCTCTTAATTATTTTTTACGACACCTACGAAAAAGGAAGGGACGGCCCGTTCTATGCCGTGTCGTCCCGGCTGGGCCATTAGGAGTTAGATATAGAACGTCAATTAACAAGTAATTTATCTCAAATAAATTACTAAAACATCTCTGTAAGTTATTTATTGTATACACGAGAGAATACAACGAGAAAGCAATATTGGTAATGGCCAACTATAAAGGTATTATACTGTTGTAAAATTATCATTAGCATAATTAATCATCATTTTTTTTATACCTTAGATAGAACATCGAGTATAAAAACTTTTTCCAAACGGGTCCACTTTTTGTCAGTTAAGTGTCAAATTTATCACGTTTTTTTTTTAATAGTGTTCAATATACTTTCGCACATAATGTATTTTGACGTATTTAATTATATAATAAATAAAATAAGTTTTTACGCATTAAAAAGATACAAAAATTATAAAATAAAATAAATGTTGAAGTTATAAGGAAAACAATTGTAACTATTTGTCATGCAAAATTGTATGAAAAAGTTGACCCGCTTTTCACGAAGTATTTGTATGGAGACTATCTATGTAACCTAAGATTCGAGAATATGAAAAATATAATAAATAACATGCCTAAAATATTTACACTTGTTTATTTCAATGTCATTTTTCTAACAATAAAATGTTTAATATACAGGTATTTAATGCCACTATTAACAGTGTATTAACATTGAAATAATCCTACTGCTAAGACGGAGGTGTAACATTCAGTTTTCCTTGAAACCTCAAACACTTCGCAACAAAGCCTCTATTGAAGAACACTGTGAAAAAAAGAAATCTTAAAAAAAGTTTACAATAAAGAGATTTTGCTTTTTTCCGCGCCACGATTCGGGTCAGACCGCTCAACTTAGGTTTCAATCTGATATATTGTGAGCAAGGTGAAATTTTGCCACGATGAAGGCTCCAACGATTTATTTCTCTTATTCATTAGTTGACAGCGGTGGGAAACAAACGGAATGTTTTTTGTTTCAAGTACAAATAAAATCAAATTAGGTATTTCTTTGCCTAAACGACTTATGTGAAAAGAAAAAAAAATATCAGGGTGCTGGTCTAAATATTCACCCGCGTGACTTCGAATTAAAAAAGGCGTATTAAAAATATATGCACAATACCATGAATATTTATTTACTTCATTAATTAAATGCTTCTAGATGGTTGCATAGATTTGATTTCCAATTTTGTCAATTTAAGGACAGTGCCGTCTCCTAATTAACTTAGTGATTACTTGTTCTGTGGTCAACATTGTAATTAGAAAAATATGCTACTCTTGATTTTTTTTTTTATTAAAAACTAAAAGACAAGTATCGATGAAACAATAATCGTATTTTAACTGCACCGTGCATTCTGAAACCATAGAGCGGTCTCGCGGCAGGTTTCGTCGGGCCTTACGTGTCGACCTCACTTGGCGGCCACTACAACGTGTGCTCGTGTAACATACCTACATATTTATTTAATTTGTACTAAACGACTCTCAACGCACGATACGAGTGTTTGTGAGTTACTTATTTAATAAACAGTGACCTAATTTTTCATGTCCAAATACACGATTTCCATTGTTTATCATTATATGATTTAAACATTAAAAAAATGAATATTTTCCATTCTTAAAATCCTTAGTTTAACAAATAAAACTTTAGTACGTTAACCATGTTAGTGGACACGATTCGTAACGTGTCCTCCTATTGATTTACAACTAATTAACTTACATTATGCCTATTTACGTTCGAGTCATAATTGTGTAGATAAATACCTAATTACACAATATTAAGGTCACGGATCGTTCTATTGTTTTTAATGCATGCACTACCTTGCCTGCTGGACAGACCGATCGGCATCGCTGTTTGTTTGATAAAATATGACGCAGCCACAAGGTCGCCGAATTTTATCTTTAATTCTGCCGCTGAGCATTGTTTCATGGTTGTGTTTCCATTTACGGTATAAAATATGGCAGTGTAATTAGATATTGGATACTTAGGCATAATCTTAGTACTTAGAAAATGTAAATTGAGGTATCATGAACCTTACAGAGTAATGGATACGTGGGCCCTATAGACGGTACAACGTTCCGTCATTAAGGTTTACATATTGTGTTATAACCTTAAAAATAGGCTATGTTCATCATCATTTATTTCACGTTCAAGACAACGACAAATAATAAAAAAAATCCAATATAGAAATAAGCAGCGAAGGTCACAACACATCAATATTTATTAAGCACTTACTTAGTACAAAAATAGTAACGTTTAATGTGTGTGGCCATAAATAAAAAAAACAGTGGACATCAAGCGTCACATACGAATGCAAATTCAAAATTGGAACGTCGAAAACTCCAAATTTAAATGTAGCCATAAAAACGCAAGACACCAAAAGTTAGATGTGAATTCAAATTTAATATTGGAACGTCAAATTCCAAATTCGAACATTAAGCTGTTGCGATGAGTAGTTGCGCAAATGTAAAAGAGTTTTGCTTGGTGTATTATTTATTGATTGTTGAAAAACAATGGCGGGCGCGCTTGCTGGCAGTGAGTCAGTGGGTCAAGGGTGCGCTGGCCTAGTTACGCAGCCCGCGCGCCGAAATTTGCGCGCTAACCAGTTGCTAACCTCATACTAGGGAGGAGCTCACTAGACGTCAGTATATATTATAGCGATTATTATATATTTTTTTTTATAGGAATCTATTGCAACCTTCATTTTGAACGTACAACAATCCGTGTATCTGGGAAATATTGATTGACCGGATTATAGCGTATTTTAACCTTCATCCCGAATGTTTAATACACGCTTAAATATGGGACAAACGGAGTGTCTATTTTTTTGTTTTATCAGTAACAATGGAATGGTATACCCCACCTGCGCTGTCAGTATACGTTAGGGCACCAGTGACAGATGATAAATGACAATGAAAGCAACTCAGTTGGCTAGTGACGAATTCATAGAGAGTTAATTAAAATGGTTTCCAAGGCGAACCGTGTGGAGGTCGACCTGATATATTAATATATATTGCTAGCAATGGGGCTGCTAGATCCCCATTAGTAACAATCCGTTTCCCCTGAAAGTATCTATTAGTAATAATAGATTTCTTTGCAAACTCCGTGAATCAAAACCATAGTGGTCGGTGGTGAATACACCATGATAGGCTATCTAACCTGACCGCATCCTCATCATTATGTCCTTCACTAGTTTCCAGCTATTTTACACAGGTTGATGTACAGAGGGAGACTTTGTACAAAAGTCGATTGCTTGGGTACCTCTGTCCCATTCGTGTTTCTACCGTGAAGCAGTTGTGTTTGCATGGCTGTGTTTCGGTTTGAAGGCTGGGATATGGCGTGAATTTACTGGGTACAGAGGAATAACATCTAAGTCCTCAGGAATGGCAACGCATGGGGGGTGTCATGAGCGAAACAGTATACTTTGTTATGTCCATGGTACTCATGTCTACAGGCGACAGTAACCACTTTCCATCAGGTGGACCGTCAGCTTGTTTGCCGTTCTAAGTTGTATATAAAAAAATTAAAAAAAAAACACCAAATTTCATAAAAAATAATTGAATCGTTACAGTACCAACCTTCTTATCATCATCACCATCATCACCTCATCCATTATCTGTACATCGCTGAACATATACTTCCTCCATAGACCACCATAAAGAACATGGATGCAGGTGATCAGGAAGTCACCTGCATCCACTGACTACCTGCAACGCATTTGACGCCGTCGCTCCGTCTAATGAGGGCTCATCCTACACTACGTTTGCCTATACGGGGTCGCCACTCAAAAACCTTTCTTCCCTCTAGGTTGTCAGTTCTTCAAGCTATGTGACCTGCCCATGGCAGTATCATACAAACACTAATTTTCTCTTTTGTAAATCTTCTATTTAATAATAAATAAATAAATAATCATTATGATCAATTTTAAATATATTTTACTACATAAAAATATATATATATACTAAAAAATAAATATATAAAAATATATTATATGTAGGTACATAAGACAGCAATAATTTTGTTGTACATTTCCTATCTAAGCTATTCACTATACGCGTTCACTTACCTTCACACAAAGGTTCCTCTGCTGCCATGTGTTTTATGACGTTATTAATTTAATATTGTAACTTTAATGATATAATTTTACATTAATGGTAGAGCTCATTAAAATGTATTTTTTATTAATAATTTACTTATATACAAAATATGGTAATTTTTGTATAATGCTTATATTTATTTAGCTACAGTGCATATATTTAGTAAAATTATATGTACTATTATTTTATTTATTTTAATCTTTAATATAATAATAATTTTGCAGTCCATATCATCCTAAGTCTCTACCAACGCATAGGTTTTTTTTAATGGGTTTAAATGGATTGGTTACCCCACCCGCGCTATCAGTATACACCGACGGGGCACCGGTGAAAGATGATAGGTGAGAATGAATGCAGGTCAGTTGGCCCACCATGATGAATTCGACAAGAATTAACCGTGATGGTTTCCAGGGGGAACCGCGTGGAGGTCTACCTGAGAGGGTCAATTGCTAGCAATAGGGCTGTTAGACCTCACTACTAGCAATCCCTTTCCCCTCCATAAAAATATAGAGTCTCTATTAAAAACATAATATTTCTAGACACAGCAATTTCGACTAGTATTGTTTATCCTATGTTCTAAATTAGAATATACAATAGAATTTAGATTATCCGGATCCAGTAATCAAGGGTATTCCGTATAATCGAAAATCCGAATAATAGATTTTTAAAGTTAAATGAAACGATAATTAAATTTTAATATTTTTTTTATTATTATGTAAACATACGTTATTTAGACAATAAGATATAAAAAATTATGAGCTGTAAAGATAATGGATTACATAATACTTATATAATTAAAAATTTTGGTTGGAAATAATTAACTTAATAAATCACATATTTTCATTGCGGCCAAGTCCCTGGTGCGCTTCAGTTGTAACAACTGTATCGGATTCGAATAATCCTGTCTTGTCCGGATAATCGAGATTCCACTGTAATGTATCCGCGTACCAAATTTTATTTAAATCCCGTCTACTATTTAAGAATTATAATTTTTTTTGTAACTCCACCTGCGCTATCGGTATACACCGGCGGGGCACCAGTGAAGGATGATAGGTGAGGATGAAATAGGTCAGTTAGCCCACCGTGACGAATTCAACAAGAATTGTTCACGATGGTTTCCAGGGCAAACCACGTGGAGCTCGATTTATTACTAGCAATGGAGCTGTCACATTTCATTGCCAACTATCCCTTCCCCCTAGCATTATAGAGTAACGAAGCTCGTTTCACACTCATAAACTTTCACGATTACAATATTTTAGTGGGATATTCGGAACCATTGGCGTTAAGTGATGGACAGCACATCACTACGCGTTACAAGGAGCACACGAGCGAACGTTTACGTAACCCAAGTTTAAGGTCGACTAGATTCGGCTGGACAAGTTGCACGGCGAGCGACACCCACGTCACGCCGCGCCGCCTCAATGGCCACACGCCGGAGGCGTATTGATATGCATAATTTCACCCACTTGGCTCGTAAAAACCGTGTTCGTATTTGTACAGGGCCGTCACACTGTCAATGTAAAGTGGACTCCGTTGTCCATATTTAGCCTTGAATTTGCGCCGTTGCGAAGCACTGACTGTAGTCCTTGTATCCTCTTATTTTTTTATTGTTAAGAAGCTACTGCAAGCTGACCATCCACCCCGGAGGGAAAGGAATTGCCAATAATCAAATACTAGAAATATTTTCAGGTCGACCTTCACGCGGTTTCCCTTGAAAACCACTATAGTTGATTCTTGTTGAATTCGTCACGGTGGACTGACTGGCCTGATTTCATTCTAATCCTTATCTTATACCACTGGTGCCCTCTAGCGTATACCAAAAACGCAGGCGGAGTTATCAGATCATTTTCATCCATAAAAAAGACTGTTCGCTCCGTAGTATACTTTTTTTTACAACAGGGGGCAAACGAGCATGCGGCTCACCTGATGGTAAGTGACTACCGCCGCCCATGATCACCCACAACACTAACGGCATTGCAGGTGTACTGCCAGCCTTTTAAAAAGGAATATGTTCTTTTCTTGTTTGTAAATGTTTAACAATATAAGAGCATTAAATAAACCCATCTCTTCGTTCGAAGTTTTTTATACCACAAAGGAGGCAATGGGAGGAGGTAGCTTATGGACACCTGAAATACTAGGAATGTCACGTGCGCGTTATCGACCCCAAGGAAATCTTAATGTACTCTTTTTGAAGAACCCCCTCCTATAGTCTCTAGGGAAAACCTCAGCAGGGATCTCCTTCCACAGCCTGAGCCTTCGCGGAAGATTCCTTCGTAACCGCACCGTACGTGATAATTTTTTTTTGATGGGTGAAAATGGTGTGGTAACCCCGCCTGCGCTAACGGGATACGCTGGCGGAGCACCAGTGAAGGGTGATAGATGAGAATGAAAACAGGCCAGTTAGCCCATCATGATGAATTCATCAGGAATTAACCGTGATAGTTTCCAGGGGGAACCGCGAGGACGTCGACCTGGTATCAATATACCCATATTGCTAAGCAATGGGATTCTCAGTCTCCATCATTAACAATCCCTTTCCCCCTGTACGTAATCATATAGGTTCAAGCGTGTGAGGATGAATTCCCTGTCAATGGCGAGCGGTGCGATGATAAAAGTTGGCTGATCATTTCAAACAATTCCTCAAAAAAAAACAATTCGTTATTTCTGTATAATGGATTGTGTTCTGAGAAACGGACTATGTCTTTAATCTCAGAGTCTAAACTTTAAACACAGAATTACTGTATCTGCATGTTATTTTTGTTATATTATTATTTTTATTGTGTGAAAAAATATAGTATCTAATGTTAATTCACGGCCAAATAAAGTCATGATTCATAAAGCCGTCGCTGTAAATTTAATTATGCAGGTAAGTAACAAAAATACATTTGTAATAAATTAATGTAATTAAAATATAGCACTAGCTTTTACCCGCGGCTTCGTCCGCGTAACCGGACCATATGATCACTGACCAGGCTAAAAATCCTATGATGTCCTAGAAAAATCAATATTTGAATACTAAATTTCATACAAATTTATATAATTATTTGTGTGTAACAGCGTCAAACAATTTTACATTTATAAACCACAGTAGGAATAGAATTATAAAATATTTTAAAATTAATAATTACAACGATTGATAATTTAGATATATTTGTTATATTAATGAACTATTCAGAAACCAATAATTATTGGTTTCTGATTTGCCTTTTGGCTGATCCGTATTTTGCCTGATTATAATCAGGGTAGATGTCGTTCAACTGTCACGTGACCGCTGACTGGTTGGTTTATAGCGTTCATAATACAAATTAGCAAGGCAGTTCAATTTACGCCGTAATCTGCCTGGAAGTAAAAGTTCATAATACGACCCCAGGTATCTGGAAATAAGGTTCAACGTTTCATATAAAATAAACCTTGCGCAAACAAGACACCTGTGGGGGGAAAGGGATTGTTAGTAATGAAGACTGAGAATCCCATTGCTAGCAATATACCCAACCAGGTCGACCTCCTCGCGGTTCCCCCTGGAAACTATCATGGTTAATTCCTGACGAATTCAACGTGATGGGCTAACTGGCCTGTATTCATTCTTATCTATCACCCTTCACTGGTGCTCTGCCAGCGTATTCCGTTAGAGGCGGGGTTACCATACAATTTTCACCAATAAAAAAGTCACCTGTATCATCGTCATATTAACGCCATCTGTTATTGAATAGAATAACTAATAAATTACTGTAACTTGGTTACATCCAATATCGACAAAATATTTAACTAAAAACATATGACAGCATCGAAGGCGTATTTATTTTAATTTGAAATTAAAAAATCTGTCATGGACGATCAAGAGAAAAAAATTAGCGCGCTTTGTTTGGGACCAAAGGGGTCAGGTAAAACAACTCTTATGAAGAAATTGCAAGACGCCGAAGGTATAGACAATACATATAGTCCTGTGTCGACAATTGGAACAAATATTTACGACATTTACTACTTGAACAAACATGGGAAGAAACAAATGTTGACTGTGAGAGAAGTTGGCGGCGAGATGGCGCCACTGTGGAGTAATTATTTAGACGGAGTTAATAAAGTAAGTAATTTATATTATATATGATAATTCAATTTTTTTTTTAACAGATAAAAATGGAATGGTAACCCCGCCCGCGCTATCGGTATACACCGACGAGGCACCAGTGGAAGATGATAGGTGAGAATGAATGCAGGTCAGTTGGCCCACCATGATGAATTCGACAAGAATTAACCATGATGGTTTCCAGGGGGAACCGCGTGGAGGTAGACCTGATAAAGTACATTGATGGCAATGGAGTCTAACCTCCCTATTGCTAACAATCTCTTTCCCCCATTATACACTATTAGAATACGCGAGTGCACCATTCTATATTCATTTATTAAATAACATTGTGTTACAAAAAACGACTTCAAAATCAGTTATTTTGATTTATAAACTAAACTACCGAATCGATTTTGATCAAATTTCTACGAGACCAATCTGTAAGTATACCTTTTTAGATAAAAAAAAATCCAAATCGGTTTGTAACCGATTTGAGAACCTCCAATTTCAAGTCATTTAAAAATCTAAGAACAAGGAATTACATAGAAGGAATAAAAAAATAAAAACTGTAAATCGTATGGTTGCCTCCTTTCTTCTTATGCAAATATAATTAGTAAAAAGAGGATGAAAGATACACCATCAGTTGCTATTTTTCTCAATTCATAGCAGACTAGTGTATAGAAAACGTTTGTTATGTCAATTATTTGTCAATGACAAATTTTACATTACTGGATTATATACTTCATACAGTTTATGTGGAAAGTATGCAAGCAGGTTGTATCTGAATTTGGTAGGGTTATACGGCCGTATAACATTTTCTATACACTAGCCTGCTATGAATTGACAATTTTATCACTCCTATGTAATTCCTTGTTCTTAGTTTTCAACTAAGATTAAAAATATAATTAATTACAGGTTATATATGTGGTAGATACTTCAAACCTCTGTCAGATATCGGCCGCCGCGGTGCTACTCTATACTTTGCTTGCCGAACCGCGCCTAAAAACCGCCAAGGTGAACATAACTCACGCACTAAAATGATTTATTATTTTATGCAATGTTTAATCGCCTGTAAATCATAAAGACAAATGTATGTATTGAAAACTAATTACTATTTTGATTGGCCTACCGTGTACATATACTATACCGTGTAGATATATTAGATAGATAGACATTTAGACAGATAGATATATAATTTAATTGCTTTACTTACAGCACACAAATAACGACGGGAAAGGGATTGTTAGTAATAGGGTCAAATAGCCCCATTACTAGCAATGTACCCTGTCAGGTCGACCTCCACGTGGTTCCCCCTGGAAACCATCGTAACTAATTCTAGTTGCTCCGTTGGTTTGCTTTGTATATTTTTTATATAATTATATTATCATTCTAAAACACCGTGTTGCCATACCAACATACAGTTTTTTCGTTCACAAATTGTAATCGACCAGCCAATGATAGATAGATAGATAGATAGATATATCGTTTATTTGTTTGTTACAAATCACACACAACATGTTTATAAGAATAGACAATACATAAAACAACATAAGATTTATAAAATTGTCTTATTATGTGTGATCTGCAGCAATACAAAAAGGTGGAAGCTCAGCGTGGAACATTGTTCAAGGAACAAAACACTGATTTTCAGCTTTAACCCATTTGAGGGTACGTGAAAATAATAATTAAAATAAATAAAATGATATGGACCTTCGCACAATAACGCTCAATAAAAAAAATGTTTAATGTTTTTTTAAAGACCCGAGAGGTTTCATTATGTAGTCATGGCATTCATCTTCTACTGAGAATGACTAAACAAGTTTTTATTTTTTTATTTTAATGCCATTGCATTGATTATCATTATAAACCCGCGCTAATAGTATGCGGTAGTGAGGCACCGATGAGGGATAATAGGTGAGGATTAATAGGCAGTTAGCCCATTGGGATGCAGGAATTCCAGGAGGATAGAATATCCAGGAATTCAGCACGACAGATTCCAGGGGAGACCAAGTGAAGGACTTGACAGGATATACTGCTAGAAATGGGACTGGTGAACTACCAGCTACCTCAAATACTAAAGCCGTGAACAACACCAACCGATAGGGTGGAATGAATATTAATAACGGAAACTA
The DNA here is from genome assembly GCF_026898425.1 of Galleria mellonella. Classification (NCBI taxonomy): domain Eukaryota; kingdom Metazoa; phylum Arthropoda; class Insecta; order Lepidoptera; family Pyralidae; genus Galleria; species Galleria mellonella. Next base: position 620,631 of record NW_026442180.1, read on the forward strand.
ACTATCTAGCCCTTTGATAGCAAAGTACTCTGTCAGATTGATATGCACGCGGTCTTCTCAGGATATCTTTTTTCTTATACAATTTAGAATGGCAAACAAGCTGACGGCCCACCTGATGGAAAGTGGTAACCGTCGCCTATAGACATGAGCAGTACCATGGACATAACAGAGTATATTGTTTCGCCCATGATACCCCCCATGCTTTGCCATTCCTGAGGACTCAGGTGTTATTCCTCTGTACTCTATAAATTCACGCCATATCCCACCCTTCAAACCGAAACACAGCCATGCAAACACATTTGCTTCACGGTTGAAACACGAATAGGACAGAGGTACCCAAGCAATCGACTTTTGTACAAAGTCTCCCTCTGGTAAATACATTATATTATTACAGTTATTTTCTTTACCTATCCTAATAATGAATCCTAATCCTATCCTAATTATTTATTTTATTTATTTATTATCCTAATAATGAAGTACCACGTTCATTATTCATTGACCATCCATAAAAGTCGACTGGTAGAGATTGCTACTAGCATCAAGTTCGCCTTTTGTACTAAATTTTTTCATGGTAAATAAAGTTATTTAAATAAATAAATACATTTGTCATTACAGTTCATGCTAGTTCTGAGCAAAATGGACGCCGCGTACCGCCAAATGCGTAACGAAGCGTTACTCATGCTTCAATACGCAAGGCTTAGAGCTGAACTCAAGAACGCGCCGAAGTTGCTTGAGGCTTCACCCCTGACTGGCGAGGGAATTGACGAGCTGCGAGCATTCCTCGCCGAATCTAAGCAGACACCGCCAAAAGTTACTGCTTAGACACGGAACAAATAAAAAAAAATGTTTCTTGTTTTATTATTGTATATATTTCTATGAAGTTGGCGCTACCTGGTTTTTTTTTACAACACGGGCAAACGAGCATGCGGCTAATCTGATGGTAAGTGACTACCGCCGCCCATGATCACCCACAACACCAGCGGCATTGCAGGTACGATGTCGAGAGTTTATAGGCCAACTTAATTATTTTACTTATTTATTTTATTATAACACTTAGGTAGGCAAACAAACTGACGGCATACCTGCTGGATAGTGGTAACCGTCACCTATAGACATGAACAGTACTATGGATGACCATAGTACGTACGTACATAGTACGAAACTATACTCTGCTATGAAGCAGAGTATAGTTTCGCCCATGATACCCCTCATGTGATGCCATTCCTGAAGAAGCTATGAATCTGTACCCTATAATTTTTCGAAGACCTCTAACGTGGCTTACTGAACAACAGCTCATACCTATTTTGTATTTTTAACAGATGGCTAATTAGACTATCCGGTCTATTTGTTTAAATAATATTTGTAAGGACTACCAGCTCCATGATTTGCCCCATTGCTAGCACTATCATATCAGCCATTAACTGTGCACTGCTGAACATAAGCCTTCCCCATAAGGAGAGCGTTGCCAGTAATTGCCACGCCTGGTTGGCAGGTTGGCAACCGCCGTTAGGCTTTTAGAGATGTTTTAAGAGGGACGCTGCTGTCCATCCCTCTACCATCGAGTTCCTTTAATCGCTTCCTGCGCCATCCACAGGAGAGGAAAGGGTAGCCTGTACTATGTCGGAATCACACGGATGTTGCTATTGCTAGCACTATATTCTGTTAGCAAAACCTCTACGCGATTCCATTCCACCAATCAATCACATCAATTTTACAAATTTTGCCTTCGCCTACTCCTTATTAGTGACTAGATACCTATAGCCAACGCTACAGCGTAATTTTTTTCTTATCTGGACAAAAACTACTCTATCTCTCAAGCTCTCTTAAAGCAAACAATACAATTTTAAAAATCTTCAGTAAAATCACAGACATATAATAATAATTCTTTATCATGTCTGTGAATAAAAATTGGTTGTGGAGTTTCATTTCGGAGATTATAGATTGATCAAACATCGCGATATGAGATAAAAGAGAGCCGTAGGTTGCTGAGATTTTTTTTTTCATTTGGCTTCGGCTTTTTAGAGTAGCCATTAGCCATTTTCTTGCTGAGGTTTGCGGAAATAAAATGCAAAAGTATTTCAATTTATTCCTCACGTCAATCTCTTAAGTGTAACTGTCAGTCAAAATAATGTCAGTCAGTCAGTCATAAATCAATATAATGAAGCTTTACAATTCGATTTGTAAACAAAACACACTTTCGTCACATACTGAATATCTATTTAAAAAAAAAAACAATTAAAAGTATAAATTGTATTTAATACCTACATAGTTATATACAAAATGGACGTATCGAAATTATGCCGCAGTTGTATGAAGGAGGTCGCCTCTTGGGAGAAAGATAATTTTGATCCTAGAACCATTGAAATGTTTAGTTTCTGTACAAATATCAAGGTAAATACAATGCTACTTTCTAATAACATACTATCTATTAACATTATTTTTCAGATGGGACCTGAGCATTTAAAAAAGTCATTTGTATTTACAAGATCCAAATAATTATTTTAATGACAAATTAAATTGATAAGAACAGTATTTAAATGTACCTTATGTCTCATTTACATTATAGGAAGATGAACAAGATTCATCTGTGTCTATATGTATCTCACACACTAATATTTAAGTCTTAAAACAGTATGGGTTTGTTTTTGTGTGAAGGGCTTGATAGACAGATATGGCAATTAAAATACAGAGCATGGAGACATTTTTTTTTATACAACTTAGAATGGCAAACAAGCTGACGGCCCACCTGATGGAAAGTGGTAACCGTCACCTATAGACATGAGCAGTACCATGGACATAACAGAGTATACTGTTTCGCCAATGATACCCCCCATGCGTTGCCATTCCTGAGGACTCCGATGTTATTCCTCTGTACCCAGTAAATTCACACCTTCTGTCATATAGTCCTCAGATATGGCAATATGTAAAGGTTGGCATAAGTTTAAATAAAAAAAAAAAAAAACATTAATTTTTCTATAGGTTACAGAAGGAGACAATCTACCCCGACAATTTTGTTATGACTGCCTAGTCAGAATAGAATCATCATACACATACATAATGGAAGCCCAAAAAGTTAACATCACATTAAGAAATGTTGTCTCTCGGGCCACCAGCGTCATAGTGGAACCAGAAAGTTATTCAAGACACATCATCTCTAATAATATTAATCCAGAAAGTGCTACCAAAAACCTAATATCGCCTGATTATAAAATGAGTACCATAGACAATTTTGATGAACAAATCTTCTTCGATAATGTGGAGAATCAATTTGAAAATGATTTTAATAATAAAAATGATGAAAATGCACCACAGAAGATCACAGAGAATACAAATACAGAGATACCAGGCAACAAAGAAATCGTAAATGAGAAAGAGATGGAGAATATTGAAGAAACTAAGAAGAATGTGTGTCCGGTGTGTAGGAAAGGATTTACATCTAAAGCATGGTTTGCTAAGCATATGGAGAAGGAGCATACTGGGAATAAATATGCCTGTGCACACTGTCCTAAAAGTAAGTGACTTTTATTATCATGGTCAAATAATAATAATATACTTTATTATCCAGACTACAATGCGGTCCATTTTGTTAGTAACAATTTTCTTACAAACTATGTTAGTAAAAAAAAAAGAAAAGCAAATTGATTTAATTAAGCAGTTCACCCAGATGTGAGCCAGCCGACTAGATCAGCATCTGAATGAAATGTCCAATTGTAGGCGAGTTATATTTCTCGCCTATTACTTTTAGAATGCTGTTGGTGCTTGTCCTAACCCTGTGTAGCAATGATGCAGTCCTCTTTCTCCTTATAACGTAGTAGTCATCTATGGGAGATTGAGCAAACATGCTAGAAGCGCTACAAAAGCGAGGTAGCCCCAACAGCACTCTATTAAATAAGATATTTAAATAGATCTTAGGTGCTTATTTTCAATGAATGATTCATATATAGATAGTTTATAAAAAAATCATAGAATAGTTATTGAAAAATTTGGTTATTTGTAAATATTCCCAAAATTGCTAGCAATTGGGCAGGATTGTTGCTAACTCTGTTACTAATTAAATTCCTCCTCCATGGGCTACAAAACTTATTAATTTGCTTAAATGTGATATAATAGTTTGAATTTTCTATTCTAGTTTTTTAATTCAAATATTCAGCATTTTAAACCAAAATTAATTTTACAAAGCAAGGTGCATTATTTTCTTTTTTTCTCTTTTATTTTAATCATGTTTATTAAAATATCCTACCCACTTTAGCATTTCTTCAATTACACAGTAAATTTTCGAAATATACTTTTCATATTTTAAAAAGTTATGTTTAATTAAATTTCTATCACAGCATTTGCTAAGCGCTCTCAGCTGTCGTACCATGCAACTTCGCACTCGGAAGAGCGACAATTCGAGTGCACAGCACCCTCTTGCGGCAAGCGGTTCAAACGACGTAAACAGCTCGTGGCACATTCGCGGGCGCACGGTGATGCCAGACCATTTGTTTGTGATAAGTGTAACATGAGGTAAATGTGACATTTATTAATAATAATATACTAATATAAGCCTTTATTAAATAAGTAACATAATAAACAATTCAATGTAATTAATATTGAGTCAGTAACTGTTCTGTCACCTCTCTCTTGTCCAAAGACAAAGGCCTCCTCCAGAGTCTTCCATTCTATTCTGTCTTTGGCTATCCTTGTCCAAAGTGCACCTGCTACTGCTTTTATATCTGTAAGCCATCATGTCAATGGTCTTCCCTGTCTTCTTTGGCCTATTCTAGGGTACCAGTCTGTTACAGTTGTTGTCCATTTTTGTGTTTTTTCCCCGCACAATATGTCCTGCCCATCTCCATTTTATTTTTTTTATTGTATAGTATGTATTTTAATATTTTTGAATTTTGTTTTCTTTTTAATGTCTACTAATTTAACCCTATTCTTTATTTTTATGCCTTTTTTTTCTCTATTGTTTTGACATACTTTTAATTTTTTAAGATTTCTTTCAGTTAATGGCCATGTTTGACACCCATATGTAAGACAAGGCAATATGCATGTATCAAACACTTTCTTTTTGTCATTCATATATATATATATATATATATATATATATATATATATATATATATATATATATATATATATATATATATATATATATATATATATATATATATATATATATATATATATATATATATATATATATATATATATATATATATATATATATATATATATATATATATATATATATATATATATATGAATATTGGCGATTCTCCTGTCAGTCTCTTTGTGTCATTTGCTAGAGAAATTATTTGGCCCAGATATAAATATTCTTCAACATATTTAATGGGTTTGACAAATAAAATATAAAAAAGATGAAAACTAAACGCATTGTAATTCTAGAAGGAAGTATAAAATCTTGTGACTTCTTTTTCAGATTCAAAATAAAGAGTATCCTCAAATGTCACATGAAAGTCCATGAGGAGCAGAAGCAGTACTTGTGCTCGTTCTGTGGATGGAGTTTCAGTCAAGGTAAAAGAACTGTTGTTATTAGGTTAAATTTGATAATCTTAATTTATGTAAAGGGAACACGTAGCGCCATCTATTATCGCTTTGGGAATAACTCAGCGCACGCCATATTGGTATTTCTCTCTGATTTCGTCTGTCATTTGCGTTGCACGGCTAAAATATGTATTTAAAGTAAAATATAAGATTAATTATAACTCTGATCATTTCCAAGTGGAACATTGAGGCTTTTAGATCTCTATTGGTAACAAACCCTTTTCCCCCTCTAATTTCACTGTTTGAGCACATTGTATTTACTATCTGTATCCTCTCCATACAGCGGGCAATTTGAAGGTGCATTTGCGCGTACACACGGGTGAGAAGCCGTTCTCGTGCGAGCAGTGCAGTTTCCGCGCCGCCGCCGCTTCCAACCTGCGGCGCCACCAGCGGCGCCACTCCGGCCGTCCTTCCCACCTGTGCACGCACTGCTCTAAGGGGTTCTTCGACGCTAGCGCACTGGTGAGTAGTGTCTTTCTGTCTGTATTATTTAAAAATTCAAGTGTATGTGATTAGCGCTATCTCGTGGTTTAACGTCCCCGTCAATCGGTATAAAAAGTTTCCTATAAGGTAGGATTTTTATTTGTTTGCTAAATATAATTTGAATCTATTACAATATTACAAATATAATTCTTGCCTAAAGAGGCAATATTTTACCTGTTTTAACTAATTTTTTTTTAATTTACATGGTACAGAGGAATAACACCTAAATCCTCAGGAATGGCAACGCATGGGGGTATCATGGGCGAAACAGTATACTCTGTTATGTCCATGGTACTGCTCATGTCTATAGGCGACGGTTACCACTTTTCATCAGGTGGGCCGTCAGCTTGTTTGCCATTCTATTAGTTGTAAAAAAAAATGTTTAATGAATGAAAATGGAATGGTGCCCCACATGCGCTAACGGTAGACGCTGGCGGGGCACCAGTGAGGGATGATATGTGAGAATGAAAAGGCAGGTCAGTTAGCCCATCGTGATAAATACACCTGGACTTCAACACGATGGTTTCCAGGGGAGGGGACGTGGATGTCGACCTGACAGGGTATATTGCTTATAATGAGAGTAGTAGTCTATAGTATTAACGATCCTTTCCTCCCTACCAATATTTAGTATATACAACGTATTAGTTTTCGCCATTGTTTATATTGATTTGTTTGGAAACGTTTACTTAATATACATATGTACTAAAGAGTAAAGTTTGGTGGTATGTGTTCGCAGGCGCGGCACAGGCGCACGCACTCGCGCGAGCGGCCGTACGCGTGCCCGGGCTGCGCGCGCGCATTCGCCGACAGCTGGAAGCGGAACGTGCACCTCGCGCGCGCGCACCGCCTCGCGCTGCACCACCACCACCACCACCACCAGCACCACCAGCACCAGCACCAGCACCACTCGCCGCGACCGCGCCCCGCCGCACACTGCGCGCGATAGTGGCTGTTCCTCGCTCGCTGTCTCTCGTAATGTACAATGTAAATTGCAGTCTCTTTTGGCGCTTCTTTTTTTAATGGATTATAATGGAATAGTAACCCCGCCCGCGCTATCGGTGTACACTGGCGGGGCACCAGTGAAAGATGATAGGTGAGGATGAAGCAGGTCAGTTAGCCCACCGTGACTAATCTAACAATAAATCAATCAAGATGGTTTCCAGGAGGAACCACGAGGAGGTCGATCTGACAGGGTATATTGCTAGCAATGGGACTACTAATCCCTATTACTAACAATCCCTTCTCCCCCTATTTTCCGCGCTTAGCCTCTCATTTGGGCTGTTGTGCATATGAGAGTTCGCTGTCTCTTTCTAATTTAATCAGATCTTCGTCAAACATACAGACAAATGAACAAAATAAAAAATTAAGTAGGGCACTTAAATTGATCTTATTGAGATATCTCCCATGTACAGATATCGCCTAGTCATAATTTACATATATTTACAATTAAATACAACTTTCTTCCTGATAGATTAAGCACCCTTAAAACGAGGAAAATAATTGGCCACACATATACATAGTACTTCTTTGGAAATAAAAAACAATTGGCTAAAACATTATTTAATTCTATCTGTACAAGCCAACAGTCAACAGTAGTAATATATGATCTGCTTTAAAATAATAGTATACATATAATATAATATCTACATTATGTTTACCCAGCTATACAGGCGTATTACGTGAGCTAAGAGTCGATTCACTTACAAATGTCAGCACAAAGAATAGCGGATCGCTCATCTGACATTAAATTTCAAACATTTGAATTTAGAAGAAAAATGGCAAACGAATCTATAGACTAACCACTTATTCATAAAAACTAAAATCATTTACAAATCTATTATACTGTTTTTTCACTAATTCAAATTTAGAACACAAAGGAAAGAAACAAAACGGTTAAATAGTTTAATGAGAGGTTTGACGTATTTATGAATAAGGGAATACGTATATTTTAAAATGTATATATATATATATACACTTACACGAAAAAGAAAAAGACATATTGCCGTCTCACTCTAGGGACTGGCTATCGCTAACGATTCTATTGACAGATTCAATTATTACTTCTCTAAGGGAGTTGTATCATCCGCCCGATACTCAATTATATAATTTTGTTGGGTATATGAAATGAATATTGAGGTAAAATAATTATTTATTACAAATTTGAGCTATTAGGGCAAAAAATTTACAAAATGTTGGAAGTAATTTAACGAAGTTGGAAGTATAGTCAACATGTTACCCCCCCCCCCCCCCCCCACTTTTTATTTCCATGCATGTGACCATGTCTGCAATATACTCTGTTTATGTTTGTAAGGTAACACCTTCAGTAACGACCTGGCTAGAGGAGTATTATATTTCTTGGTCTAAATCTTATATTTTTACTCATACATCTTTAATTCAAACCCAAATTATAATAAATAAAATCCAAAAGGATTTTGGAGGGCCATGCTGTTATCATAGAGAATTTAAACTTATAAGTTTAAATTAATATTCTAATATCTAAAAGATTTACCCTTGTCTAATTTAGCTAATGTGAGTTTACGTATGTCTCGCTACAAGTACATCTAATGACTGGCTGGCTTTAAAACCTAGGAAGACGCAGCGGGTGTTTTTTTTTTTTATTGTGTCAAAATTTTTGGACTAATGCAACAAAAATAATATTTATATTTAACGGCCTTTTTAAAATACAACACTACAAGAGCCTAAGAATATTCTTAGCTATTACTTTGTTATATTAAAATTTTTATGCCATTGCAATACTTATGTTTTTTTTTACATGTTATATTTCTTCTAAATTACTATTAAATTATTGTTTAAAAATTGAGGTATTTTTTATTGGAAACTTGTTGTTATACTATTTCAATGCAATTAACTTCCAGCGACCTGTGATAATTACTTCACTTACTAATTCACCAGAGGGAGACTTTGTACAAAAGTCGATTGCTTGGATACCACTGTCCCATTCGTGTTTCTACCGTGAAGCAGTTGTGTTTGCACGGCTGTGTTTCGGTTTGAAGGGTGGGATATGGCGTGAATTTACAGGGTACAGAGGAATAACACCTGAGTCCTCAGGAATGGCCACGCATGGGGGGTATCATGGACGAAACAGTATACTCTGTTATGTCCATGGTACTGCTCATGTCTATAGGCGACGGTCACCACTTTCCATCAGGTGGGCCGTCAGCTTGTTTGCCATTCTAAGTTGTATAAAAACAATATTTGAAAGTATCAGCTATATCTGTGGACCAGCCCAACGAAATTGAGAACATTTGCAAATATAATTCATTATTAACGTCATCATTATCAGTCGTGAACCGTCCACTGCTGGACATAGGCCTCTGTAAATAAAAATATTTACATTAAACTACTATTTACTAAACCGTCTTTAAAAAAAAAGCGTTCACGCTCACTTTTTATCTTTATCCAAGCAGTAAGTGCTTTATATTATTCCCAAATTCGTGTATAATATAGTATATATCATATATGTGTGAGTATATTTGTTATTCATATATATTTATTCGTTTATATATGTAATTTTGGTATGTATGTATATCAATAATTACTAGTACCGCATTCGAGTATTCTGACACTTGCCTATGGTTGACTGGGAGAGAATGCTTTTAGCATTAAGTCCGCCATGTACACATATATGTACTAATGAATAAATAAAATAAATAATACATTTTTAACATGCTTCATCGAAACACATTCGTTTACAATAAATTCTGCAACTAATAGAAGACAATGTTGCCTGATAACCGACAGTTTGATTTAAATGGCGAAACATAGTGAACGTTAAAAAATAAACTGTACCATCATATTATCTATGGTTCTGGCAAATAAATTATTATTAAACTACAAATAATCGATCAATTAATAAATAATCAATAATCACATAGTATTTTTTTTAATAACTTAAGATTTTGTGTTTATAAAAACCGAACTTTAGTTATAGCAAAACCAATTAATTTAAAATCATATATTTATTTCCATGCGTGTGACCTGATCGTATAATGACGCTCATCAAAATGACCTTGACATATTTGTACTCAGTTATAATCAATATCGCAGACAATTGTATAAAATAATGTAATATTTAGAAATTTCTTATATAATTTTGTTTTGTTTTTTATTTAACTTTCTTTATGTTTATTTTTATGTTTAATTTTTTCACTAATAGTTGCAACCTAATGGCTTTGTTGCAGTCGCATTTATTATTGGATCATGCTGTGTGCACATGTTGTGGCAAGTTTACCTGATCAATACATTAATGTACTTGCATGTTATAATTTAAGTTTGTATTTGTAAACTTCTGTTATGTGCGCCTAATAAATAAAATAAAAATTAAACTTACTCAACCGATTTTGATAAAATTTCTATCGCACCAATCTGAAAGTGTATGTTTTCAGATAAAATCTAGAATGTACATATTTGACATTGTCGATCAGCATATACAATAAAGTATCTATCGACTCGGGTGAAATTCAAGTATTTTATTTCGTGGTTTAGCCCTTGAGGGCTCTTTCAAACGTCGCTTTTAAATTATATACCAGTAAGTACAGATTGTACCGTCAGACCAACAAAAAAGATATTAATTCCTACTTACAACACACTACCAGCTATGAAACCATCCTTCAATAATTTAATATAGTGACGCGATTCTAATTGCAATTCTCATGGCAACATTTTTTAACACACATACTCTTAAAATTGCTTTTTGTTGTTGGCCTGGATCAAACTACCACAGAGTCGAAGTCTCTACGTTATTTTAAAGTCGGCACTCTTATGTGACGAAACTAGACAAAAATTCTATGCAACCAATTAGAATAACCAACACAATAAAATAGATGGTTCGTAATGTTGTACAAGTGTTAATAATATACCCTAATTTCAAATATAAATATCAATAGATCTCACGAAAGTGTTAAACTTTTAAATTCAATGAACTGGTTGCATAGTTTTTTTTATTCACAATGACTCGAGCCCGTTACCTAAAATTTTTTCTACTATTTGTCTAGTAAACTTTATACAAGTGTCTCACTAGTATGTTGGCATCACAGTAAAATTTGTGGTTTCTTCATACAGTAACCTGTACGTTTTGCACTATGTTGGACCATTCGACCTTGGAAGGCACGAGGTAGAACGCCGGCGCCACCTTCTGTCCGCACGGGCATTTACAACCTGAAACAGAATTATGTTATATGTTATAAACAAAACAAAGAAAAATGATTCTTGTATGGAGCAAAATTAGGTTTCTTTTATTCTAACGCCTTGATCGAAAAGAAATCTCTGTTAAAAACTCTATAACTTAAAAATACAAGTTTAGTATTCTGTGTAAATAAAGACTACCAACAGCATAAAAACAAAAAGCAAATTTGAAAAATTAAGAACTTAATTTTCAAACCAAAAATATCTTATTACATGATAAATTACTACTTAAAGTGAAATACCGGGGTGTAAATGCAAATCTTGATCATCAGGAATAAGAATGCTTTAAGGCAGTGTTTCCCAACATGGGGCGCACTCCCCACAGGGGGGCAATTTGATAATTAAGGGGGGGGGGGCAATTAAAAAATAGACTCGAAGTGATTTTAATCCTCTTGCTCCGGATCATTTAAATGCAATGCTACGATTAGATATCGGTGCCAAATTTAACAAAAATAAAGTTAATAAAAAAATGTTTTAAATACTTAGGTATAATTTCGTTTGACGTTACCAAAATATCAACTGGGCGAAAATATAATAGAAATGTTCTAGTAGGGCATGGCACAAAAAAGGTTGGGAAACACTGCTTTAAGGCATCATCATCAGTTTTTTTTTTTTTATTGGTGAAAATGGTATGGTAACCCCGCCTGCGCTAACGGGATACGCTGGCGAAGCACCAGTGAAGCGTGATAGATGAGAATGAAAACAGGCCAGTTAGCCCAACATGATGAATTCATCAGGAAGTGTTAGACCTCATTACTAACAATCCTTCCCCCCCCCCCCCCCCCCAACAATATTTGTCTGTGCACATCTATGATGAAGTTGAAAGGAGCACATACCCATGACCCAGTTGAAGCTGCCGATTTTGTTCTGGCACTTGGGACAGTGCAGCTTGCCCTGCGTGTCGTGCTGCACCTCCTTCATCCAGGCCATCGGCTCCACGAACCACATCAGCCGGCAGACCTCGGGCGCGTCGCGGGCCGCTATGTTCGCGTCCACCATATTGCCCTCGCTGTACCCATCTAACACCTGCATATACAGATATGGAAGAAACTTTGCTATAAGTTCACTTTGTGTCTTTTATTACATTGTTTTTTTTTCTATAATCTTAATAATCACAAACATTAGTCTTGTATTCATTTTTTTTTTATACAACTTCGAATGGCAAACAAGCTGACGGCCCACCTGATGGTAAGTGGTAACCGTCGCCTACAAACATGAGCAGTACCATGGACATAACAGAGTATACTGTTTCGCCCATGATAAGCCCCATGCGTGGCCATTCCTGAGGACTCAGGTGTTATTCCTCTGTACCCAGTAAATTCACGCCATTTATTTATAGACGATGGTTACCACATGATTGACTAACACCATGCACTTTTGTCGTTCAAGTAATTATTTAGTGTGTAATAGGCTTTGTTCAATAAGTGTTTTTTAATAACAGTTTTAAACTTAATAAAAGGTAGATACAAAATATCCTTCGGTAACGTTTAATGTCCATTCCCATGAATGTGAATGTGAAAAAGACTATTTTCCGCGTTAAGCCTCTTATTTGGGCCGTTGTGCGTATGAGTCGTGGCTAGTACAGCCAACCTAGCTTCGCCCAGAAGCACAGAAGCTTCCTGGGTTCTTCACAGGCCTCACGGAGCGACTTCACCGTTCCGAGGATTTCTAAACGTTGATGGGCCACAGCCTCACATTCCAGGATTACGTGAGCAGCCGTTTCTTCGGCGTCGAAACAGCCGCGAAATAGCAATTTACAATTTCCTATTTATTGTTATTTCTATTTCTCGAGTGACAACACACAAAGAAATACTCTTTATTTAACTTACACTATCTTAAATCTAGTAAAATCTATATAAAATAACAGGGCTGTCTGTGGCTCCTATTGTGTATAAATGTTTGTTTAATGGACAATGTCCCGTTATTGTCCCTATCATTATTTTGAGGTTTTTTCTATCTCGATGTAATAAACGTTTTGATAGTCGTTGATTCAACGTAGGTACGGCCAATTTTGATTGTCTGCAATCAGTAGCCTGTATCCATCTTCGGTTTTATATGTCAGCGGTTCTTTGACGAATCGAACGGAAGAGGAAGAAGTGGATAAGGGCCTACCACCCTCGTTCCTGAGCCTCTTCTAGCTTGTCCATTCCCATAAAAGACCTATTAATTTTTCCTAGACAATACTTCCGAACAGCAATTTTATATTTCTATCTAGTATTAAGATTATTGAGAGCATTGTTTGTTAAGAAACAGTTGCAGTTTAATGTTCTATATTAAATCTTGTAATAAAGAAATCTCTCAAGTAATTAATTTGTGAATTTGTACTGTCTGAAATAAATTTATAGTTGAAATTTACTAAATTCAATACTGTTACCTGACTAGGTCCCTCGTCACTCTCGTGATTGCTGTCGCTTTTCTGGCTGTTGCTCTGTCCCGGACTGTTCAGGTCGCTGTACGTATCAACTTTTGTGTCCAAGATCTGACAGGCGAGACTCTTCAGCTTTTCCAAAAGGATCTCTCCGTTTTCAGCACAATTCAAGCCTGTGAGCTTGCTGGGAGGCGGTCGGATGCCTTTCTTGGCTAACTCCACCTTGACCTGTTTCGGTATGTGGGGTATGATATTGTTCTGACTGGCGACTATGCGACGACACTTCTTGCATCGGTACACGATAGGATCGGGTCTCTCGCGTATCAAGCCTGGGTCCGGTTTCACCAGATCCGCAAACATTTGCGGCAGAATTTTCACTGGAATTAACAATGATAATAAATAAAACAAAAAATACTGTGTTCTTGAATAAATGAATGAACAAGTATACTTTATTTGCATTATACAATATAGGAAATAAACAAGACAATTTACAAACACAACGATACAATTGTATAAGTACAGTAAGGCGGTCTTATTGCTGAGAGCAATTTTTTCAAGACAACCTTAGGGTACTGGGAGGAAAGGGACTGTTAGTAATGGGGTCAAATAGCCCCATTACTAGCAATATATCCTGTCAGGTCGACCTCCACGTGGTTCCCCCTGGAAACCATCGTGAACAATTCTTGTTGAATTCGTCACGATGGGCTAACTGACCTGCTTCATCCTCACCTATCATCCTTCACTGGTGCCCCGCCGGTGTATACCGATAGCGCGGGTGGGATTACCATTCCATTATCACCCATTAAAAAAAAACCTTATGGTACTGAACTAAATGTACAAGTACAGTATGTATGATAATATTGTTTAATTAAGTCAGCTTGTTTGCCTTTATAAGTTGTATAAAAAAAAAGTATGCATATTGGAGAAGGCTTATGATCAACAGTAGACCGTTAATAGCTGAAATGATGATAATGATGATATTGCACAGCGCCATCTAGTGGCAAACTATACAAAGCTTGCACTGTGGGTAATTCACTACAAGTCAATAACGTAGATTAGCTCTATTTATTTATTTTATAACTATTTCTGTCCAAACCTATAGAAAAAGATAAGAATTTAAATTATTTATAAAAATATCTGGCAATTACAAATAAAAATAAACCAGATATACCTTGCTTTAATTTTTGCCCAGCCATTTTCAACCTAAACTGCTTGTATCTAGGGTCCTCTTTGTTCAGCATGAAACCTATATGGCCGAAAAGTTTCAGTTGCGCCACGAACCCCACGTTGGGGCTGATGAACCGTCGCTTGCTCTTCACCAGCGTGAACGCGTCCTCGTAGCACAGACCGTACTTCTCCATTATGTAACCTATCACTATCGCCGCTGAACGGGACACTCCAAAGTAACTGAAAATATTGGAATAAATGAATATCATTGAACATCTCACACAACGCCATCTAGTGTCAAACTAAGCAGACCTTGTACTATCGGTGTACTAGACCAGTGTTTTTCAAAGTGTGGGTTGCGACCCCTTGGGGCGTCCCCGAGCCTCTACAAGGGGGTCGCGGAAAGATAGATAGATAGATAGACAATTTATTTACATTACTTACAGCACACAAATTACAATAAAAAAAAACATACACGTAATAAACAGCAAAAGAGACAAAAGAATAAAAATAAAAAAAGCACAAATAAAAAAAAATACAAAAACAAAATACATAATCTAACAATCTCCTTTGTTACCATTCCTTCATGAGTGTGCCATAGTAAGTAGAAAGGTCGCGAAGCAGTGAAAAATCAACAGTTCCATAAATACATCAATCAAGTAAATACATATAATGAAGTATCTATACCAGACATTGATTACTGTCTGTCTGTTTTAGATACTTTATTATGTATTATTTATTTTATCGATATCTAAATGTGAATATAAATACAACTGTACGGATTTCATAATTGTACTATAATAAAATTATATTATTACATACACATTCGAAATCGTGGACGGTAGGGGGTCGCAAGATATTTTTACATAATAAGGGGGTCGCGTCATGAAAAAGATTGAGAAACACTGTACTAGACAATTAAATAAAATTATTTAAGTATGGTTAAATATGTAACCAAAAAATCCTCAATAAAAACATTTTGACTCATGAATACAAATGAACTTAATTAAAAGAAATAACTTATATATATTCTTTATTGCACTTGTAAGTTACATATAAAATAATGTATTTATAAATATTGTGAGCAAGGGTGGACTTATCTCTGACAGAGATCTCTTCCAGTCAACCCCGTACAGTGAGAAAGCATTTCGTTAGCGGGCAGCTGAAGTGCTACAACTATTAATACATAAACAAATATACAGTTAAATAAAATATTGAAATATATAATAAAATATTACATAAATACATACACTATAAATACATATAATACCCACCTACTTATATAATAAATGTTAAAATAAATTAATATACTACCTACATTAGAAATTTAGTTTAATGATTTTAAGATTTGACAGTTCAATTAGAAAATTTATATCTCTTGAATGAATGCAGAGTATACTAATGTTCTCATATAAAAAAATCTTTTTATTTTTACTATTGACGTATCGTCAGCGAAGTTCTAACAGTATGTAAGTCGAACTAAATAATATGCTATTTCTGTTTTTATCATATTAAGTTTTTTAACAATAGGTTTTGATATAGGGCACTATGTTTAAAATCGTGATTTTTATTATTTCAAATGATCCACACTACTCAGTGGCGTAACATTAGGGTGGCAGGGCTGGCAAAATGCCACGGGCCCCCGACCTAAAAGGGCCCCGGCTCAAGAGGCCGCGAGGTCAGAATTTTTTTTTAAGTTTTTTTTTTTACAACACAGGGGGCAAACGAGCATGCGGCTCACCTGATGGTAAGTGACTACCGCCGCCCATGGTCACCCACAACACCTACGGCATTGCGTGGGTGCTGCCGGCCTTTTAAAAAGGAATATGCTCTTTTCTTGAAGGTTATGGTGTCGTATCGGTTCGGAAATACTGTTGCTGGAAGTTGATTCCAAAGAGTGGTTGTGCGTGGGAGAAAGTGCCTTGAAAAATGCACGGTGGAGGACCGCCACTCGTCCAGATGGTTGGGATGAAATTTTAGTTTATGGCGGGTTGTACGATGGTGAAAATCTGCAGCAGGTATCAATCCGAACAATTCTTCAGAGCACTCCCCATGATAAATTCGGTAGAAGATGCACAGAGATGCAACATCTCTACGCAGTTTCAGTGGGTCGAGCCGGGCAATAAGACGCCGATCGTCAATTTTATTTTACTTGAAAATAAATTATAGGGCCCCATCAAAAGAATTTGCCACAGGCCCCAAATGGTATAGTTACGCCACTGACACTACTCAACAACTAAATTAAATTAGAATATAAAAATTGCAAAAAATTATTCACATACTATTAGAATTTTTCTGACAATATTTTTATTAAATTCTTTGCATTCATTTTTTTCTTATACAATTTAGAATGGCAAACAAGCGGTCGATCCACCTGATGGAAAGTGGTAACCGTCGCCTATAGACATGAGCAGTACCATGGACATAACAGAGTATACTGTTTCACCCATGATACCCCTCATGCGTTGCCATTCCTGAGGACTCAGATGTAATTCCTCTGTACCCTGTAAATTCACGCCATATCCCACCCTTCAAATCGAAACACATTTGTTGTCCATTAAAGAATACAGAACCCGTACACCCTGAAGTTTCTCAGAGGAAGTTCAGTGCTACCTGCATGAATCATGTGCCTGCAACACCCATGAGATGCACTCCTATTCAACCATGCTTGTCTGCCATCTGCATAACTCAGCTGTATTTTTTATATATGTTATGCAATATATTTTTAATACTTTATAAAGTGATTTTAATGATTCTTTTTGGATTAAAAGAGTGTACTCATTAAAAATTGCAATTGGTAACCCGCCTGCCAAGCATGGCAACTGCTCTCAAAACCCCCTAAGGGGGAGGCTTATGTTCAACAGTGGACAGTTAAAGGCTCATATGATAACTCACTAAAAATTATTATATTACTCACCAATGCACCAACACCGTGCCCCCCTTAGAGACAGCTTCTTTGATGAAGTCATTAGTTTCAGGCAGGTGACTTATCAAATCTTCTTTGGGCACATCAGCCACTGCAATAATAAAATACATATATTTCCACAAATTGCACCAAATTATTTTTTAATGTAACATCTTGTCACAACATTAGCAGTCGGAGACATTTAAATGTATTAAGTGAATAATACTAGTAATGAAAGATACTAGAGCAGTGATTCTCGACCTTTTTTTTTGTTGTGGCACATATTTAACGATTTCAAAATTTGGCTGCACACAAAGAAAAAGTTAAAAATTATTTACTTACTATAATAACACACTGCATAAATAGTTTAAGACAAAAATTTTAAATATTTGCAAAATTTGGCGGCACACTTTTAAAATTTGGCGGCACACAAGTGCTGCGGCACAGTGGTTGAGAATCACTGTACTAGAGGAAGAGTTTGTACAAAAGTTGTTTGTTTGGGTACCTCTGTTCCATGCATGTTTCTACAATGAAGCAGTTGTGTTGGCATGGCTGTTTCGGTTTCAAGGATGGGATATGGCATGAATTTACAGGGTACAGAGGAATAACGCCTGAGTCCTCAGGAATGGCAATGCATGGGGGGTATCATGGAAGAAATAGTATACTCTGTTATATCTATGATACTGCTCATGTCTACATATAAGCGATGGTTACCACTTTCCATCAGGTAGACCGTCAGCTTGTTTGCTATTCTAAGTTGTATAATTAAAGTAATTATTGATAAATAAATATTTATGTTTAAAATAATTTTTACATGTACTCTCCTATGGTCTGTGACAGTACTTGATTAACATATACATAATAACCAAATACTCATAACTTACATTTGACATATTTAAAGGTAATATTGGTACGGTCGAGAGCTGTCCGTGGCAGAGGCACCACATCTATGGTCAATATGTGGGTTACCTGCAACTTCTCTAATGTCTTGTTGTCTCTGGCGCATGCTAGATTTCCTGAAAATTATAAACAAAATAATATATAGCCTCAAAATCAATGAGACAATTGATGTGACAAAGCAAATTTTACTAGAAAGATACTATGTATTTGGTTTTTTTTTCAGTAATTTCTGCTTGAGAGTAGCTATACTTGCATGGGTTTCTTTGAAGGTTGCGATATAGCAGTGAATTTACAAAGTACGTAAGTATTTATTTATTTCTTATTGCATTCCATAATGTGGTTGGTATATAACAAAACAACTCCAATTATAGATTGCGCACAACAAATAGGAGAGAGGAGGGCAACCTTTTCTTTTTTTTATTTTAGAAACAGTTAATGAGTTTATTACAATATTATCCAATCATTAAAATTGTTTCATAATAGGTAAGTATTTTACAAAAACACAGTGGGTTTAATAATTTCTATTTATATACATAGACATCAAATAATATGAACAAGTTTAAAAAATACTAATACAAAAAATTTTGGTGTTCCTCATAAACCCTCTATTAGCCTAAGACATCTTCGACTTATATACAATATTTCATTCAAATCTGTCCATCAGTTTATGTATATTGGATAACAAACATAGAAACTTATTTGTAAACATTCTGACTAAAAAAACAATAATAAAAATCACTGACCTAAATACAGCCCGTCGTCTATAAGATCAACGCTTACGTCCAGATTGTCATCCTCTAGATAATCCTGCGAGTCCGAGGCATGGATCTGGACATCAGCCACCTGCTTTGCCATTTATTTGCTGCAAAATTAATTTCTCACTAATATGATTTTTAATAATTATAAAAATCGTTACAAGTTTTAGCTATAATAGAAATAAGTAACCTTGCTAATATTACTTGAAATTTTGATTAAATACTCCAAGTTAGTAGGTTTTTAACGTTGTTTACATTGCACATCAAAAAATCAATAGAATTTATTTCATGTTGCTGTTCGAATGACACTGCAAAACTTTAAAAAGGTAATAAGAATACGCTAATTAGTGCTTCCAATGTTATTGTTTTTTATTGTTATTATAATTTAAATCAAAAGCAAGCAAACAAGTATAAAATTTGATTTTAGTGGGAAGTTGCGAGCGAAGTGTGAAGCTAACATTATCTTTGACAGCTGAGTTTTTTTTTTTTTTTTTTTTTTTTTCTTCTTTTGTGGCGTTCACCCCGATATTAGGGTATTTTGCCAAGAACAAAACGGGGAAACGATAATAGTAATAAAAATACCTAACACAAACGAATTTAGAAAGGATAAGGATTAGGTCTAGGATATTTATAGGATATGAAACATATACTTGTACATATGAGAATATACTTATAAATATATAGGAAAAGCAATTGATGCAACTATAAATGTATTCATGTAATATAACTAAATCTTAATATTGTTATCATATATATATGAAGATAGTATTTTATAGATAATAGGATCATTGGAAGAAAGTAGAGTAAGAATAGAAGTTGGGAATGGAACACGGATGGATCGGAGATGATTAAAAAGGGAGGTGTGGTCAAATTTAGAACATGAGAAGAATATATGATTCAAGTCCGCCACTTCAGCACCGCAATTACACGACGAACTTTGTACAATACCAAGCTTGTATAAATGAGAAGGTGTGCATACGTGACCTAGACGCATACGAGTTATAATAGTTGTTGCGGTCTTTCCAAGCTTTAATTTACAAAACCATGGTTTGAAAGGAATATCGGGTTGTATAAGGCGATAAAATCTTCCTTTTATTGTACTTGTTTTTTCCCAATATTCCTTCCAGGCATACCTTAAATATATTTTTGGGAGACAAGCTAGGTCACTACAGTAATTATGATACGGATACATATCACCACAAGTTACAGCCTCTCTTGCAATAAGGTCAGCTTTGTCATTGCCGCTAATACCACTGTGTCCTGGTAACCAGGCAAAAGAAACGGAATACCCTCTCAACATGCAAAGATAAAGACTTTGTCTTATGTCACAAATAATGGGATAAACTGGTTTTGATTTAAACGGATATTTGGCTAGAGCTTGCAAAGAGCTCATAGAGTCAGTGAAAACTATTGCCTTATGTAATTTCATTAAAAGTATATATTCTACAGCTTTTAAAATACCATAGCATTCCCCGGTAAAAACTGAAGACTCCGGTGGAAGTTTAATTTTTTGAACGATATTAAATTGTGAATGAAACACACCCACATCTACACAACCGCTATTGTCTGGTTTTGATGCATCAGTAAAGATGTAGTGCCATTCATTCCATTCAATGTCAGTTATAAACATAAATTTGGCATTCAATTCTGAATCATTTTTTGATAACCCAAAATCATATTTAATATTAGGAGATAAAACTAAAGATTGATATGAGCATTTATAAATGGGAAAACAGGACGATGTAAAAGTGGGAGATTCTATGGATTTATATTTTTCATAACTTTGTATTAAACATGGAGGTTTTTTATGTTTCCAATAGGATGGAGACGAAATAAAGATATATAGTTGAGATAACTTTTGAATAAGCGGATGATTAGATAATTGTAAACAACGAAAAAAGAAGCGATCAGATAAATATTGCCTTCTTAAAACCAAAGGTGGATCACCGACTTCGAGCTGTAAAGCATTGATTGGACTTGATTTCATTGCTCCAGAGATAATCCTCAAGGCCTTTGATTGAATTAAATCCAATTTCTTAAAAGCAAATGAACTTCCTGGAGCTAACAAAAAAGTTCCATAATCAATGACACTCCTTATAAGACCATTATAAGCAAGTTTTAGTGAAACGGGATGTGCTCCCCACCAAACTCCAGCAAGGCACCTAAGAATGTTGAGGTTACGCTCACATTTCGTGGAAATATAATTACAGTGGGACAGACCTGTTAATTTATTATCTAGCACGATACCTAAAAATTTAATTTCAGTCTTTATAGGAATGTATGAGTTATCATAAAGCACCTTAATTTGTTGCGGTGATCTCATTCTTGAAAACAAAACTACACTACTCTTGGTTACAGAAAGATTAAGACCATTTGCATCTAACCACGTTTTTAACAAATCTAATGAATCAGATAATTTGGCAGAAGCAGATTCTATGGACTTCGCAATAAAATATAATAAAAGATCATCAGCATATTGTAAAATTTTGACGGATTTATCAAGGAATAATTCTAGATCGTATGTGTATATGTTAAATAAGATTGGACTGAGAACAGATCCTTGTGGAAGGCCTTTCCATACTGTTCTAGATAATTTGGTATCTTCATCTAAATTCATATATATTGTTCTTTCTGATAAAATATTAATAATGAAATTAGAAAGCATTACCGGTACATTTAGAGCTTGTAATTTAGTTTTTAAAATAGAAATTATTACATTATCATAGGCAGAATTTATATCTAAAAAGGCTGAGAGGATTGACAAATTTTGTGAGAAAGCTATATGAATATCTGAAATAAGAATGCTCACATTATCTAAGGTGCTCTTACCTTTCCTAAAACCAAACTGGTTCGGGGATAGTAAGTTATTACTTTCTAAAAACCATTCTAGACGGTTCTTCACTAAATGTTCAGCTAGCTTTAGTAAGACAGAGGAAAGTGCAACAGGACGGTATGAAGATGGTTCAGAAGGTGGTTTATGAGGCTTTAGAAATGGTATAATAATCTGAGACTTCCATGAAGTAGGTATATTTCCCGAAATAATTATGGAATTAATTATATTTAAAAAGTAAATTAATGTCGCATCGCTAGCATTTTTAAAAAAGGAATACGGTATACCGTCTTCTCCCGGTGCAGAGTCTTTAATACAAGCTAGAACACCTTTAAGTTCTACAAGAGTAAAAGGAGACTCAAGTTCGGATAATTCGTCAGAGACGGATAGAGAAATATTGTAAAGGCATTCCGGCACATAACTAGGAGCAAGGCGATCTAAAAATTTATTCGCTAAAGTTAAATCGAGTGCAGAACGTGATGTATGATCACTAAAGGCAGA
Source organism: Galleria mellonella (assembly GCF_026898425.1). NCBI lineage: Eukaryota > Metazoa > Arthropoda > Insecta > Lepidoptera > Pyralidae > Galleria > Galleria mellonella. The sequence continues at coordinate 643,295 of NW_026442180.1, forward strand.
TCTGAATCTTTTAATATTATTCCAAACGACTGATGAATTAACTTCTGGACAGATAGAAGAACAAAATCTTCTCCAACCTTCCAATTTCTTTTTTTTCAGTAGTTTTCGAGTAGAACGTGAAACTGCGGTGTAAATTTCAAAATTTTCTGATGTCATGTAATTATTATAATTTTTTTCAGCCTCTTTACGATTTTTAATTGCTTCCGTACAATCTTTGTCCCACCAAGGTGGGGAGGAATTTTCCCTGAAGCACTATTTTTAACAGGAAATAATAAATCAGCAACCTCCTTCATATTAATTATCAAGTCATTACAACATTGATGTTCATTTCCATGATAAACAATAGGTAACTCCGATATTTTATTATCTAAATATTGTTTGTAAATATTCCAGTCTACATTTGATAAATTATATTTAAGTCGAGGACCACTCTTTCGACTTGAGGGAATGGAAATTGGAAAAGAAAGAATGAGGGGAAAGTGATCGCTTCCGAAGGTAGAGGAATGAGGATACCACGACAGTGAAGAAGCTAAATCAGAAGAACATATTGAAATATCAGGAGCACTAAACCCTTCATTCGGTGCAGTTCTACGTGTCGGTACATCTGAGTTAATAATACATAAGTTGTAAGTGTCAATTATCGTCAGGAGTTTTCCACCATAAAAATTAGAAGTAGAACTGCCCCACGATTGGTGCTGAGCATTAAAATCGCCCATTACGAGAAAAGGTTTAGGTAAAATTGAAAATAATTGTTCTAGTTGTGAATATATTTGGCATGTAGGATCAGGAATATATAAAGTAACAAAACAGATACCATTTATAATTATAGCAGCTGCATTAATGCCGCTATATACAGGAAGCGAAAAGAAGAAAAAGGAAGGGAGTTTTTGACCAATATGGCAACACCGCCATATCCGTCAGCTCTATCATCACGGAGACTTGTAAAGCCTGAAATCCTAAAAGGATATCCTGGCTTTAACCAAGTCTCTTGTAGAGCTATTATAAAAGGATTATATTTATTAATCAAATAAAATAAGTCTGATTTCTTATTTGTTATGCTACGACAGTTCCACTGAATTATTTGGACTTTGTAATCCATTGTGAGAAGTTAATAATTGAGAAAATACATTGTACATGGCATCGTTGGACGGTGGTAAAGTTGTTTGTATCATTTTTGATTGCGATAACACTTTAATAAGCATGAGAATAATATTAATGATGGATTGATTATTGTCAATATTATTTGATGATAATGCACAACCATTAGAGGGAGCAGGAATATTATATTCCTTAACTATGGCTTCATGGGCAGAACGATCATATCCTTGTTGTATTTTTTGAGGAGAGCGTGGTTTAAGTGTAACTGTTTTTTTATATGATGATTGTATATGTGGTAATGATGATTTCTCTTTAAGGAAAGAAGATTGAAAATGAGATTTATTGGAAGGAGATGATGATGTTAATACATCTGAATATAGTTTAGAAGTTGGAGGATGAAATTTTGATGCTTCAGCATAAGAAACACAACTATGGGCCATTGTTTCTTTAATGGCTTTCTGACGTGCATATTCAGGACATTTTTTACTAATTGCTGAATGAGAACCATTACACAAGATACAAGAAACATTTTCCTCATCTACTTCACATTTATCACCTGTATGATTTTGCCTGCATTTATAACACCGAGGATTTGAACGACACTGCATCTTGACATGTCCGAACCTACAGCAGTTATAGCATTGGATAGTAGGGTAAATGTACAAATCTACAGTTAATGATGTGTAAAACATAAATACTCTTTTTGGCAATATTTGTCCATCAAAAGTAATAACAATGGTTTCAGTATTAATAAAACTTGGTTGTCCTTCATTAATTGTCTTTTTCTTTATTCTTCTGGTTTTTAGAATTTTCCCACAACCTATCGGTACTGATATATTTTGGATTACTTCCTCTTCTGTCCAATCTTTAGGAATACCCCTCACAATTCCCATACGGGTTACATGGAAAGAAGGTATAAATGCCTTAAAATTATGTGTCACTAAGTTACTATTATTTAAAAATGCATTTGCATTTTCAAAATTTGAGAAAGAAAGCGATAAACGGTTTCTTCCTATTCTTTTGAGGCTACCATTCACTATATTATTTATCTTATTAGTGTGTAAAAAGCGACCAAATGCAATAGGATGTAATGTAGTGTTATCATTAGGATGTGTTTCATTTTTTTGTACATGAACGACATAAGGAGCTACATCCTCGGCATTGTACAAAGTTCTGCTTAAAGTACTGGGTGGAGAAGCAGGTTTAACAGACTCGGTATTGTTTACAACTGGTATTGATACTTGAGTTTGATTCTCATCTTCAATACATTGACAATCACTATCTTTAATTTTAGATTCAAGACCCTTGGTGTGCCTCCTTCGTTTTTTATTGCAATGTTTGCAAATGCGACGTTCACCACGTACTCGCTTACGTTTAGAACTTGCAACGCTAGAACCATCTGTGTCCATACTAGATTCACCCAATATATCAAAACTATTATTGAATGGAATAGTTATATTTGCAGACACCTGGGGGGTTGTCCCCCCAGGGTCTATAGGTGGATCCATAATGTTAATATAGGTAATTTACTTACCAATATTTACAGCAACAAACACTATTACTACAAAATATACAATTAAATATACAATCTAATACACAATATATAAAAAAGACTAATCCTTATATAAATAAAAATAAAATTAATTTAAAGAAGATCAAAAAACACTCCCGCTTTTTTAAACGTTTCCCGCGCTTTTTCGACAGCTGAGTTGACTGACATAAGCGATTTGACAGATTACCAGACTGACAGTTGATGCTAGCGACTAGACACTCGGATTAAATGCCAATTAGTAGGTACTTTATAACCGTAACCTTTATAGCCATAGAAAATAATACTACCCGAAATAACTCAACAGAAAGGGAAAAAGGATTGTGAGTAACGGCGTCCATCAACCCCATTGCTAGTAACATACTTTACAAGGTCGACCTCCACACCGTTCCTCCTGGAAACTGTCGTGGTTGTGTCTTGTTGAATTCGACATGATGGCTATCTGGCCTGTTTTTATCCTCACCTATTACATTTAATTGATGCCCCGCCAATGTATATCAATAATACAGATGACTTTACCATTCACTTTTCATCCATCAAAAAAGTCAAACAGACGCAATCATTGCTAATATTTTTTTTTTAAAAGCGTTATGACTTTACTATCAGATATTATCCGAAATTTATTATACTATAAATGTAATTAAACTGTAGATAAAACGGTTTAATCAATCATTATTGAAATATGACGATTGTTATGTAGATTAGTTAAATAAAGTAGTTTTAACTTTTAAGTATCAAGAAACTTACTTTTATAATATGTGTAATAAAGATAGTCAATAGACAACAATAGGTATTGATTTATTTCCTTCTTAATCAATTTTTACCCTATATGTGATATTTTAAAATAATGAAATACACACTTTTTCTTCTTAAAAATTAAGCTCTGATATCTCTCCTTTCTAAGACTTCTGATATCTGCATTGTAATATAAATAGAGAGATGTGATAGGTGAGGATGAAAGCAGGTCAGCTGACCCATTGTAACGAATTCATCAAAAATTCACCACAATGGCTTCCACGGGGACCCTCGTGAATGTCGACCTTGCTACACATATGAGGATACATGAGCTAATGAGATGGTACTTTCCGTTACAAAAAATCCCTTTCCCTCTACGTTACACTAAATAGATATTGTATGTAATCTCCAGTTTGTGGGTTAGGTCCATAGGTCATCCCCTGACCTCCAAATTTGCGTAAACAAAATGGCGTCAGGTCAACACACGCGAGGTAACACCAACAATACTGTCAACCGCTTTTACCTGTTAACGTTCTTGCACAATGACTTTCTAATTTTTAACATAAATGCATGTGATTTAGATATTCTGGTTGCTGTAATGCTGTTCAAGATCTTTGAAGGTGATTATTTTACGCGATGAAATTCCATTTTCACTCAGATTAAAAACGTATTAGTTTTTTTTTTTTTTTTTTGATGGTTCATAATGGAATGGTAACTCTTTCTACGCTATTGGCATAAGCTGGCATATATTGATATTCCATCAGTGTATGAAGATAGACGAAAATGAAGTCATGTTATAATTAACCCATCATGGTTAATTTACAAAGAATTAGCAATCCCTTCCCTCGCCTTAACATATATTAGAAATATAACAAATGATTGATTGATTGATACGAAAATATGTCATTCAAGTCAGTATAAAATATAAATAAAAAGATAACTGCGCTAACTGTCATCCACCCAGACGTACCGACCCTTCGCCGTCCCTCGACATATATTAAGCCGAGGCCGAAATAGGCGCACACACACATGAGTCCATAAGAAAGATCGACACCTCTGTCGCTCCCCTCTCGCGGGCGAGTGCCATCAGCATGCCCCTGCATTCAAGCTGTAAAGGCCACACACGGCCAATAAACATCATAAGTAAAAAAAAAGCTAACTGTCATACACTGGCGAGGCACCAGTGAGGGATGATAGGTGAACATGAAAAGACAGGTCAGTTAGCCCATCGTGATGAATATACCTGGAATTCAGCACGATGGTTTCCAGGCGAGATCATGTGGAGGTTGATCTGACAAGGCATATTGCTAGCAATGGGACTGGTAGTCCGCGTTACTAACAATCCCCCCCCCCCTCCCTGAAATAAAAAGATATTACGGCTATTCATATTTGAAAAAAAAAATCGAAAAAAAATATGCTCTACTATCCATGCCAAGCGGGAGTGAGTTATTGGTTATGTATAATTATTTCAGAAGCTTTATCCGAACCAGTATTCTTTGGCCCAGCACATAGACACATAGACACACATCATACCGTACTCGTATTGTATAACTGGTGACTCAGTGACTTGCGTCAGGGACATATGACCACTTACCTATAGGTGATAATTTCGACGTTATTGCAAGAAACTTTGTACTTTTTCAAAATAAACCTTGGACTTTGGATTGTACTTTCTAATTGCAGGTTACATCTAGCTTTGTGTGTAAATAGACGTTCTATTAGTCATCCCACTGCATAAATTTATTTTGTTCTTTTTTTTTTTAATGTAAATACAGTGGTACACTAGCCTAAAAGCCAGAAAAGGATCAAAAGATGTGGATGAAGTGAGGTTTCTCTAGGAATTCATAATTCTCTAAAAATTAATTACACTGTTTACTTTTGAGCATGTTCAAAATGAAACTTCATGACAATTTATCATATATTATATGTATTTTGTTAAGAGAGGGACTGGCTGAATTTACTGGGTACGGAGGAATAACATCTGAGTCCTCAGGAATGGCAACGCATGGGGGATATCATGGACGAAATAGTATACTCTGTTATGTCCATGGTACTGCTCATGTCTATAGGCGACGGTTACCACTTTCCATCAGGTGGGCCGTCAGCTTGTTTGCCATTCTAAGCTGCATAAAAAAAAACCACCGCTTTGCAACTGAGCCAGTTCCTTTTGCCTAATATGAAACACTTCTTATATATGTAATATTTGTGTATTTTCTTTCGTGATTGTGTTTTTTCTGGCAAGAAGTAAGTTTGGACTTTTTATTTGTATTGGAAAAATCTCAAAAAAGATTTAACTAAGTTATAAAATATTTACACCTAGATAAAGTTATCAGCGAGAAATATGGGCAGCTTGTTATTAAAAAAAAAAACTCTACGTAACTGAGACAGGGTTATTAAAGCATAATAATTTCACAAGTGTTTTACAATCAACAGACAAACACAGCACGGGGAAATCATGGTGTATATACGCAAGTCATCGTTTAATTATATTGGGCCATCGTGAAAGCATTACGCTATGGGTACGCTCAACAAGAACGGCTTACCGCTTGCACATCTAACGCAATACGAGGAAAACATAAGATCGAAGACTTGTCATTAATGTTTATTTATTTATTTATCAGAAACCAATGGCGTTACAGTTAATATTTACAGACTAGTATTTAAAATATTAAGGCTTATAACAGGTTTCTTATTAAAAAAGTACAGAATTGGTTTGCGCAAAAAAGGAAACGTACAATGCGGATATGCGATCACAGGTAATCGTAATATTACGGATCATATCAGATCATATGTCAGGCTCAGCAACATTCACGTGAGATTCTTTGTGCTGCAGGCGTCCATTGTACATTGTATAAAATTTTCCTCTGCTAAAGTAGCATACACTTCCTATCTCGTGTTGATTTCATTAATCTAAGAACGGTTTTAGCATTACGTCCGATCCGAATTCGATCAAAAATCTCCTCCGAAATGGAGATTCTAGAATGACGGAAAGAAATCGAATGACAAAAATCAGATCTAGTGCATAAATTACCATAGAAATAGTTCTACGACTACCTACTCCAAATAGTGTTGCCAGGTCCAATTTGTTTTAAATCGGTATTCATGTACCGATTTAAAACCTCATGGTCAAAAAAATCGGCATTTAGGGTTGCAGATCGGGACAGTAAACAAATAACTAGAGGTTTTTAACTCTGGGTTCAATTTATTGCGTTTTAAAATACTGGTGCAAGTATAGTATTATATTAATTACCTAAATTAAATATGTATTTAATCTAGGGAAGGTAGATAAAGTTTTGTTGGAGAAATCAGTTCAGGGTACAATAGGACTGATATACCTGAAGAAGGTAAAAGCCCTTAAAATATTAAAAAAAAAAAAAAAATATGTATTTAATCTTACATAACAAGTAATCAGTTTTGCTGGACTAGTAGAAATTATAAAATAAAATCGTACTTTAAGTGTAAATATAAATTTTTTTATGAAACAAAACTTTTTCATTTTTTTAATTAATCGGGACATTTAGCGTCCCGATCAGGCACAAATCGGGACGCTTCCCCAGACCCCTGAAAATCGAAACTACTGACAACACTAACTCCGAACCATATTTTCACGGGTTCGGATCAGGGGGTCTACCATAAAACGAAATTCCGAACTTTCGGGCTCAATTTCGTGTTTTTGTTCGTACCGAAATCGACCCGGTAAATGGAACTTAACATTTCGTTTGTCATAAATCCTATCATAAAAGTTCAAAGGATATTTTATATTTTAGCATTTTTAATATATTTAAAAGGTACGCATCATGTAATTTTAGCATCAAATTTTTGTTTCGTTCGGTACCGAAATTTCGGAAAATATTTCATGGTAGGCCCTCAGATTCGGATCGGACATAGTGCGAAACCGCTCTAAAGGTAATTTCACCATAAAATTTGCCGCTTCTTGAACCGGGGTGCATGATCTTTATCCGATTCCACGGAAAATACGCGCTTGCCACATTTATTATGTAAGCGCACATTAAATATTGAGCAGTCCTTGTAGTTTAAGTGAAATGTAATCTGGTTGTTATGTAACCATTGCACCGGCATCCCAGTGCTCCGTTTAACGTTTTGCAATTGTTACTAGAACTCGGCGTAGATATGGGCAACTGCCTTAATTACATACAATTGTTTAGTAACCAAAACATACGGTATTTATGACCATTATTTCGAGTTATCATCGTCTAAAAAATAATTTACTAATCGTAAATTGAGTTAGAACGCACCTCTATTTTCTGACACCCCTATTTAGATAGATACTCTTTATTGTTCTCTCCAAAAGATTACAGTAATAAAAAATAAAAAAAAAATACTTATAATAAATCTGTAGAGAGCTCAATTCTGTACATGAAATATATTTCCAAAATAACTATCAGGCGGTGATTAGTGATCCATACTAATGCCAAAAATGCAATCAGTAAAATTTTTGTCTGTCTGTCTGTATGTTCGTTATAGAAACAAAAACTACTCGACGGATTTCAACGAAACTTGGTACAATTATTCTTCATACTCCTGGGCAGGTTATAGTATACTTTTCATCACGCTACGATCAATAGGAGTAGAGCAGTGAAGAAATGGAAATGTTAAAAATGTCCTTACCTGTTGACTGCTGATTATGCGACGCCTGGTTTGTTTTTCTATTATTGACTTAAGATTGTGTCATTGTCTGTAATAATACCAATGTATCGTTATTTTTAGTTGAATAAATTTCTATTTAGTCATAAGTTGTAGGCAACACGAATTAAAAAGTAATGCTTTTAATTTCTGTCATTAAGCAGTTGCGCTTGAATGTCTGAGTTTCAGTTTAAAATATATCATCAACATTATCAAAATGTCAGCCCTTAACTGTACACTGCTGATTATGTATATCCCCCCCCCCCCACAAAAAATTCGCCAACGGAAAATTTTGAACTCTCACTTGATCAAGCTTTCAATCAAGGGGAACACATATATAATTGTATATATATGTATGTAATATAAATATTTTTATTTAGCGTTGGAGTGTGGGATGAAGGTAGCATCAACAGTATCCTGGATAGGATCTCGAGCAAACGGGACTGTTTATAGATGACTAGTCCTTACTTCATATCTAGCAATTTAATGTGATGTACAAATTATTATTAGTGGGGCGAAAGGGAGTGTTAGTAATGGAGACTGAGAATCCCATTGCTAGCAATATACCCAACCAGGTCGACCTCCTCTATAATGATGATGACCAAAAATTCATTTCTGAAGAAATTCAAAAGCTATTAAAAGATGGAATTATAGAGCCAAGTATGCTTGTTATTGACTATTCACGAACGATAAACAAATTTACAGAACTTGATGCGTATCCATTGCCGAACATTGAATTTCTTGTATCTAAAATTGCTCAGAATAAATATTTTAGCCAAATAGACCTTAAAAGTGCTTACCATCAAGTGCCGATTCTGCAAAAGGAAAGACCTTATACAGCATTTGAAGCATGTGGTAAATTATATCCCTTTTGGAGTTACAAATGGCGTATCAGCATTCCAAAGAACGATGCAATATATTATTGATAATGAAAATCTTACAGATACTTATGCTTACTTAGACGTGGACACTATCATAGTTAATTCCTGATGAATTCATCATGATGGGCTAACTGGCCAGTTTTCATTCTCATCTATCTCCCTTCACTGGTGCTCCGCCAGCGTATCCCGTTAGCGCAGGCGGGGTTACCATACCATTTTCACCCATAAAAAAACCTGATAACAATCTGTCTCTTTTATGTTCCCCCCTATGTTTACACGCTAGGCAGGCGAGTTCTTTTGCTACGGAATGCCGTTTCCCTAAATATTGAAAGCCAGTTCCACTTCGTTATCGGGAAACCAAGTGTAATGTTAAATTTACGATTTATTTGGTTTTAAGTTTTAAATTTTCTGTCGCTATTTGTATGAATATTATAATTTCATGATATGATGGCAGGCGAGTTGACAACCTCAGTTTTGCTCGATCATTACCCCTCGACTATTCCCTTAATCGTCTCTTACAAAACCCACGGAAAAGGAAGGGGTCGTCCATTCTATTCCGGGACCATACGGACGAGTATAGACGTCTTCTTTTCATTTAAGAGTTTCCTCTTGTCGGTGCAATTAATTCATGCATCTTCTTCCAGCCAGCTCTATCCCAGGCCATATCCTTGATCTCCCTATACGACATGATGATTATCTGTCCCATGTAGTTATTCCTCGGTCTTCCTCTTCCTCTGTTATATATATATATATATATATATATATATATATATATATATATATATATAGTATAGACGTATTAGATTTAAAATAATTCTTATTGTTTTACTAGCTTATGAATTAGAATATAAAATGATCAATCATTAATTAATAATAGAAAGGTGACAAAAGAAGATGGAAGTTGCTAAAATTGATAATTGCGTGAGAACCTCATAAACTGTCATTCCCGTGTAGATCAATCAAACTTATTGATCTAAATTATATAGATCATGAAACGTAAACACGAAGTAACGTATGTTTTAAGTTTTATAAGTTAAGTTTAATAAGGAACTTAGGTAATGGTAAAAGGATGGGCAGCAGCGTCCCTCTTAAAACACCTCTAAAAGCCTAACTGCAGTTGCCAACCCGTCTGCTAAGCGTGGCAACTACTGGCAAAACTCCCTCTTACGAGAAAAAAGCGAAACTCTTATGAGGAATGTTTATGTTCACCAGTGGACAATCAACGATAATTGTTGATGATTTAGAATAGAAATAATAATGTCTATTCTAAATATCTTATTAGTCATCAATGTATTTTATTAATTTTAAATGACTAGAGGGAATCTTTGTACAAAAGTCGTTTGTTTGGGTACCTCTGTCCCATTCGTGCTACAAACGTAAAACTGTTGTGTTTGCATAGCTGTGTTTCGGTTTGAAGGGTGGCTAGTGGTAACTTCCATATAGTATTGTGTATACATTACACAAGACAAAAAAACATCCATATTACAAAAGCAAGTTTGGCGCTCTAGATGTTTCGATTCCATTTAATGATACCTTAGAAAAGGAAGAATTAATTTACATTCTGAGCCTCCGGTACTCATTATGAATGAATGAATGATAACTTTACCAGAGGCAGACTGTACAAAAGTCGATTGCTTAGGTACCTCTGTCCCATTCGTGTTTCTACCGTGAAGCACTTGTGTTTGCATGACTGTGTTTCGGTTTGAAGGGTGCGATATGGCAGTGAATTTACAGGGTACAGAGGAATAACACCTGAATCCTCGGGAATGGCAACGCATGTAGGGTGGGTGTATCATGGGCGAAACAGTATACTCTGTTATGTCCATGGTACTGGTCATGTCTATAGGCGACGATTACCACTTTCCATCAGATGGGCCGTCAGCTTCTTTGCCATTCTAAGTTGTATAAAAAAAATTATCTCAGTTATGAGATTAGATATAGTTTTTTATCACGTTTAAAGCCACAAGTTTTTGTGGAGCAAAATCAACTAGTACCATTTATATTTTGTAACAAGGAAATACGTGAAAATACTTAATAAACAAGTACAAGGCAAGTGAGTAGAGAAAGGCAGGCTTGAAAGTAGCGCGGGTGATTCAGAAGTTGCAATGTTTGAGTTTAACCTTAGATTTAACTAAAAGTTCAACATTATCGTGACATACATGTAAATGTAATAATTTTGAATTATGCAAATAACCATAATCAATATAATCATAATCCTGCATAATCAATGTAGTTACATCGCCTTACGCCTTAGATACAACAGAACCTTCAAGTAAAGAGTTTATTTCTTTTTAAAAGGCTTGCAGCACACCTGTAATGCCGTAGGTGTTGTGGGTAATCACGAGCGGCGATAGTCACTTACCATCAGGTGAGCCGCATGCTCGTTTGCCCCCTGTGTTGTAAAAAAAAAAATATAGCGCCAATGAAGTTCTAAAAATGCATAAGGCTCAGAAATGTATAAAAAATATAAGAATAAATACAAGTAATACAGTCAGACCCTCCTGTCTGTTGAAAATGAGTTTGTTAATTAGTTATTTATTTATTTATTTTATTTATTCTTTATAATAATAATAATAATATTTATTATTGCACAATAAAACTTTGTACAAGTGACGAGCTTAAGGCCATATGACATTCTCTACCAACTAATTAAACCATTAGGTAAAAACAGAAAGCGTATGAAGGGCAGATGTGGTGAGAAATATGTGACATAATTATACATAATAATGCTGAAATAATTATACATAATAATACATAATATATATATATATATATATATATATATATATATATATATATATATATATATATATATATATATATATATATATATATATATATATATATATATATGAGAAAACAATGGGCGAACTTATCGCTAAAAGCGATCTTTTCCAGGTAACCTTTCGATGGAGATATATACATAGTATGTGGCTATATGCGTTCCGAATGGGCGATAATGAAAAATGACTATTCAGAAATGCTTAAATCTAAATTTTGGGGACAAATGAAACAGAAATTTGATGTTAAAATTACATAACACATGTCGTTTAAAATTATTAAAAAATGTTAAAATATCGTTCCTCTGGAATATTAGGATACGATTTATGATGAACAAAATGTTAAGCTCCATTTACTGGCTCGATTTCGGTATCGAACAAAAACACGAAATTGAGCCTGAAAATTCGAAATTTCATGTCATGGTAGACCACCAGTTACACGGACGGGTTCGCGGGTAAAAACTATTGTCTTTTATAATCGAACATTAGCTGCAATAGAGTGTCAATATGCAGTTTTCACAGTCGGCTGCGTACTTTATTATAGGTAACGTATAATTTTACAAGTTGTTGCATGTCTTTTAACGTTTCTGTTATTGTACAATACCTAGGTTACAACGATCACTTGCAGTTTCCACTGGCGATGCTGGTATTGCATAATAATTGCATATTATATTATACTATTCCAATGATTCTATAAGACATGAATTTTTTTTTAATTAAATGCCTCTTATATTTGATATTTTAAAGTTAAGACTCCAAAACCGGTACCGAAAATACGCACCACTACGAAAAAGTAGTTTGCAGACAAAAGCAAGTTTTTTTTTATGGCCAACAAGTTGACCGCCCACGTGATGGAAAATGGTAACTGTCATGACATGAGCAGTACCATGTACATAACAGAGTAAACTGTTTCGCCCATGATACACGATACCCCTATGCGTTGCAATTCTTGAGGATTCAGGTGCTATTCCTCTGTACCCTGTATATTCACTGCCATATCGCACCCTTCAAACCGAAACACAGCCATGCAAACACAAGTGCTTCACGGTAGAAACACGAATGGGACAGAGGTACCTAAGCAATCAACTTTTGTACAGTCTGCCTCTGGTAAAGTTATCATTCATTCATTCATAATGAGTACCGGAGGCTCAGAATGTAAATTAATTCTTCCTTTTCTAAGGTATCATTAAATGGAGTCGAAACATCTAGAGCGCCAAACTTGCTTTTGTAATATGGATGTTTTTTGTCTTGTGTAATGTATGCACAATACTATATGGAAGTTACCACTAGCTACCACTACATATTTTATTCAACGTTGCATGATTTTGCAATTTGAATTTAATTTATTCGAAATAGTTAGATATAATTTAACTTTTTCTATTACTTCACAACTCATTTATATGTGTATTTCTGTAATAAATATAGTATATATTTCCCATGATATGAAATATTTACAAAAGAAAAAAATTGTGTTTTTTTTTACTACTTAGGCGTCGACAATTCTAAAATGATTTTCATAATTCTTTTTTTATAGCTTTTTTTAATGTTTACATTATTTATATAATATTTGAAACGAAACTGTCGTAAACGGTATTGAAGACAGCTTTAACCATTATTTTGCTTTATAAATGTTTTTTATTGTTCCTTATTTTGTCATTGTTTGTTTATGTAAATGATTAAAAAAAAAAAAGAAAAAAATTGACAGTATTGATTTTCATATTTGACCTATATCAATTTAATGCCGACTGAAGCTGCTGTCTTTATGAAGCAAAAGACTGCTGGTTGCGAAGCAAAATCAACACTTGTAAATATGCGATTCTATATTCAAATATTTTAAATATAATGTGTCCACGAAACGTCTCTAAGTTCTCTCTCTCTCTCTCTCTCTCTCTCTCTCTCTGTGTGTGTGTGTGTGTGTGTGTGTGTGTGCGTGTGCGTGTGAGTGCGTGTGCTTGTGCGTGTAAGTGTGTGTGTGTATTACAAATGTGCATATCTCTAAAAAGAAACATCACAGTGAGTGTTTACGTAATACGAAGGATGAACCATTTTGAGTACTACAAAGAAACAACACGGAAATCTCATAAAGAGTAACCGTGTTTGTTCACAATGAGACAATACATTATGACATCGGTAATTATATGGTTCATGTGGGAACAATGACATGTTTATTATGAGAAAGTCCTCGTATTGCACCGAGCACGAACACGTATCTGCCTTTTATCTAAATCGGCATCATTTCGTTGCAGCGGCACGGTCCCGCTTAGCATATCTATTGATAATAAAAATGCACTAACAATTTGTCATGAGAAATTAATGTGACGATTTCACAAAAACTTTTACTGTCTTGTCCATTCCTATATTGTGTTTCCCAAAAAAAAAAAAAAAAAAAAAAACAATTTAAACACGCATTGTTTAAATTGTTTTTTTTTTCAATCGTAACAATATTAAAATTACTCTACAGTATGATACCTACAGCCACCTTTTTCCATTGCACCGCTCGCCATCGGCAGAGAATCCATCCTCACACCCTAGAATCAAAATGGCCACGAACAGTATGGTTTCGGAGAAGCTTCCCGCGACGCTCAGAGCAATGGAATGACCTTCTAATGAAGGGTTCTCTAAAAAGGACTTATTAGGGTTTCTTAGGAGTCGGCAACGCGCGCATGATATCCCTAGTGTTAACCCTTCTTTGCATGATTTTTTTTATTGGTGAAATTAATCAAGGTGATATAATTCATGTTCAAAATTAAAGGAAAAATGCTTAAAAAATGAATTTGACAGCTGTGTTTTTTTTTTGCAATGGACATTAAAAAGGTATCCAGACACGATCAACTTAAAGTGAACTTGTTTTTTTTATATAATTTTTGGCCTTTCAATGTTATGATGGAAATTTCCACCATTATGCAAAGAAGTGTTAAAAATGTCCATAGGCTACGGTAAACCCATTTACCATCAAACGGGTTGTATGCTTGTTTGCCACCAGAGTAGTATATAAAAAAAAATTATCTAATATTATATAAACTCCCATGGTCAGTTCTTATTTCAAAATTTGTTAACTTACTTTACAAATAAAGTGCATTTAGGTACAATGAGATGTTTCGTAGATTTAAAATACTTAAATTTATGAGAAAAAAGATATAATTTAAGAAAATTATAGACTATACATGAAGATTTCTCGTACTACAATTATTATTTTCGCTTGCCATCTTGCAACCCTTTTTCGGAATATAAAAATCGCTATTAAAAAACAGGGGTTGATCTTAAAAGGTTAAAAATTTTAAGCTGTATGTATTTTTTAATGCTTAGTTATAATAAAATAAATATAAAAAAATTGTCAAAAAAATAAAATATAAATTTTAGGGGTGGGTCACCCTTATCATTGAGGAGTATGAAAAATAGATGTTGGCCGATTCTCAGACCTACCCAATATGCACACAAAATTTCATGAAAATCGGTAAAGCCGTTTCGGAGGAGTTTGGTAACAAACACCGCGACACGAGAATTTTATATATTAGATTACATAACAATTTTGCTATAGATAAGCAATATTTTGCTCCGCAGAAAAAATAACTGCTTATTCCTTGACCTTAATATCCATCAACAGAAAAAAAATCAGAAATTTAAATAAACACCCAAAAAATTTGATATCGGTAAAATTTGAACCCACGACCTTCGGAATTGACGACCTATGATTATTACATGAAAGTAGAAAACATAACGTTCATGAGCTGCGGTAACCGCATACCATGGCGTGAATTTACTGGGTACAGAGGAATAACACCTGAGTCCTCAGGAATGGCAACGCATGGGGGGTATCATGGGCGAAACAGTATACTCTGTTATGTCCATGGTACTGCTCATGTCTATAGGCGACGGTTACCACTTTCCATCAGGTGGGCCGTCAGCTTGTTTGCCATTCTAAGTTCTATAAAAAAAAAAAAAAAAAAATACCATCAGGCGAGCCCTACTGTTTATTCGCAGCCTTGTATTATTTAAAGAATTGTTTATAATATTAGCTTGTTTGCCAAATAACTGCTAATCCTTAGAAATTCACCGAAGGCCACCCATCTTTCAAAGACGGACGTTGCTTCATTTAAACTCTATTTATAAATATATGAATTCATTTCCAATTTGCAAATAATGTATGCAATATGACTGTCTATAGAAGTATTGCGTACATTAATGAAAAAAATAATTTTTAAAAAGAAGTTAATTTATACATATGTATAATACAATAAAAACTATAAGAACTTGGTAAAATTAAGTCCTCATCTTTCTGTTATTGTCTCATATTTCCTCGAAGTTTCTTCCATCACCTTTAAACCAATTTTCTTAATATTTATTTAAATAACTTTATTAACCAAATACAAAACTATTCCATTCCCTTTCTGGCCATGTCATCTTTCACAAAATGGGGATACCATTTCATTATCATCTGCCTTTTTTTTACAACACAGGGGGCAAACGAGCATGCGGCTCACCTGATGCTAAGTGACTACCGCCGCCCATGATCATCCACAACACCAGCGGCATTGCAGGTGTGCTGTCGGCCTTTTAAAAAGGAATATGCTCTTTTCTTGAAGGTTATGTTGTCGTATCAGTTCGGCAATACTGCTGCTGAAAGTTGATTCCAAAGAGTGGTTGTGCGTGGAAGAAAGTACCTTTTTCTGGATCTTACATACTTACCATTTACATACATACATTTCTCTTTTTTCATACTACACTTCTCATCTCTAATATTATATCACATGATCAGAATACATATATCCAAACAGTTTAGAAACGTTCGTTTCCTAGACTGGCCTTCTAATAGAAAATCAAATCTAGGTCCCCATTTACGTAAACCAATGTGCCTATGATTACGACACCCACACCTTTATTATGACAACAGATGTCGTCTACATACATAAATAGGTATTAAATGCTATTTGTTGATAGGCATGATCATTTAAAAATGATTAAATATTAAGTGACAAAAGTGGCTAGAAAAAAAAAAATTAAGTTTAAAAAAAAGACTTGATTTTGAAGTGGACAATCTATACTTATAATAAATTTATAGAGAGGTCAATTCTGTACATGAAATATATTTCCAAAATAACTATCAGGCGGTGATTAGTGATCGATACTGATGCCAAAAATGCAATCAGTAAAATTTTTTGTCTGTCTGTCTGTCTGTATGTTCGTTATAGGAACAAAAACTACTCGACGGATTTTAACGAGACTTTGTACAATTATTCTTCATACTCCTGGACAGGTTATAGTATACTTTTCATCACGCTTCGATCAATGGGAGCAGAGCAGTGAAGGGAAATGTTAAAAATGTCCACCTGTGCGACGCCGGGACTGGCCGTTAGTTTGAAATAAATCAAGAATTTAATAAATAGACTTTGCTTTATACTCGTAAAAACAAAATAACATCACAATATAATCCCATTTTTTTTATATTTGAAAACAAACAAAACGCGCCGTCTAACGATGAAATATCGTGTGAACAATAAATATATTAGATTTAAAATATTTGAATTTAGAACGCGGAATCTTAAAAAAAACATCCATTTTCTTAATATTGCCAACCTTGTTAGATGTTTGTTATAGACGCGCCAAAGTCATTTATACTTAGTCATTGAACAGAGAAAGCTTGAAGTAAATGTGCCTACCACATAATGCACATCTGTTTTACACACAATATAATATTAAAATACTCCGTTTACGTCTTTATTGTTTCTATTTACACGGTATTTTTAAGCGATTTTCAAATTCTCGATTGGCATAGTTCTTTTTGTCTGTTTAGCGTTTCTTTTTATGACATTTTTTTTTATAGGTGGAAATGGTACAGTAACCCCGCCTGCGCTAACGGGATACGCTGGCGGAGCACCAGTGAAGGGTGATAGATGAGAATGAAAACAGGCCAGTTAGCCCATCATGATGAATTCATCAGAAATTAACCATGATAGTTTCCAGGGGGAACCGCGGGGAGGTCGACCTGGTTGGGTATATTGCTAGCAATGGGATTCTCAGTCTCCATTACTAACAATCCCTTTCCCCCCTTTTTATGACATTTAGGATGGCAAACAAACTGATGGCCCATTATACCCAGGTAATAAGTTATCGCATTAAGGGGAAAGAATTGTTAATAATGCGGACTACCAGTCCCATTGCTAGCAATACACCTTATCAGGTCGACCACCACGTGGACCCCCTAGAAACCATCGTGTTAAATCATAGTATATTCATCGTGATAAGCTAACTGACCTGATTTCTCATTCTCACCTATCGTCCCTCACTGGTGCCACGCCAGTGTATATCGTTATTTTTTTTTGTCTATTAATATATTTTACGGCTCTGGATACAAGTCCTTTTGAGTATACCGTTAGCGCGGCCAGAGTTGCCATTGCATTATCATCCATTAAAAAAAAAAGAGACAAAAACAAACAGATGTCAAAGTCGAAATTGGAACTTTTAACGGAACTTGACCTTATCGGATCACTTGCCCCTCAATGACTTTTTCGAAGTCAGGGAGCGCCATTCAAATTTACCCAAATGATTATGTAATGATAACCATGCCTAATTACATAAAATATATGAAGTATTTTCGAAAAGCATAAATAAAAATACTTAAAACGTAAAATACCTCTAAGTATTTTCTTTAATGGATGAGTAAGGAATGATTACCTTGCCTGTGCTATAGGTATACGCTGGCGGGGCACCAATAAGGGATAATATGTGAGGATAAAAAGGCAGGTCAGTTAACACAACTTGATATTTTTAATTTTTTATGCAACTTAGAATAGCAAACAAGCTGACGACCCACCTGATGGAAAGTAGTAACCGTCGCCTATAGACATGAGCAATACCATGGTCATAACAGATTATACAGTTTCGCCCATGATATCCCCATGCGTTGCCATTTCTGAGGACTCAGGTGTTATTTCTCTGTTCCCTGTAAACTCACTGTCATATACCCTGTAAATTCATTGTCACACAAGATTTTAAGGTATTAATTATATTATAAATAAATATATATATATATATATATATATATATATATATATATATATATATATATATATATATATTTATTTATTTATTTATTTATTTGTGTTTTTTATTATAACTTTATCACTCAACGTATGTTAAAAAAGAAAAAGATTCCATTTTTTCGTTTTTACTCATAAATAACTTATTCTATTTTTAAAATTCTTTCACAAATAACACAGCTGTTACTCGCAGATAATGTAGCTTACCACGGTGTTTTCACCACCGTGGTGAATTCACCACGGTGTCTACGACATCCAAGGAATAAAAAGTAATTATATGGCGATGCCATAGATTAAGAATAGTATCTGCGTATGCATTCTCTTTCTATGGGCGATACATTGTATTTTTACATCAACTCACGCCCACATGTCATGGTTATTGACAAATACCCACTATTAAATCTATTGAATTGTTATTCGCAGAATGAAGTATACTTATGTAGATTTATATGTTTTGCCATAAAGATTTTCAGATAAAATTTGCAATGAAAATGTATTGCAGTACTTCAGAATGTTAGTATTAATGTTACAAAGTTAACATATTTTATGGCAGTATGTCGCTGTTCACGATAATAACTTAATTACGTGATGTATTGTAAAATTAGATAATGAAGACAGAGCATCGAGTGCAAAAATTTTGTGTCAAAAACACGTAAAAAGAGTTTATATTCAAAGCCTGATTAAATTTTGACACATCTTTTCTGTAATTAAAAAAAAACAAAGCGCGCCATTTTTCAGTGTTGCAAGTAATTGAATTTAAAAATTACAATTAATAAAAGGTGAATTATAAATAGCCAAGTATCATGTTATGTTAATTTTAAAGTTATCCAGCAATTACATATTTTAATTATAATATTGTACGTAATATTTTATTTTTTGAACTCCGACCTGCACGTAAGCAATGATTACGGTCACTAGTATCGCGGAACAGTTCCGGAACGGTATCGGTGCAGAACGCTCGCGGAACAGTAATGTGACCAAAGGGAAAGTTGTTTTGTAATACCTTTTGATACTTAATAGTGTGCAGTAATAATTAGCATATTATGACAGGTTCATTATTATCTATTCTTACGTATTATTATTTTATTTACGTGTACCTAATACATATAGGCGGGGGGGGGGGGGGGCTTGTTAGTAATACGGACTATCAGTCCCATTGCGAGAAAAAGGGATTGTTAGTGATGAGGTTTAACAGGCACATTGCTAGCAATCCACTCTATCAGGTCGACCTCCACACGGTTACCCCTGGAAACCATAGTGGTTATTTCTTGTTCAATCGGTCACTGCGGGCCAACTGACTTGCCTTCATCCTCACCTGTCACCTTTCACTGGTACCTCGCGAGCGTATGCCGATAGCGCATGCGGGATTACTATTCCATCTTTATCCATTAAAGAAAACCTTGTCAGGTCATACTCCCCGTGGTCCCTGGAAACCATCGTGCTGAATTTTAGGTGTATTCCTTACGATGGGTTAACTGACCTACCTTTTCATTCTCATCTATCATCCCTCACTGGTGCCTCGCCAGTATACACCAATAGCAGGGACGGGGTTACCATTCCATTTTCACCCATTAAAAAATATATAGGCATCTGGCTATATATAGTCATACTCTTTTAATAATTAGTGCTGCCAGTTATCAGATTGTCGACGACTTTATGGCTGTGTGGTCTATGTACCTTTGCCTGACAATTACTTTCTGAATTTTTAGCGGGAAAACTTAGATGACAGAATTTTTATGCATGTAAATGTATGTATATAGCACATAAGTTAGTCACAACAGTGAAGGCTTTGGTACATTTACAATATGATGATATATGTTTAAAAAAAACCATGTCAAGTTTCTTTTTAAACAAAGAGCGCGTGGATGTCGCTACCTCATAATATAACAGTGAATATACAATAAGTGTGTATTTCATTTTGTTGAAATGTGCGTCTGTAGAATGTTAAAGAAAACACAAATCATTGTAAAACAATTTTATACCACCGAGGTGGCAAACAAGCATATGGCCCACCTGATAGTAAGCGACTACCGTAGCCTATGAACGCTTGCAATACCAAGGGCATTACGCACGCGTTGCAGGCTTTACAGAAACCTCTTTACACCCTTTTTTAAAGAACCCCATACTGCAGTCTCTTGGCAAAAAACATTCCAAACTTTCACGATATAAAAAATCGAATATTAGTTAGAAGATTGAATAGATTTCAATAAAATTTAATGAAATGATAAATCATATGTTGGATTACTTTTTATCATAATCCACGCGGGAAATAGCTGGTAATTAAAAATTACACAACGCTACGACCATTAGGTAGGTGGTAAGCAGAACGAAATGGTGGACATGGCGAAACACTTAACACCGATGGCTACTGATTTATTCCAGCTGCAAAATCCATCGACGTAATCACTTTGTAGGTATACAAGTTAGATTCTCTCACGCATTGTTCGCCGTTACGACGATGGTCGTGACCTATTTTTGTATGGAAAAAATCGAAGATGTTTTTTTTTTAGATAAAAATATGTAAATTAATTTGTAATTACATATTATTAACTATCATGATAGTCTCTAAATATTTAATAACCACACTAGCAATAGTAAGCATCAACATCATAAAAAGATTTTTTTTTTCATCTCACCGCTCGCCATAGACAGAGAATTCATCCTTACACGCTCGAGCCTAAATACAGTGCGGTTTCAAAGGAATTTTCTCCCGCGAACACTTAGGCTGTGGAATGAGCCGAGGTTTTCCCTAAAAACTATAGCATGGGGTTCTTCAAAGACTATATTAAGGTTTCTTTGGGGTCGACAACGCGCACGTGACACTTCTAGCGTTGCAGGCTTTCTTAGCTTGCAATGATCATTTACCATAAGACGGGCTGTGCTTCGTGGTATAAAAAAAAATCATTAATCTATGATTAAAATAGCCAACTGTAACAAAAATAACGTCATGCCAGTATACCGATAGGTCATGTTTTATTCATAAAGGTAACAGAAATGCTCCCAAAGAATTTTTTTTTTATTTGGTTGTTAAAAATAGATAGACAGATATATTTATTTGCCAAAATATTGTTTTTGCAGATCTTCATTTATTGTGAAGTACAAATGATTACCCTGCAGTCTAAAGCATGCAAATTCATTATTGGCTAGATACAAGTTATTATATTTAACTAATTCAATATTACGTTAATTATTCATTCGATTAATAATAATAAAATCATAGATAGACAGATACTCTTTATTGTTTCCTCCAAAAGATTACAATAGTAAACTTATTATAAATATAAATATTATATCATAATAGTATGTTAAAAAATTAATTAATAACAATAAATTAGATTAAATTCAATGTCAGTGCTATTTAATAATAAAGTACAGATTATGTAATTTTTTTTAATGCTGCAGATCACACATAATAACACAATTTTATAAATCTTATGTTGTTTTATGTATTGTCTATTCTTATGTACATGTTGTGTGTGATTAGTAACAAACAAATAAACGATCTATCTATCTATCTATCTATTATTCTGTAAATAATATAATAATTACGTAAATGTTACTTAATATTTTCGAGTTCTCCCAAAAAACAATATCGTTTATCAACATTAAATAATAATAATTCGTCAACTGTTGTATAAGTAAGTTGTATATGCATAACGTCGAATTTTGAAAACGGTATCTATTTATTTTCATAGCATTTTTCCATAAACATAAGCTACTTAGCATAAAAAAATTAAAAACTAATTTACAAGTACAAATGTTTTTATTGTGGATCAAATTAAGGTATTATTAGGTTAAATAGCATCTCCATGTCCCGCTATACAAGCGTACAATATATGAAACATTTATAAATCAAGTACATGCATTATTTAACAATACATAAAACACGACATTTAAAATTATATAGTGAAGCAAAACAAATTAAAACGAGACAATGTTTTTGACTAATGATGATTATTTATATTTAATATTAATATTTCATTTTTTTTTTGCTGGGTGAAAATGGTATGGTAACCCTTCCTGCACTAACGGAATACGCTGGCGGAGCACCAGTGAAGGGTGATAGATGAGAATGAAAACAGGCCAGTTAGCCCATCATGATGAATTCATCAGGAAATAACCATAATAGTTTCCAGAGGGAACCGCGAGGAGGTCGACCTGGCTGGGTATATTGCTAGCAATGGGATTCTCAGTCTCCATAACTAACAATCCCTTTCCCCTCAATATATTCATTTAGGCTATAGTAACATTTATTAATTAACATATTATGAAGGTTCTTTTTAAAAAACACTTGTTACAGTCAAATCTCGTATATGTTTAGGTAATATATTTTAAAATTATTGAAGCTTTACAAGATATACAATTTTTAAATATAATATTGGTACTACAAATAGCTCTTATTATATAAAAACAATACAACAATAAATTAAAGTTAATATAAAATTTCTTAAATACTAATACTAATTATAAGTAATCCCCCAACGCACCACACCGAGGCAGCGTACCCAAGATACTGGCATCACCTCTTTGGATTGCCAAACTTATCTTTTGGGCAAAATAGCTACCAGCTCTTGGGTCACCAGTAACCTCGATGAGGCGCGCTGCGATCGTCCGATAAAAATTCTTTGCATCTGGGCCCCACGGGCCCATCGTCTCTACAGCAAATGGCAGAAAACAATAAGACCCCACCAGATGTGAGTATTTACGCCTCTTTATTGCTTCCGCTGTCACTGCCGCAGCACCCGAACAAGAGGACGATACAAACAGGAGAACAAAATATACTGTCTTTCAACAAACAAAACTTATGAAAGACTGTACAAATGAACAAGGAATTCCATACACTAACTCTCTACCTCAACTGGTAACTGAAACTATAATAATTTTGTACCTTATTGTAAAAAAAAAAACTTTTCAGTTTTTTATTTATCTAACAATAAAATTGAAGCAAGACTCTTAATAGTCGCTGAAAAAAATATCTCTGACAGACGCATTAACGGACGTACAAATAAAGTCATACTTTTTAAAAATTGCATCAAAAAAAAAAGGCAAAGATAAACAAAATTTGTGCAAATAAGGTAGCAAGCACGTCATGCATCCAATTGAAAGTTCTAAGTCAAGGATAAAATGTTCTAAATTCCGTACATATGTCACCATTGCATAATAAACCAAGGACGCAATTGGAATTCCACATTATACAACGTGTGAGGCTTTCGCAAACATGTGACGTTCGCTTTGCAGTAATGTGATCGAGTTGCCACCATAAACCATATCGTAACAATTGCGACGATAATGGCCGAAGGCTTAGTAACAGCCAATGGATAATTCTACCGCTGAGTTTTGGGCTCATCGTGGACGCCAAGACGTTGCTAGAGTAACGAGTTTATTACACAATTTTCGAAAATATGTTGAAATAATAGTTGATTGGATGAACATGTTCATGTTCATCATTGTGGTAAACAATAATATAGAGGTATTGTTTATGAAGTTGCTAATTATTAGTATACTAGCTGTTCCCCGCGACTTCGTCCGCGTTTCCGTCGTTTTTCGTAAAATAAGTAGCCTATGTCCTACCTCACGGTTCAATGGTTTTGATGTAACAGACACATTTCCCTTCACTGCTCTGCTCCTATTGATCGTAGCGTGATGAAAAGTATACTGTAACCTGGCCAGGAGTATGAAGAATAATTGTACCAAGTTTCGTTAAAATCCATCGAGTAATTTTTGTTTCTATAACGAACATACAGACAGACAGACAAAAATTTTACTGATTGCATTTTTGGCATCAGTATCGATCACTAATCACCGCCTGATAGTTATTTTGGAAATATATTTCATGTACAGAATTGACCTCTCTACAGATTTATTATAAGTATAGAAGAAGATATGCATTTAAAACTGCGCATATAATAAATAAAACAGAAAAAACAATATTAAGTACCTATTCAATAGAAACATTTTCTGATACGATAAAAAAATACCTTTCTGAATAGAAATGAATGTTTCACAAAAAAATAACAGTTTCTCTTGACATTCCCAATAATTCCACATTCAAAATCATATATTTCAAAATTTACAGCAAATTCAGATATGTTTGTGCTAGCTTTTGCACCTCCAAACACGAACATTAAATATGCATGCACAAGAAGAAGCAGTTGTGTTTGCATGGCTGTGTTTTGGTTTGAAGGATGGAATATGGTGTGAATTTACAGGGTATAGAGGAATAACACCTGAGTCCTCAGGAATGGCAACGCATGGGAGGTATCATGGGCGTAACAGTATACTCTGTTATGTCCATGACACTGCTCATGTCTATAGGCGACGGTTACCACTTTCCATCAGGTGGGCCGTCAGCTTATTTGCTATTCTAAGTTGTATAGAAAAAAAAAGAAAATTAAACGAAATCAGGAAGGTGATTTGGTTTAATACTCTTGTAATTTGAGGAGGAAAGGGATTGTTAGTAATGAGATTTAACAACCTCATTGCCAGCAATACACCCTATCAGGTGGACCTCCACGCGGTTCCCCCTGGAAACAATAGTGGTTAATTCTTGTTCAAGTGGTCACTATGGGCCAACTGACCTGCCTTCATCCTCACCTGTCACCTTTCACTGGTGCCCCGTAGCGCAGGCGGGGTTACCATTCCATCCTCACCCGTAAATTCTCTTGTGCAAACCACTTTTAATCATAGATACATAGATAGACAGATAAATAATTTATTTGCTTTCCTTACAGCACACAAATAACAAGAGACATAAATGCACAGTGAAAAAAGATAAAAAAAGTATACATGTACAAAAATAAAAAAAAAAAACAAAAACCAAATGCATAAAATTAGTAAGAATTTTTCCCCTTCATGCGTGTGCCACAGTAACACATAATGGTCACAACTCAGCTTTATGCTGTGCCCTAAAAAAGAGCAATCACTTCGAAACTAAGGTTTTTTAATGAATAAAAGATGAAATAAAATACTAATCCCACCTGATCTATTAACTTATGCTAATTCGGTTAGTAGCGAAAGTTTTTTTTATAACACAGGGAGCAAACGAGCATGCGACTCATCTGACAGAAAGCAACACTAGCCTCTCAACTGTGTCGCGTCCGCTGAGCGGACATATAGATAATAATGTCATATATACTGTTTTGTCCAAACTAGCTTGGCGATAAGCTTAAATTATTGTAAACAAACCACCTCTTGTCCCTAACGCCAAGAATGTACGTAAAATAATGAAATAGGAGATCCACTTAAGTGTCAATTGAAGAGAGACTTTTTTGGTCCATGTTTATAAACAAGTGCTGTATAAAAAAAAATGTATTGGAACATAAGCCATTTTATTTTTATTTTATCAAGTATATAATATTGTGCAAAAAATATATAATTTTATATCCAGCAAGGTCTTAGTTTTTTAATAATTGAAAAATAAAAGGTAATTTATAGGTGATCCCATTTTATTTCTCATCACAGATGTGGATTTTCCACCATTTTGCATGACACAGTTGAAAGGCTAGAGGAATTGGAGATGTGCAGCCGGCTTTTTAAATAATAATGATATGTGAAAATGAAGTGAGTGAGACATGGGATACAATCTGAGACGGTGTATTGCTAGAAATTAAGAACAATTGAAATAGAGAATTTGATTCTCTTAAAACAGAAAGCAAGAGAATAGAGAAGAATAAAGGGTTCTATTTTAAAAATCCTTTCTTTAAGCATTGTGCTTTAATACTCTAGTTACCTCTTACAATATACTCCATCACCTGTCACTACGCGATGACCAAATGCAATCACTTGGTAAGTATTTTGAGATCTGAGAGATCATTCCAAATGAGAATATATCTAATTAGGTTCGTCCAGCTTCAGCAGATGCGATATGGAAGTCGGCTAACGGCCGCGCTCAAACGTGCTTGTAACCGTGTGCCTACATACGACACGCTCTTGGCCGGTTTCTGTTGCTTTGTACACATACCGACAAAAAGTGGTACGACACTATCGCTGCAGCTCGCGCCGCGCCCTACAAGGATACGGTACACCTGTGGACGAGGCGAGGCTCTCGAGACGCGCGCCCGCCTCAGTGAAAGTGCCACTATAACTTCGTAACGGTGTTATGTCACAGCCCCTGCGTCGACGCGCCGCCACCAGTCGCATTACAACTATGACGCTGCGCGCGCACCTTTGACACCGAAACGCGCGCCAATTTCGAATACAGAATCGTGTTGCCAGTATGCGTGTGGTTGTTTGAAAAAAATAATAATTGTTCTTTTTTTCGAAAATGTCTCGTTTAGTGTTTTTATTTTTGTGTGCTGTAATTTACGTTAATTCCGCGGAACTGCCGTCCAGTGAGAGTAAAGAGAACGCGAGAGAGGAGAAGTTAAGAAGTGCATTGATAGACGCTTTTCAGAATATTAAAAAGGCATCCGCCAAAGGCGGTGTCAACGATGAGGGTCCGCTGACAGCTGACCTTTTAAGCTCCATGATATTGACTCCGAATACGAGTAGAAACGAAAAACCTGCGACCGAGGACTCGTTCCATTTGTTCGCTGACGAGGAGGGTTTGTCCTTTGCTGAGGCTTTCGATGAAAATGTGGAATCAGCGAGAAAGCCTTCCAGTACGGAAGCATCACATAATGTGCAGCACATTGTGAAAACCACCAAAGCGGTGGAGCAAACTACATCAAAACTCAACAAAGACGTTTTGAGTAAACTGAATGACTCGATACGGAGTACGTTGAACGAATCGAAATTAGTCTTGAAACGGGATAGCTCGAATACGACCGGTTTGTTGGGAATCGAGAATATGCTAAGAATATTTGACGCGGAGATCCTTGTGAAGCAATGGAAGGAACTGCAGAGCGTCGTGGACGGAGACTGCAAGCTAGACATGCAGCTCTACGTTGAAGGACTAGTTGACAGGAGGTTGTGGGCGCTGAAAAGTAAGTCTTTTGTTGAGTTAACTAAATGGAAATAAAATACACTCCGCCACAACAAAATTTTTTAACTTATTACAATACACTTAATATAAAATGTAACATCCAAAAACGGATAACTGTGAAATTCCCTAACAAAACATATAGCGGAAACTTATGAATAAAAACTTTACTACATAATGATTCAATATACTTAGATTTATGTACCAATTTATGTACCCAAAATCTCGTAAGTTCGAGTTCTGGTTAACACTAAAAGCTTTGTGTTAATTTAAAGTTCTCATGAGTTCTCCATTGACGTAAAATATTGCTAACAATAAATTTGTATCGATTCAACTGACGATGGTAGACACTCCTTTCAATATTGGATACTAAAATATCGCTGTGGAAAGGGACTATTAGTAATGGGGCCGTTAGTCCCCATTATATCAATATATCAGATCGACCTCCACGCGGTCCCACCCGTAACTATCGTAGATAATTCCTAGTGAATTTTCCACAATGGGCCATCTCACCTGACCTCATTAGGGCCGATTCTGAGACGCTTTCTGTCTAAACCTATCTCTTAGCCTATTTCTATCTACCCTTTCATTGTTTCATTCTCCATTGCTAAATCATCATTTAGCATAAACGGATATATCCTATCCTTCATTAATTAAAACAAAACCATGATAAATATATATGCCAATATAATACCCAAATACACAAAGTAAAAAACGAAGAATAAGCAAGTTAAAGTGGCAATGGGCTGGTCGCATAGCTCGAAGAACCGACAACCGGGTGGGGAAGAAAGGTTCTTTAGTGGCGACTCTGTATGGGCAAACTCAGTGTACGACGACCCCCTTACTAGATGGAGTGACGACCCCAAATGCATTACAGAGAGACATTGGATGCAGGTGGCTCAGAACCCAGTCCTTGTGGCATTCTATGAGAGAGGTGTATCTGCCAACCACCATAAACCGACTAATAGATTATCAGTGAACAGATAAAGGCTCAAGATGATGATGATGATGATTATGAAATAAAGTAAATTTGTCCTACATTAAAAATTTACGCTGTAAGCGGCGTAAATTTTGCATACAAACCTTCCGTAAAAAATATCTTCGAGTAAGTGACAGAGAACCAAAAAATTTTAAATTTTTAAATTTCGAACTCTCTTAATTATGTATTATTGTATTATCATACCTAATCGTACAATAATCTCTTGAAAAGATTGCTCTCAGCAATAAGACCGCCTCACTGTACTTACGAGTATACAACTGTACCGTTACAATCATTAGTGGACTCGCTTTATTCCCCGTATTCTATAATGTGAATAAAGGATACTCATCCATCCATTTAAAAAGAAGTAAGCGAAGAAGCAAGTCATAGTCTTAGATTATATAGATAGAGTGTCTCCATACAAATGCTTCGAGAAAAGTGGGTCAACTTTTTCATAAAATTTTGCGTGATAAACAGTTATGAGTGATTCCTTCATAACTTCTATATGTATTTTGTTTTTATAATTGTTGCACCTTTTGCACGCATTAAAACTCATTTTATTTCTTAAATAATTAAATATAGATACGTCAAGACCCATTATTTGCGTAAGTATATAAAACACTAAGAAAAAATTTGACCCGTTTTTGAGACTCGACGCTCTATCTATATAATCTAATTAATTTAAAATACTTTAAAAATAATATTTACAGACGTATAAATGCTATAATAGAAAACAACATGGTAAATTTAAAATCTCCAAAAAGCCTTATAAATGCTAATAAACGTACGTAATCACATTCGACCTACACTGAGGTCGATTCTGTTCATCTCTAATAAATAAAAAAAAAACCTCTTTCCGGAGCGAGTGTTACTTTTTTCCTCGCATCGAAGCCACGGTGGTCTCTCGGTTGTAACCGACTGAGCGGAGTTGCGTAATGTTGTTAACCAAAAACCGAATCTAGGTCACAACCGTATAACATCGAAACAATTTGCTTACTTACGCAACATTTAAAAATCTCGCCTTTTCTAACTACAACCGATTAAAGATTAAATATTTAATTATACTACACCTCTATATTTCCTCAAATTATTTATTTATACTTTATTATACACATTAGTAATACATAAAAACTTACAACGGTAAGCTTAACTCTAAATGAGTTACTTCTCTTCCAGCTAACCCAAATGGGAAATGAGCTCAATGTATTATTGATTTATTTATTTAATTATAATAGTGCAATAAACTAATTTAATAATTATTTTATTTTTTTAATCATTTCTCTTATCTCGCTTTTTATGTACATCTGTGTCTGTTATAATTTGTGTGCTGTAAGTAATGCAAATAAATTATCTTTCTATTTATCAAACACTCTACCCATAAATGCATGTTTACATAAATGTAAATATATATTTAAAAAACTCAAATCCTTTAATTACAGTATAAAATATTATTGTACAATATTTTTGCGTTAAATGTCTTACAATAATTGCATGCAATAATATTATTAAATTATTTTACAATAATAAAACATAAATAACAAATAAATACCTAAATAACAATTAATCAAAAATTACCTTCACGCCCCGTACCCGATGCGAAAGATCCCATAACATAGATTTAATATTTTTCCTACAAAGTTATAATTAAAAATAATATAAATAAAATATGCTCACGATAATATAAATACGAAATGAAATATAAACATTTCTAAAAAAAAAAAATATTATTACCTAATCCTTATCTTTATCATCCATCCATAATCCAACACTGACACATAATGAGAACATATCATCCAAAAAGGATAGGATTAAAGAGACAGTGAAAAAAAAACATATCTGAGAGCTCTGTGCCTGCCACTGTGTGATAAATAAAAAATAAAAAAATAAAACACGAGCCGAAAACGTATTCCATGCAGCCATATTAATAGGGTTTTAAATTATCCATGCCGTAGATACAGGTTTAATTTTTTTTAGTCTTCTTTTTAAATTATTTAACTGTATTGAGGCCACCCAAGTATGAGCAATGATATTACATTAAAATAAAAAAGGTAGAAATACACGTGCATCGAAAATGAAGGCTGGATAGGATATTATTAGCGCCTCTATAACATGTACATACACTTTCACGCAATAACAAATACGCGCCATATTTTTTTTTTTTTTAATTAGAAAGGTATACATAGAGTACTATCAATAACATTAAAAACATTTATAGAAAGACAATAGTATGAACTAGATTAAGACCCAGACAGGTGTACACACAGCATGGTTAAAACAGTTGGCAAACAATGTTAAATTATATATAGAAAGGATATGAATGTGGTAAATAACAATGAAATAATAATGCAAATAACAAAAATATATTAAAAATATGGGCATGTCAAAGAGACTTGATTTACTAGTCGTATTACACGACTTCACTTGCGTAAATTAGTATATAAAGTATCTTATGTGCTAAATTAGGATATAACATACACGAGTATCAAAATGTAATTCGAATTTGTTTAATAGTTTGTGCAGTGACAAAGCAACAAACATCCATCGATCCTCCTAAACTTTTGCATTTATAATATTATACTATATATAGGATACTTATTTAAAAATTTGTCATTTGGTTATGTAGAATCCTAATAATAATAACGTTTTTTATATTTTTTATAATATAAACTCAATTTTTAGAGTTCAACACCTAATAAATACAAAGAAACCCTTATTTAAAGTAACCTTGACACTTCATAGAGTTTCCATTGTCTACGACATATCTAAAAATTTGTACGGAAAAATTAAAAGACACTATCTTGACTTGATAATCACGGAAGTGTTATTTAATGTTGTCTTTTGTATCCTGTCATTCACAAGTTATCATTTGACCACTTCTATAGGAAATTCGTTGACAAATATGGCTGCCTCGTTGGAAATTCACTACGGAAGAGACCTGATAACGTACTAATAATTACCAAATAGGTATTAAACCATTACTTTGATATTGTCCGCTACACCGAACACAAATACAAACTGTAAAAAATCTGTCATTCAAATGTTACAATATTGTTTTATTACCCTACTTTGGCTATATCCGCCACGATGGGCATGAATTTTCTCAAAAAGGGAATGAATATGTTTTTTTTTTTATTACTTTTTACAAGGTCCTACATCCTAAAACATATATTATTCACAAAATAAAAAAAGAGTTCTGCCAAATTAAGGGTTAATTTTACAATTTTTTTTTTCATCACCATCATCATCATCATCATCATATCAGCCGTTCACTGACCATTGCTGAAAAGGCTTCCTTTTCTTTTTTTATTCCTTTATGGGGTTATTGCCAGTAATTTCCTCGCTTGGCAAGCGGATTGGCAACCGCAATTAGGCTTTTGGTGATGTTTTAAGAGAGATGCTGCTGCCCATCTCTCGTTCCCTTAGTTTCCACTTACGATGCCTGCGGGAAAGGAAATGTTGGCCCATTCTATATCAAGACCACACAACATAGATTGAAATAAGGTATTCTTTAAAAATTACATATCACGGCTAATAACTTGTAGCCAATGCCTATAGTACTTAATATTGTGCTTATTCATAAACTAAACTGTTTACCATCAGGCGGGCCACATGCTTGTTTCCAACTCAGTGGTATAAGAACAAAATACTGTTAGATTTATTTTTATTTCCGAACCGATACGACAACATAACCTTTAAGAAAAGACTATATTCTTTTTTAAAAGGCCGACAGCACACTTGCAATGCCGCTGGTGTTTTGTGGGTGACCATAGGCGGCAGTAGTCACTTACAATTAGGTAAGCCGCATGCTGGTTTGCCCCCTGTGTTGTAAAATATATATATATATTTAATTGACATTAAGACAAAACATATCCTATGTGTAAATATAAGACATATTCTACACACACACCCATACAGGTATAACAGTCTACAATTATACCAAATTCCATTAAAATTTCCATTCCGTTTAAGAGTAATCGAATAACAAACATCTAAACATATTTATAAACTTTCACATTTGTAAGTAATTGTAGTATTTTAATTAAATACAATTCATATTATTTCTTTATGTCAGGCATTTAAATTTATTCCATATTTTATCATTTAATATACATATGTAGATACAAAATACCGAGTATAATAAATTTTGTATGCAATTAGTGTCTCACAAGATGTGTATTAAAACACGCAACCATTTCTTACATGCGCACTCAGCCTTATCAATTATAGATAATAAAAAATATATAAATACCGCTAAATATATACATCATTGACATATCAATCATTAGTTGTTCACTGCTGATAGGCCTCCCGGATCAGGGGTTATTTTATTAAACACTGGAACACACTCCCGCTTGACATAAGATCTAACCTAAGCGAGCTATAGCTTTTAAACACAAATTGCGCGGGGGGAAAGGGATTGTTAGTAATGGAGACTGAGAATCCCATTGCTAGCAATATACCCAACCAGGTCAACCTCCCCGCGGTTCCCCATGGAAACTATCATGGTTGATTCCTGATGAATTCATCATGATGGGCTAACTGGCCTGTTTTCATTCTCATCGACCACCCTTCACTGGTGCTCCGCCAGCGTATCCTGTTAGTGCAGGCGGGGTTACCATACCATTTACACCCATCAAAAAACCGTTTAAAAAAAACACAAATTGCGCACCTATTTCTTAGAAAAATCACTCTCCCTTTAAGCTTCTCCTACTCTGTTTGAGTCATAGATTACTATTTGCCCTTCTATTGCAGTTGTTTTCTTTAAATGTTTTATATATTTATTGTATGTATATATTTATTTATTTAATATATTATTAATATGTTTATATTATATGAATTTATCAAATATTACTTTATTTTTCCTCTATACAATAATGCATCGCCTATATATTTCTCGGTTTGCCCAATGGTTGACCGGTAGAGAACACCGTCCGGTGTTAAGTCCGCCAAATGTACATAGAATTTAACTGTGCATTAAATTTTAAATAAATAAATAAATATTTGCCAGTAATCGCCCCACTTGGCAGGCATGTTGACAACTGCAGTTAGGCTATTGGCGACGTTTTAAGAAAGACGCTGCTGCCCTTTTCTCGACCATTAAGTTTTCTTAGTCCCTTTTTACAACACTCATGAGAAAGTAAAGAGTGGAAATATATTACAATGCAATATTTGGTCCTACATTAAACATAATTTGCACCATAGATTAAGGTAAAGTTTTTTTTTTAAATACATGTATAAACGTAGAAAACTCCCAGACCGATACAAACAGACATACTTATTAATACAAATGTCTGTATTGTGATAGTATGAAAAAAATAAACTATCAATCTAATTTCAGTCTATAAAACACAAAAAACAACTTAGTGAAATCGGTTTAACAATGCACAATTGTACATAACACACGTTTGCCGGAGCATCAAATGACAAATGGGTATTTTTTTTTCATATTCTTAAACATTACAATGAGTCTGAGGATGAAGAGATCTGCTTTGACATTGACAAGCAAGTTAGCAACGTAAAAAAAAACTGAAAGTGCGTAAACAACTGGAGGGTTCCGTACCAATTAATAT
This sequence comes from Galleria mellonella, assembly GCF_026898425.1. Classification (NCBI taxonomy): domain Eukaryota; kingdom Metazoa; phylum Arthropoda; class Insecta; order Lepidoptera; family Pyralidae; genus Galleria; species Galleria mellonella. Next base: position 677,488 of record NW_026442180.1, read on the forward strand.
TAAGCACAGTTATAGTGATTTTCCCCCCAGAAACAATCATCTTCTTATGCTCATCCCAATTATTATTTGGGGTCGGCGTAATACGTTTTCTCTTCCGTTCTTCTCTATTTGCAGTCCTGTCTTCATTTACTCCCATTCTGGCTGTATCATCTCTCACACAGTCCATCCAAGTCTTATTTCCTTTTATGATTTTTTTTTTTTAGAAGTTTGGACAATAATTTATATAATCAATAATCTCCAAATTCTATCCTTTTCTACTACTTTAATAAATGTGAAAGATTTTTTTTTTATACAACTTAGAATGACAAACAAGCTGACGGCCCACTTGATGCAAAGTGGTAACCGTCGCCTATAAATAAGAGCAGTACCATGGACATAACAGAGTATACTGTTTCGCCCATGATACCTCCCATGCGTTGCTATTCCTGAGGACTCAGGTGTTATTCCTCTGTACCCTGTAAATTAACTGCCATATCCCACTCTTCAAATCGAAACACAGCCATGCAAACACAACTGCTTCACGGTAGAAACACGAATGGGACAGAGGTGCCTAAACAAACGACTTTTGTCTGGTAAAATAAAAAGTAATTTAAAAAGAACTCCATTGTACCTTTTAATACGAAACCAAGTGAAGAGCAATCACTATTATCAATATAAGAGCGGGCAGTTTTCTCGTCATAAATCCTGTCATGTCTGTTTGCTTTGCTGCACAAACATGGCGGACAAATCACCTCGGCTCATACAGGTATGTAACTGTATACAAACTAAACAAGAATTCTAACGATGTTTGCTTGAACATCGGACCATGTTTGAGAATTAAAGGCATCAATGAACTGACAGCGTATTATTAATATTATTTATTTATTCGAAAAAAAAAAACTACGCCACATATTTTCATCAAAAATACCTCAGAGTTTGAAGACGAAGGTATTTTACCAATCCGAAACGAAGATATCTGCAAAAGAACCCACGTGACCGATATAGCCCGAAGAATAAGCAAACTGAAATGGCAATGGACTGGTCACATAGCTCGAAGAAGCAACATCCGATGGGGAAGAAAGGATCTTGAGTGGCGACCCCTTACGGTCAAACTTAATATAGGACGACCTCCCCACTAGATGGAGTGACGACCTGAAATGCATTGCAGGTAGTCAATGAATGAAGGTGGCTCAGGACCGATCTTTATGGCAGTCTATGGGGGAGGCTTATGTCCAGCAGTGGACGGATAATGGCTGAAATGATGATGATGATGATGATCAATACTGTAATATTTTATCGATCAAAATCAATTTAGATCTTATGATGGTTCCATAACAAATAAAAATACAGAATAGGGAAACTCCATATTATTTGAAAAACAAATGCTCACGGTAAAGAAACTGAAGAGGTTTTATTTTGAAAAAAGAATATGCACCGACATACCCACTTATCACCGAACATATCTATTTGAACTCAACGAGGCTTGAGAAAAGTCTACGACTATTATTCACAAATTATTTCCATTAGTATTCGCTTAGAAATTGTTTAATAGACACGTTCCGTATTGATATATAGCCACAGATAAAAAATATTTTTATAAAAAATATTTTAATAATTCTCACGGGAACGGAATTTACTAGTTCAATACGGGCGAAGCACAATATGCCCTATTATTCCCCCTGAAAACCATCGTGAACAATTCATGTTGAATTCGTCATGATGGGCTAACTGACCTGCTTCATCCTCACCTATCATCCTTCACTGGTGCCCCGCCGGTGTGTAGCGTTAGCACGGGTGGTGTTACCATTCCATTATCACCCATTAAAAAAATACAGGCAGCATCGAAAGCAGATATTTTATAACATCATAATATACAGCCAGCCATATCTTGCTTTGAAAATGAATGTTTTTCTATAGACCAGTGTTTTTTAAAGTGTTTTCTTTGGGAGATCCCCGAGCCTCTACAAGGGGGTCGCGGAAGGTCGCGATGTAGTGAAAAATCAACAGTTCCGTAAATACATCAATCAATCAATGATACATCATGAAGTATCTATAACAGACATCGATTACATGGCTGTTTTAGACACTTTATTATGTATTATTTATTTTATTTTATCGATACCTAACTATGAATATAAATACAACTGTACGGATTTCATAATTGTACTATAATAAAATTCATACACATTCGAAACCGTGGAGGGGAGGGGGTCGCAAGATATTTTTACATCATCCCAACCATCTGGACGAGTGGCGGTCCTCTACCGTACATTTTTCAAGGCACTTTCTTCCACGCACAACCACTCTTTGGAATCAACTTCCAGAAGCAGTATTTCCAAACCGATACGACAACATAACCTTCAAGAAAAGAGCATATTCCTTTTCAAATGCCGGCAGCACACCTGCAATGGCGTTGATGTTGTGGATGATCATGGGTGGTGGTAGTCACTTGCCATCAGGTGAGCAGCATGCTACTTTGCTCCCTGTGTTGTAAAATAAAAAAAAAAAACATAATATGGGGGTCGCGTCATGAAAAAGATTGAAAAACACTGCTATAGACCAACACCAGAGGGAGACTTTGTACAAAAGTCGATTGCTTGGGTACCTCTGTCCCATTTGTGTTTCAATCATACAGCAGTTGTGTTTGCATGGCTGTGTTTCGGTTTGACGGGTGGGATATAGCGTGAATTTACTGGGTACAGAGGAATAACATCTGAGTCCTCAGGAATGGCAACACATGGGGGGTTTCATGGGCAAAACAGTATACTCTATTATGTCCATGATACTGCTCATGTCTATAGGCGACGGTTACCACTTTCCATCAGGTGGGCCGTCAGCTTGTTTGCCATTCTAAGTTGTATAAAAAAAAACACCTCTGCTCTGAGTCAACAGACCAACATCCCATAATATTGCAGCGTTCGACCTTCAATCAGTTTTCTAACAACACGATTTCCCAGTAAGATTTCCTAATTGACCAACCTTATGTAATGAAGGCCCGGCAACACGCAGTACGAGTATTTGATGACAAACGCGCCGCGGAAGTAGTGATTTCTAGAAGTCAATTTTACTATAAAAAAAAAAAAACAAAATCAATATTGACTCAAAAAATACGTGTACGTTATTTAAAAGTGTGCATTGATATTATAAGGATAAGACTGAAAATTAAATAAACTCTATTGAATAGTCAACAAAAATCCTATTACTATCACGCGTATAAATGCGAAAGTTTGTAAGGATGGATGTATATTTGTTACTCTTTCACGCAAAAACTATTGAACGGATTTGAATGAAATTTAGTACACGAGTAGCTTATATCCTAATTTAACGCATACGATACTTTATATACCAATTCACGCGAGCAAAGCCACTTAATAAAGCTAGTATATCATATACTTACACAAAACTACACTGACGTAATGAGCTCCCAGACGAGAATTTCCTAGAAACTACAGTATGGGATTCTTCAAAAAAACCTGATAACCTTTGTGTTGCAGGCATCTATATGTGTTTTTAATATTTTTTATGCAAACAAGATAACGGCCCACCAGATGGAAACTGATAACCGTCGCCTATAGACATGAGCAATACCATGGACATACCAGAGTATACTGTTTCGCTCATGATACCCCATATGCGTTGCCATTTTTGAGGACTCAGGTGTTATTCCTCTGTACCCTGTAAATTCACTGCCATATCCCACCCTTCAAACCGAAACACGGCCATATAACTATAACTGTTTCACTATAGAAACACGAATGAGACAGAGGTGCCCAAGCAAACGACTTTTGTACAAAGTCACTCTATCTGGTAAGTACATTTACAATACCATAGATTAAGAACAGTACTAGACTTATTATATTATGACCTCAAAAAGTATACCGTGACCGCCTTAGATAAAGAATCGTACCTACCTACGGCCTCCGCAAATCCTTGATGTCCAGATGTCCATTATACCTCATATTCATTGTCGCATCCAAGATTTTAAGGTATTAATTATTATTATAAATATATATATATATATATATTTATTTGTGTCAAAAACTGGCATTTTGTTTTTTATTATAACTTTATCACTCAACGTATGTAAAAAAAGAAAAAGATTTCATTTTTTTTGTTTTTACTCATAAAATACTTATTCTATTTTTAAAATTCTTTCACAAATAACACAGCTGTTACACGCAGATAATGTAGCTTACGTTTTTTTTTTAATGGATGAGAATAGAGTAGTAACCCCGCCTGCGCTAACAGTATACTCTTGGGGAAAGGGATTCTTAATAACGGGGAGGTTAGTACCCATTTGAATTTGTTGAATTCTTCATGATGGGCTAACTGACCTACCTTTTCATGATCACCTATCATCTCTCACTGGTGCTCCGCTAATGTATACCGATAGCGCAGGCGGGGTTACCATTCCATTATCATCCATTAAAAAAAAAAACTTCCACAATATTAGGTCTTAGAGATTGTTTTATTTATTTATTTATTCATTAGCACATATATGTGTACATGGCGGACTTAATGCTAAAAGCATTCTCTTCCACTCAACAATAGGGAAGTGTCAGACTCGAATGCGGTACTAGTAATTATTGATATACACACATACTAAGATTACATATATAAATGAATGAATATATATAAATAACAAATATACTTACACATGTATAAAATATACTATATTATACACGATATTGAGAATATAAAAAGTACTTATTTTAATTAATATTCTCGTAATTATTTTCATTTGAATCGTTACATTTAACCATGAAATAGTTAAAAGGTCTGTCTGTAAATCGGTCAAGTGCGAGTGAATCTCGTGCATTATCAATTTAGATTTAATTAGGCCGTGTTTAAAATAACGCAATGTTATTTTTTTTTCCTGTATTTCGCGCATTTGCAACTAAGTATCTAGGTCGCAATAGTTCTTTTTATTTTTCAAAAAATTAAAAACTGGTATACTACTTTTTTTTTTAATGGGTGATAATGGAATGGTAGCCCCGCCTGCGCTAATGACATACGCTGGCGGGGCACCAGTGAGGAATGATAGGTGAGAATGAAAAAGGTAGATCAGTTTGCCCATCGTGATGAAAATACTAGGAATTCTGCACGATGGTTTCAGGGGGGACCACGTGGAGGTCGACCTGGTTGGGTATATTGCTAGCAATAGGGCCCTTAGTCCCCATTACTAACAATCCTTTCCCCCCTACTGGTATACTACTGTTTCGCCACGTAGGTCGCAGTCTAGAATGGGCCCCCTTCCTTTTCCGTGGGTGTCAACTAAAGGAACTTAAAGGTAGAAGGATAAGCACCAGCGTCCCTCTTAAAACATCACTAAAAGCCTAACTGCGGTTGGCAATCCGCCTGCCAAGCGTGGCAACTACTAGCAAAACATCCTTTCTGGGGAAGGCTTATGTTCAGCGTTGGACAGTTAAGAACTGATATGATACTACTGTTACTGGGGAAAAGGGATTGTTAGCAATAGTCTAACAGACACATTGCTAAAAATATAACATATAATAGTTAAGTCGACCTCCACGCGGTTGACCCTACAAACCAATTGATTGTTAAAATCGTCACGACGAGCTAACTGACTTGCTTTCATCCTCATCTATCATCCTTCACTGGTGTCTCGTCAGCGTATACCGACAACGCAGTCGGGGTTGCTATTCCATTTTCACCCATTAAACACTACTGTTGCTAAGGGTGTTACCCGCTGATGCCAAGAGTTTCTAGGCCACCGTCATTATACGCGAAGATATCTGACGGAGTTTACTGAATGTCAGCTTTATACCGATTGCGTGGCAGCAGTAACAGCATTCTGTGGGCATTGTGTAATAAATACGATAGCCCGATCCTCTCATTGTGGGTCAGAATTGTTATAGGGGCCATAAATTGAATTTTGTATTTTTTTTTCTACTAACATAGTTTAAGTCAATTGTTACTAACAAAATTGGATCTTTGTAATCTATAAATAAAGAAATATTATTATTATTATTTATCTCCTCTGGTCTTCAAACAAGTGACAATGATTACCTTACCCTGTAGATCTACGCAGAGCATCAAGTAAAGATATTTTTAAAAGAAGACTTTTTAATTATTTGTTGAGTCAACAAAACCAGCTCTAGTTACAGGTCACTCAATAGTTATTATATCTCATAATGCTTATCGTTGTTTTAATTTATGTATATGTATGTATATATTTCATATGTATTAGTTTATCCATATATATTAAAAGTAATGTTTACTCGTATGTATTATATGTGCATTTCTTATGTGTATATTATATTTATATTGTGTATTGCCTTAATGTGTTACTATAATTGTCACATATTTTTCACCACATCTGCCCTTCATACGCTTTCTGTTTTCACCTAATGGTTAGCTGGTAGAGAATGCCATATGGCATTAAGCTCGCCATTTGTACAAAATTTTATTGTGCAATAAAGAATAAATAAATAAATAAATAAATGATTTCAATGATCCATATTTAAATTTAAAAATTCAAACATTTAATAATAGCTTAATGAAATGTGGGCATAAATTTGTTTTATGCAATTAAACATGCTATAATGCAGCCAAGCTCATTAACCAAACACGTGGACGAATAAACATAAATACCCACTGATAATTAAACATGTTATTCGTACCTTTCAACACCTTTGTCGCCTTGAATGAGTAATGAAAAATCAAAACTGACAAAGGTTTTATGTTTGCAGATTAATAAAAAATCACCGAGGTTGTGTATTCAAGCCCAACATGTCCACATAATTATTTCAATATTTGACAGCCTTAAGGCCAATATTGTCACAGTTACATAATTGCTTACTTTATTTTTTTATTTTTTATTTAAATACTCGTTTATTTTTTCATTTGTTTCTAGAACAGCTTTGTTCGCTCGATATAAAAGTCATTTTTATATGTGGCTTTAACCTGAATTGTGTAAAATGTTTGTTTAATGGACAATGATTCGTTATTGTCTATATCATTATTTTCGAATTTTTTTTTTTTTTGAGTTTAATGGACCCATTATTAAAAATCAAAACTGACAAAGGTTTTATGTTTGCAGATTAATAAAAAATCGACGTTAATTCTGTGTATTCAACGTCACCTATCATGTCCACATAATTATTTCAATATTTGACAGCCTTAAGGCCAATATTGTCACAGTTACATAATTGCTTACTTTATTTTTTTATTTTTTATTTATTTACTCGTTTATTTTTTCATTTGTTTCTAGACGCAACTATTTATACAAAATATGTGTAAAAAACGTGATTTAAAATTGCTTATAAACAAGTCCGTTTGAATAAATATATATTATTTTTTATTAGAATCTCTGATAATATATTTTTTGCTCTTGGGGGGGAGGGATTGTTAGTTACTAATCAACTATACTTATATAGAGAAACTAGCTGTACTCTGTAGCTGTACGTATACGTGTTTGATAGCTCATTTATGGAAGAAGGTTAGAGGCTATTAACATTATTCGTATATAAAAATTAATTTCGTGTAAAAATTAATTTTTGAAATCCGACTGATAGTTCCAGAGATTAGGGTGATCAAACGAACAAAATTTACATTTCATATAAACACAGATAGATATAGATAGACAGAGTGAGTTCTCTTTTATATTCTTTTAAAAACTAGTCGTAAATAATTTCAAATATTAAAAAACATGTTTAATTATTTGTATCTCCTACTTGGTATATATAACCATGTCTAAGTTAATTATTATATCCGTCAGAATCCAACAGCCATGTTGATGGATATCATTACATTGTAAATGACTGTAATTTTCTATTATGCAAACGTAATTTGCGAACATTAATGTAAATATTAAAACAAAACGAATTTCTTATATTTATACATGTTGCAATTTTAATATGGACTGTCACTTGACAAGAAACAAGTAAGTATACAAGTACAAGAACCAGAGGAAGACTTCGTACAAAAGTCGTTTGCTTGGGTACCTCTGTCCCATTCGTGTTTCAACCGTGAAGCAGTTGTGTTTGCATGGCTGTGTTTCGGTTTATAATTTATATATATAATATATATAAATTATAAACCGAATAATAAGTTTATATATAATTATAATAAGTTGTATAAATAAAAAAAAAACACCGATTTCAGTTGTAACAAAACCAGTTATTTGAATCAAAAAACTAAACTATTGAATCGATTTTGATGAAATTTCTATATGATTATCCTATAAGTATATTCTTTCAGATAAAAATAGAATTTTCCAAATCGGTTTAAAACTAACGGAGTTATATAAGAAACATAAAAACAATACAACCGATTTAAGAACCTCATACTTTTTGAAGTTGGTTTAAAAGTTGTTGTTTAAGTCACTTGTCAGTTAAATTGTAGAGAACTGCTAGTAAGTGGACTTGCTAATGAATGAATGGCGACGCAAATGGAGGCTAGCACGTACAATACGTTGGCAGAGTTTAGGATATGATTGTTGATATTAACATGAGAAATAAACATGCAGTTTCACTTCGCACGCCTTTAAAACGTTATAGTAGGCAAATTGGTAAACACCGAAAACAATGGAGAAACTTTATAAAAATGGAACTTAAAAATATTAATACTTGTTTTTTTTTATACAACTTAGAATGGCAAACAAGCTGGCGGTCCACCTGATGGAAAGTGGTAACCGTCGCCTATAGACATGAGCAGTACCATGGACATAACAGAGTATACTGTTTCGCCCATGATACCCCCATGCGTTGCCATTCCTGAGGACTCAGGTGTTATTCCTCTGTACCCAGTAAATTCACGCCAAAATACGGACTACAAGTAAGAGACTTTTCCGTAAAAATGTGATAAAATTAATTAAATTACATCAGATGGGCCGTCAGCTTGTTTGCCATTCTAAGTTGTATAAAAATAAATTGAATTTAGAATGCAGAATCAATAAATTAATTTTGCTCCGTAATAATCTGGATTTTGCTTTGCAAAAATCGCGGCTTTGACCGCGACAAAATTAATATGACACCAACACGGGCATAATTCCCATCGATTACAGAAATAATGATCAAAATCAATTCAAAATCGGTGACGCAATCACGTAACATTGTCCCAAAAAATTCAGATAGATTGAAAACCGTCTTAATTAATAACAAAGTACCTTCATAAAAAAAATACCTCTTAAAAACATACGTAGATAACCTAGTTGCTTTTCGTTTCTACATTTCTTACATCATACTTTAATTCCTTACACGTTTATTTCATATATAAACATTAAAGAAACCAAATAAGTTTATTAACAGGAAAAAACTTAAACATGTATTTGATTACACAATCTCTCGCTAGATACTTACACGCGCGGCCTGTCGACCCCTGACACTCGTTTGGAATCATTAATGATTGACCATTATTGCAATTAATTGGAAGTAGTAAATATGAGTTTTTTTAATGATGCGAATGCATAGGTAGTGCACAGACAAATTACCCCCTTATTCATCATCTTCATCATCATTTCAGCCACCATCCGTCCACTGCTGGACATAAGTCTCCTCCATAGACTACCATAAAGAACGGTCCTGAACCACCTGCATCTACTGACTCCCTGCATTGCATTTCAGGTCGTCACATCATCTAGTGGAGGGAGGTGTTACATAGCGTTTACCCGTACGTGGTAGTCACTCATTATCCTTTCTTCCCCATCGGTTGTTGGTTCTTCGAGCTATGTGACCAGCCCAATGCCACTTCAACTTGCTTATCATTATTATATATTATTAAAAAAAAAAAACCTAAAATCAAATTTCTCACAAACTTATTTTACCTATTTAAGTATTTTCAACCTTTTCTTTTCTACTAATTTAATTATTATTTATTAAATAATTTGATTATTACCAATTAAATAATTTAATTATTATTATGTATTAAACGATTTAATTAATTGAAACGTAAATAAAAATTTGAATTACCAGTCGCATCGCTAGCTACCTAATCAAGTCGACCTCCATGTAGTCCCCCCTGTAAAACTTCGTGCTTAATTCCAGGTGTATTCATAACGATGGGCAAACTGACCTGCTTCATCCTCACGTGTCATCCCTCACTAATGCCCCGCTAATGTATACCAACAGTGCAGGCAATAGGGTCACTATTTTATTTTCATCTAATAAGAATAAATACGTGTTAATAATATTTTATGTAATGACAAGTGTTTTATTAGTATTGCAGCCAGTAAGTAAATGGGCAAGTTCCTATTACGGACTGCGCGGTTACCTAAAGGTTACCTAAGGTCTTAGTCGTAGGTGAAGGCCCACACCCTGCTTCTAGGGTTGTCAAACGCAGTAAAATAAAATATTTCTTTATCCAAGTAAAATACATATATATATTTACAACACAGGGGGCAAACAAGCATGCGACTCACCTGATGGTAAATGACTACTTGACTACCGCTGCCCATGATCACCCGCAACACCAACGGCATTGCAGGTGTACTGCCGGCCTTTTAAAAAAAATATGCTCTTTTCTTGAAGGTTATGCTGTCGTATCGGTTCGGAAATACTGCTGCTGGAAGTTAATTCCAAAGAGTGGGGCAGTTAGCGCAGGCGAGGTTACCATACCATTTTCATCCATCAAAAAAAAATATTAGTCATTTATGTATTTTCCACTATAAAACCAAAATAACATAACAAACAGCCATACCAAAAACCACAGAGGTTTGTCTGGAATGCTGTTTGAATTGCCAATGATAAATGTATTAATGATTATATAATAATAACGATGTTATAATAATATATAAATAAATATTAATTAGAAAATAACTCTTATTTTACACAGGGCTTTGTCTTTGAATTTTACAACCGGTCGTCTGCCTTTTTTTTTAACATCTGGAAAATGCTTTATGCAGACCTATACACCTTGTGGGAGGTGAATGGGTACTGTGGGAATCCCCCCGTAAGGTGGAAGTGTACCCACCAAAAACCAGACGATATACCCTCGAGGTGCCAGATGTCGGAGACATGGGTTCGCTTTCGCACTCACCATATCTCCGACGGCAGCGACCCGCCCCCTGATGGTAAAAGCAGGTCTCCTCTCTCAAGATAGGGTGGCTGGCGTGCTCACCCTACCACTCGGGGGATGCGCCGGTATATTAGCACTTCCCCCAGGTACCGGTCGTCTGCCTGACATCGGTTCTCCCTGTGAATGTATGTTTTGGTATCCATCACCTATGGTATAGAAGAATGGATCGAGGAAAATTTCCATTTAAAAATATTTTCAATTAACTTAAGTATATGAAAGATAGTTCTGTGGTTATCATCTATCAAGTAGGTATTGTGAAATGTAAATATTTGTGAGGTATTTAGGTAGCACAGACGTGATAACTGTTACCTTAATTGGATGCTAGACTCTTTGAAACATGGTCGAAATAATATCTGACTAAATATGGAAATTAAAAAAGAGGACCTACTAATTCTGCCTGGTTTTGTAAATTTATATGTTTTTTTTTTTATATGTCATATAATAATCCAATATACAGAATATGCAAATTGTACAAACGACATTGATTGTAAATCGGATATTGGCATATTCTATCAGAAATTTTCATGGTATCGAAGCACTTTATATACACTGATAACCTAATAGTTTATAAGCATAGTTTGGTAGTTTTGTTTTTGATTCTTGTCTTGTATGTAGTTTTTATAATTAATTCTTTTTTGTATTAAAAATCAACCTATTCTGTTTCACCTCTGTGAATGTTGAGTACAACTATAATTGGACTGCAAACTTAAAATGCTATTGTTGTATTCTATTGTTAAAAGTTTTGTTTGTAATCTGTTGTTGTACCACAAAAATAAATAAATAAATAAAAAAAATATACTATATACTAAAGTGTAAGATTTGTTAATTTTGCAAAAATATTTCAATGCAGTGTGAATTGTCAATTTTGATATCGACCGTTAACTGTCCACTGCTGAACGTAGGCCTCCCTGGTTTTGCCAGTAGTTACCACGCTTGGCAGGCGCGTTGGCAACTGCAATAAGACTTTGGTGATGTTTTAAAAGGGACGCTGCTACCCATCCCTTGACCATTATACGAGTATTGCGACACCTATGAAAAAAAGGGGGAGCCCATTCTATGCTGCAAGTAGCATGGTGATATAACTGCAACTAAAAAAAAGTAATTTTGTAGGCATAGGCCCGGGTAATAAAATTTTTCCTGGCGGTTTTTTAATTCTACATTATTACAAGTTTATAAATTTGTTTGGATGTTTGTTACTCTTTAACACAAAAGCTACTGAATAAAATGATAAATGAAATTTAGCACATGGATGTGTTATATCCTAAATTAGCACATAGAATACTTTAAGTACTAATTCACCCGGGAGAAGCCACAGGACATAACTAGTAGGCATGTACAATTTGTATTAGTAATAAAATTATTTAGTAACGGCGCGGCGTCGCCGTATTGCCAATCACTGAGCAATCCAGCCGGGTGTCCTGCGCGTGCGCAACCGGCCCGGCGGCCGCCACAGGACGTGCCATATCGGGCGACAGTTTCACTTTCCTTTCCTATACGATCGTTTTATTAGAATGCATTGCTTTTTATTAAGACTTCCCTTAGTCTATTTCTAGATAGAACTAATGAAATTATGATAGAAAAACAATCAAAATTAAATTAGTAACAACGCATTAGTATTAATTAACTAATTAAGACCGTACGCCACAAAAGAAACAACTTCATTTGTGGCCAAATAACTGGCATTTTGATTTAAAAGCTAAATTACTGATTTAATTTAGATATTATTTCTATAGAAATAATGTGTAAGTATTTCCTTTCAAAAAACTAAATATACAACTTAGAATGGCAAACAAGCTGACGGCCCACCTGATGGAAAGTGGTAGCCGTCGCCTATAGACATGACCAGCACCATGGACATAACAAAGTATACTGTTTCGCTCATGATATTTCAAATCGCTTTACAACTGATGGAGTAATGGTGTAATAAACATTAAAAAAATTTGTACCTCCTTCTTTTTGGCATCGGTTGCAAACATACTACAACAACAATTAATCTGTTTTTGTTTTGTATTACAATTGAACACCGTCTTTCAAAAAAAGCGTTCACGCTCACTTTTTATCTTTATCCGAGCAGTAAGTGCTTTATATTATTCCCAAATTCGTGTATAATATAGTATATATCATATATGTGTAAGTATATTTGTTATTCATATATATTTATTCGTTTATATATGTAATTTTAGTATGTATGTATATCAATAATTAGTAGAACCTCATTCGAGTATTCTGACACTTCCCTATGGTTGACTGGGAGAGAATGCTTTTAGCATTAAGTCCGCCATGTACACATATTTGTACTAATGAATAAATAAATATACACCAGCAGACTATCCTTTAATTAGATCAATTAGTCATTTGTTTACATTTTCGTTAAGTTTTATTCAAAAAGATTATATCACAAATTCGTTATAGTTACATTTAAAACAAAAACTTCGAATAAGCCCAGTAAAATCACACACTTACTTGCCAACGAATTACAGTTCAGCCATAGAATAATAACACAGTAACATTGTTTTACCTCATTACATAAAGAAATTGCTTCAATTTGAATATTTTTACGACCTTACCTTAGTGGCGTAACATTTAACACACTGCCTTACATTTCAATTATAAACTATACTTTTGTTCCTATATCAGGCTACTGTACTAACAATACTGTTTATAAAAAAACAACTAAATAAAATAACCAAACTCTAGAATATAAGTAACATATTTTTAAAATTACGATTAATAAATTAATTTATCAATCAATATAACTGGTACGTATTCTAATAGCTGTATCTCGTGGCTACGCCTGCATGAATCAGTAAATAAATATCCTATGTGCTAAGGTAACCGTGTGGTCCCAGCATTACTATGCCATTCACAGATTTTTTATTAAATAAGTGCATTCATATTATCGTATGTATTGAATCCGTAGTGCATCTTTAGAATAGGCCACCCCTTCCTGTCCCATGGGTGTCGTAAGAGGCGGCTAAGGAAAGGCGTAGGGATGGGCAGCAGCGTCCCATTTAAAACATCTCCAAAGCCTAACAGCGATTGCCAATTCGCCTACCAAGCGTGGAAACTACTAGCAACCCCCCCCCCCCCCCCCGCAGCAGTGGATAGTTAAAGGCTGATACGATAATGATAAAGTGTGTGTATTTCTTATGTATTATTATGTATAATTATTTCAATATGTTGCTATAATTATGTCAAATATTTTTCACCACATCTGCTCTTCATACGCTTTTTATTTTTACCCAATGGTTAGCTGGTAGAGAATGCCATATGGCATTAAGCTCGCCATTTGTACAAAGTTTTATTGTGCAATAAAGAATGAATAAATAAATAAATAATGAAAAAGTTAACATGTAGCCTATCCGTGTACCAAATTTCAGATCTGTCCAGTAGTTTTTTTACTTAAAAAAGTAACAAACATCCATAAATTTTTAAATTTACAAAGTTTGTATGGATGAACCTTAAAAACTTTCACACATATAATATTAATAGTATTACAAATATGATTATTTTATTATACCAATCAATATAGTAATATTACGGAAATGCTATACTTTAAGTCTACTTAAACATGTAACAATAGTAAGTTGGTAGAGACCGGAAACACTGATTAGCTGTTGGACGCACGCCGCGTAGTTTGATGCCTTACACGATACCTAGAAAGGCTCTGGAGAAAGGCACAAACCGTGACTGGTAGGCCGTACTTTATTGCATTATTTTAGCTTAGTATTAATAAGATTAGTTTTATCTAGTTATGTAATCATATATTATGAGTTTAAATTATGGCTTCTAATAGCTCCAATAGATAAAGAATAATCTCTTACACGGAAAAAGCCAAGTAGATACTATTTCAAATATACACAATAAAGTATTTATTTCATCTAAGATTCTGTAGTAAAAAAAGTTCATTTTTTCATATGAAAAGTAAAATACTGGTAGTTAATAAAAAATAATATATATTGTCTTCCATTAACATAATATATAAAATGTGACATTTTTACTAAATTTGGCAACTCCATTTACCTAATGTGGTAAAAAGAGCGCCGAATTTCGCCTACTTTCGCCTACCAGAGGAAGACTTTGTACTAACAGTTTTCAACGCTTTTTAAAATTGTTTTTAAATATTATTCTACAAGTAAATACCTTTTTTTTATGCAACTTAGAATGCTAAACTAGCTGATGGCCCACCTAATGAAAAGTCGCGTCGCCTATAGACATGAACAGTACCATGAACATAACAGAGCACACTATTTCACCCATGATATCCCCCATGCGTTGCCATTCCTGTGAACTTAAGTACCCTGCAAATTCACTGCCATATCCCAGCAAACGCAACTTCTTTACGTTAGAAACACGAATGGAACAGAGGTGCTTAAGCAAACGACTTTTGTACAAAGTCTCCCTCTGCTTTCTTCCTCCTCCATCCATACGAACTCGACTCTCTAATTCTTCAATCCAATAATATTCAGATATAAATTAGAAAACAAATGCCGTCTGTTTATAAAGATCAATGTCATATTGCAAAATGACAGGCGTAATGCCACCGTAATGCAATTACCCGCAAATGCTTCAATGGTTAGAAAACAGCGATTTGTCGCTGTCGACTCATGATGCACTGCATAGTCATACAATACCATTTAACCTTTCAATGTAATAACTACCGGATTAACTTACGTACAATTTGGTTGAGAAAGCTCGACTAGTTTCGGGACCATCCGGGACCCTTAATCTCAATCAAGCTCGCGCTTGGGTCACAGCTATATTTAAATAAATATATATAAAAAAATTAAACTGAGGAATTCGGAATCTCTTCAATTAATTAATCAATTAATCAATGAATGAATGAATGCACCTTATGTAATTTATCTTAGCCATCATCCTCATTATTTCAACCATTATCCATCCACTGTTGGACATAACCCTCCCCATAGACTGCCATAAAGAACAGTACTGAGCCACCTGCATTTACCTTATTAATAAATAATATAATCCCAACCATCTAGATAAGGGGCGGTTCTCCACCGTGTATTTTTCAAGGCGCTTTCTCCCACGCACAACCACTCTTTGGAATCAACTTCCAGCAGCAGTATTTCCGAACCGATACGACATTATAACCTACAAGAAAAGAGCTTTTTAAAAGGCCGTCAGCACACCTGTAACGCCTCTGGTGTTACGGGTGATCATGGGCTGCGGTAGTCACTTACCATCAGTTGAGCTGCATGCTCGTTTGCCCCCTGTCTTAGAAAAAAAAAAAAAAACAAGGATAAATATTTACTATTAGTCTATTCATACAATGTTTATTGTAGGTATCTATTTGTTTTTACTTATATATTTTTTCAATTTCAAGAGCATTATAAATAAGTGATCTAAATTATTTACATAAAATGTTATTTACATAATAATTTATAGTCGCATTTGAATCACAGAGAGGGAGTGAGGTCAAATCAAGAATGGATAATGTACGGAGTGCTATAGCAAATATTTTTTTTAAGAATTTACATTTTTAAACATTTACATTTACGAAATTACTCATGTCTATAGGCGACGGTTACCACTTTCCATCAGGTGGGCCGTCAACGTGTTTGCCATTCTAAGTTGTATAAAAAAAAATATTAAGACAATAAGAACAAATACGATGCCTCGTGTTTGTCATATTCGCGGAAGTGTATGTTAATATTTCGACCACACTGTCAGAGGTGTGAATTTAGCATTAATTTCAGGTTTAATTTTTGACGAAACGAAGCATAGCATTAATATAGCATATCAATAACATAGTACTTATAAAGCCGTCTGTGGCCCGGCATAAAACGGGCCACCCCTTCCTTTGCCGTGGGCATCATCAGAGGCGATTAAGAGAGGGCGAAAGATGAGCAGTAGCGTCCCTCTTAAAACATCTCTAAAAGCCTAACTGAGGTTACCAACCCGCCTACTAAGCGTGGCAACAACTGGCAAAACTCCCCTTATGGGGAAGTCTTATTCCCAGCAGTGGACAGTCAACGACTAAAATAAAAAATAAATAAAAAAAAGTTCTAATTATTTTCTTATAATACAATGTAATTGGTTTACGAATACTGTGTTACGACATAACATGTAACTAACCCAAATAACCCAACCATGACTCCAAGTAGCCATACATGGTTTACCACCATAATATTGCAGGTGTACGTGTGGGAAAATCGTGTATGCGCCCCCCATACTTTTCTATTGTTATTTCTATTAATGAATGTGTACAAAATACTGCCACTTAGTTGTTCGAGTCTGCTTTAATATCTGTCTTTGTTGTTAGGAACTTAATACGACGGAGTAATGTTTTTCAACCGACAATCAGGGGGTTTTTTTATACCACTGAGGTGGCAAACAAGCATACGGCCCACCTGATGGTAAGCGGTTACCGTAGCCTATGAACGCCTGCAATACCAGAGGTATTACGCGCGCGTTGCCGACCCTGAAGAAACCTCTTTACCCCCTTTTGAAGAACCCCATGCTGTAGTCTCTTGGGAAAACCTCGGCAGGGAGCTCATCCCATAACCTGAGTGTTCGTGGGAGAAAACATCTTTTTAGGGTTTTTAATTTGATTGTATTTTTTTTTTATTTATTTATCACATCATAACTCCGTCAGTTATAAACTGCTTTGGGAAATTATTTTTCTACCAGAAAAGATATAGTACAGTTTGGTCCCATAGAAATTTTACCAAAATCGGTACAGTAGTTTAGTTTTTAAATCAAAGTATTGATTTTGCCACAACTTAAGTGTATTCTATTGTGGAACATAAACATATACGAGTATGACACCAGAGGGACACCAGACTTGTACAAAAGTCGATTGCATTTTGGGTACCAATTTGTCCCATTCGTGTTTCAAGAGAACCGTGAAGCAGTTGTGTTTGCATGGCTGTGTTTCGGTTTGAAGGGTGGGATCTTGCCTTTCTCGGCCCTCTCTGAATTTTACTGGGTACAGAGGAATAACACCTGAGTCCTCAGGAATGCTCTTCAACGCTCCATGGGGGTTTCGTATCATGGGCGAAACAGTATACTCTGTTATGTCCATGGTACTGCTTTTATACATGTCTATAGGCGACGGTTACAACTTTCCATCAGGTGGGCCGTCAGCTTGTTTGCCATTCTAAGTTGTATAAAAAAAAAATATATATATATATATTATTATAAATTCTATATTTAACTATCACTAAAAGCAGAAACACATGTAGATAATAGATAATGTGTCACGATGAGCTAGCCAAACCGCTTTCATCCTCGCCTATCATCCCTCACTGGTGCTCCACTAATATATACCAAGAGCCCAGGTATGGTTACCATTCTATTATCATAAAAAATACTAGAATAACACCATTTTTATTACCACAATTATAGTTTCTTTAATAACAGTTTTATCCACTAAATACCCTTGCATAAGTTTTAATAACAGGGACTAATACAATGATCTACATGATGGTAATACAAAAATGAGGTTAATAACTATATATCAAAAGTTTATAGCGCTGTGAAGCTAGCTTAAAGCGCTTAACTTCAAATTATGCGTCACAGTATGCGCCCGCGCGGCGTTACGTAACGTCTTACGTGAGAGCGATCGTTGGACCGTGCCCGGCAAGGTAATTTGATGTGCACAGTAGGTTAACTTGGTACAAATTTGAATTTAATATGACAGTTTTGAGGTTAACTTAACCTTGAGGGCCTATTCGTTTCGGACTCAACGATACTATGGCCATTATTATAACAGTCACTATGTGAGACTTGCCTCTGGTGTTGCGGGTGATCATAGGCGACGGTAGTCTTGACATCAGATGAGCCGTATGCTTGTTTGCCCCCTGTGTTATAAAAATAATTATAAACTTAACTAGTGATAAAACATACAACACATCGTAAACTAAAATTTCATCTCAACCATCTGGACGAGTGGCGGTCCTCTACCGTGCATTTTTCAAAGCACTTTCTCCCATGCACAACCACTCTTTGGAATCAACTTTCAGCTGCAGTATTTCCGAACCGATACGACAACATAACCTTCAAGAAACGAGCATATTCTTTTTTTTAAAGGCCGGCAGCAGATCTGCAATGCCGTTGTTATTATACTCTGTTATGTCCATGGTACTGCTCATGTCTATAGGCAACGGTTACCACTTTCCATCAGGTGGTCCGTCAGCTTGTTTGCCATTCAAAGTTGTATAAAAACATCATGTAAAGTTTAAGCTACTGGCTTATGTTTTAAGCCATTCAGCGGACATTAATTTATTGCTTAACAACGCATATCGTAGGTCAGGTACGACGCCCGATGATTACATTACCTGTGACACGCGGAAATACGTGTATGAATGAATAGCCAAATGATGTTAATGAAGCATTGTTCTGATGAAGATGCAGGTGGCTTGCGACAGTGCTGTGGTTTGTGGTCTGAGGGCGTCTATACTCGACTGAGATTATCAGCCATTCTGTTCATGTTCTGCTAATATGTTCAGCAGTCAACAGACAGGCTTTCTCCTATTGGGGGGGTTTGCCAGTCGTTGCCATGTTTGGCAGGCGGGTTGGCAACTGCAGTCAGGCTTTGGTGACATTTAAAGAGAGACGCTGCTGCCCATCTCTCGCCTATTACGTTCTTTTAGTTGCCTCTTACGACACCCACGGGAAAGGAAGGGGTAACCTATTCTATACCGGGAGTATAGCAAGCTATGAATATACGCCTATATAAATGTAATAAATTCAATTCAATTTATTTATTCGCTACAATACTACATTGTATTGAATATGTAACAAGAAAATATCATAAAATATAACAAAACAAAACAAAAAATATGAAGCAACAAAATAACCAATAATAATTGTCAATAATTACATTACAATTATTTTACAAATGTCATTAGTAAGGCATAAAATATTAAAAAAGTATTTTAAAATTTATCAATTGAGTAGATGCACCTTTCCAACAAAAGAGTATAAAGTTTTAATTTTTTTTTTCTGTACTGTACTGTATAATATTTCGCCCATGATACCCCCCATGCGTTACCATTCCTGAGGACTCAGGTGTTATTACTCTGTACCCAGTAAATTCACGCAAATTTTAAAATAATACTAAAGTATTTACTTTAATATTAAATGGTTTTATTTCTAAAGAAGGTACATTATGTTTTTTTTTTAATATATACATATATATTACACTCATGAAGTACAAAAGACAATCTTTTGCAGACATCCTTTAGATAGACGATATTGGCGCCAGAAATGTATTTAATTAAAAAACGCTCGTGTTAATACATACCTTATTTATTTATTTTTTATTACAGTTAATTAAAAAGAATATTTTACTTTGTCATGATTGATCGCCTTAAAGTAATGCCTAACTGTGAACTCTTTCATGGAAACAACATAAATATAATTGCAAAGTTACCATCCCGCGCTTGTCGCATACCGTGAGATGCGACCGATTCGGACAATCCGGACGATTAGTTATTGTGTAATTTTAAGAAACTAGTACGTGTACTAGTTTCTTACTAGTACACGTATAGTACTAAATTAAAAGTCGCTTTACAACTCTAAAGACTCCAAACAAATGCGTTCCAAAACCGGAACTGAACGTGCTTAAGAAAACCGGTGAAAAGTCGTTATTGCGTAATTACTTTGGAACATGACATCGCAATTGCATCCAAGTGAGTCACATTCTAAATACCATTTGCCATATGTCACTCACAGTACATATATATATACCAGAGGGAGACTTTGTACAAAAGTCGATTGCTTGGGCACCTCTGTCCCATTCGTGTTTCAACCGTGAAGCAGTTGTGTTTGCATGGGTGTGTTTCGAAATTACTGGGTACAGAGGAATAATACCTGAGTCCTCAGGAATGGCAACGCCTGGGGGGTATCATGGGCGAAACAGTATACTCTGTTATGTCCATGGTACTGCTCATGTCTATAGGCGACGGTTACCACTTTCCATCAGGTGGGTGGTTAGCTTGTTTGCCATTCTAAGTTGCATAAAAAAAAACAGAACTATAATAAATTCATTTTTTACAATATAATATATGTTATGAACAAATTTCGACCACGGGGCGACCACTAGTTTATTTTAATGATTTAAATCATTACATTCTTCATTTACAGTGACTGCTCAAGTTAAAAGTCAATCGACAACAATGGTAACCTCACCGTGCCTGTTTCATTCAAGTTGAATGCGTTACCATTTACGCCGACTATGCAATACAGGTTGCCAATTTGCCGTCATCGAATGACAGTTTTTGCTTGTCGCTATCAAGCAAGGAAGCCCATAACTTGATACAAACAATAGTACTCATTATACTTTTTAATTTGTTCATTATTAATCCATAAACTCATTTCCGTCCAGAAAATAAAACAGTGTAGACGCATAATTATAAAATTCTATTTTTTACTCTATTTTACAATCATCAGCCGTTAACTGTCCACTTCTGAACCGCTCCCTAATAGATAACCTAACCACAGTTTTCTTTTTTGATGGGTGAAAATGGTATGGTAACCCCGCCTGCGCTAACGGGATACGCTGGCGGAGCACCAGTGAAGGGTGATAGATGAGAATGAAAACAGGCCAGTTAGCCCATCATGATGAATTCATCAGGAATTAACCATGATAGTCCAGAGGGAACCACGAGGAGGACGACCTGGTTGGGTATATTGCTAGCAATGGAATTTATAGTCTCCATTACTAACAATCCCTTTCCTCTAAAACAATTTAATTTAATTTAACCAAACTGAGAACATATTAATTGCAATACGTATAATAATATAAAAGTTGTATAAAAACCGGTCGCGGACAGTGGGTCACTCTTATAACAGAGACTCGATTATGTTTTCACGTGAATGTGCGACTAAGTGGCACATAACAGTTATGCAACGCGACGCCAGTCTCGCAAATTATATCTCTCATACATCTCATACTACCAACACGTTTCCAATACACCACGGAAGTTTTCAAACCCATTGAAATAGATGTTCACAGTTTAAATCAATATTTACTTAGCTATATTGTTTGTCCTCCACTTATTGTGTCGATGACAATGCGTAATTTTTAAGAGACTTTCCAAAGAGGAAGATGCTCGATTCGATTGGTTTTTTTTTTGTGTCAAATTTTTTTTTTTTTTTTTTTTTTACAACACAGGGGGCAAACGAGCATGCGGCTCACCTGATGGTAAGTGACTACCGCCGCCCATGATCACCCACAACACCAGCGGCATTGCAGGTGTGCTGCCGGCCTTTTAAAAAGGAATATACTCTTTTCTTGAAGGTTATGTTGTCGTATCGGTTCGGAAATACTGCTGCTGGAAGTTGATTCCAAAGAATGGTTGTGCGTGGAAGAAAGTGCCTTGAAAAACGCACGGTGGAAGACCGCCACTCGTCCAGATGATTGGGATGAAACTTTAGTTTGTGGCGGGTTGTACGGTGGTGAAAATCAGCAGCAGGTATCAATCCGAACAATTCCTCAGAACACTCCCCATGATAAATTCGGTAGAAGATGCACAGAGATGCAACATCTCTGCGCAGTTTCAGTGGATCAAGCCGGACAGTAAGGCGTTGACTATCGATAATTCGAGCCGCCCGACTCTGAATGCGGTCTAACGGAAGGAGTTGGTACTGTGGCGCTCCTGCCCACAGGTGAGAACAGTATTCCATATGCGGCCTGACTTGGGCTTTATATAATTTCAGGCGGTGTTCTGGCATGAAATATCGTCTCACCCTATTGAGCACTCCTAACTTTTTGGAAGCTATCTTAGCCTTCTCCTCCAGATGACCGCAAAACTGGACGTCGCAAGATATATCAACGCCCAGAATTCCTAGACTCGACTTTTTATCAAGGGAAGTGCCCTGAAAGTGAGGAGATACGACAAACGGCGTCTTTTTTGCGGTAAACGCGCAGACACACTACATTACACGGTTACTCGCCATATTAAATTTTATGACGATTGGAGCTACTGTTTTTTTTGTTTTTTGCGGAGAAAAAATAGCTTTTTATAGATTATCTAAAACAGATTATATGTTATTTTTACATTTTATATTATTTTTACGTATCTATTTTTTTAACGCTCCACCTACCTATTTATTCTTTAATTATTTCTACCCAAAGCTTGTCTGGAAGAGATTGCTTAGCAATAAGACCGCCTTTTGTACTACACTATACTTATCGAAAATTGTTCAACAAATCCTGTAATGTTGGTGCAATAAAGTGTTACTTAAATAAATAAATTATCTATAGAGTATTTTATCGTTCATGCGTGTGTACAAAGATTTGGGTAGTATAATTGGAATCCTTATTATGTGATCATACTTGGTAATAATGCAACTCATTACCTCGTTATTACCCTTCTAGCTGAGCGCAACATGCAATTAAATAAGTTTGTTGCAAAAATAAGTAAGATAATTGTACTACAGATATTTATGCGTACACTTAGAAATATACTCGTAGTTCATTGCATTTTATTGCATATTTTTTTTATGGAAATTAATTACATTGATTATTCTTTTTTATTTTTTTGAATTTTAGGTTACAGAGGAATAACACCTGCGTCCTCAGGAATGGCAACGCATGGGGGGTATCATGGGCGAAACAGTATACTCTGTTATGTCCATAGTACTGCTCATGTCTATAGGCGACGGTTACCACTTCCCATCAGGTGGGCCGTGGGCCAGCTTGTTTGCCATTCTAAGTTGTATAAAAAAATAATAATATAAAGGCAAACAAGAATGCAACTGGGCTGATGATAAATGATTATATATATAAAAACCCGCATTATCAAAGCAATTGCAGATGTATTGGCGAGCTTTTAGGAAGGAATATGCTCTTTTCTTGAATTCTTCAATGTCATATTTATTCGGAAATACTGCTAGTAGGACTTGATTCCATATTTTGGTTGTGCATGGAATAAAGTGTGTACAGAAAGGCGCAGTGGAGGACTGCCACTTATCCAGATGGTCGGAATGGAACTTTAGTTTGTGGCGGGTTGTATAAAGATAAAATTCATTAACTGGTATCAATCCGAAACCGAACTTGTGCTAAATACTGAACAAATTTATCATCTTCGTCATATCAGCCGTAAACTGTCCACTGTTGGACATAGACCTCACCTATAAGGAACAAATATAGCTATTACTTTAATATTAAAAAAATTACAGCAAATTTCCGTTCAATTCACTCACTACACAAATTTTCAAGTAAATTTATATTATAAAAATAAATGAAAAAATAAATTATATAGTTTAAAACTTTAATTATATAATAATATATTCTGTATAATCTATGTATATAATTGTATTGTATTGTAAATACTTTATTGTACATAACTCAGATTAAACACTGGTAAATGATTTAATATACAATGGCGGACTTATCCCATAAAGGGATCTCTTACAGTCAACCTTTGAGAAGCTGAAAGAAAACTGTAGAATGTACAAGGGTAATAACCGTACAATTAAAGATAAACTAAACAATACCCAGTAAAAAAAAATTAAATATATATAAGTATGTATATACATTTACCAGTAAAAACTTTGCACTTACTTCATATATTGCTGTGGAATTTTTCAAATACATTTTTACCATCAAAATCCAAAATTTTTGTATCAGCTTAATAAGAATATTGTTGCTTAATTAATAATTAAGTTCACCAGCAGAGCATTTATTAAATAACCAATTGAAAAATAACATTGAAAAATGTTCAAATATTTTTAATAATTAACGGATAATTAACGTGGTTCTACTTTGTTGTACACGTTCTTAATTGTCGACCTAAAACGAGTCACAACAAATTATTTTATAATATTTATCCAATTTCGTCTCTCCGTGTCGACTATTACGAATTCTTAATAACTGCAATTTCTATAATGACTTACAAAGATTTCGACCACGTTGTTTACTATAGTTTATTTTATAAGTTAGCTAACTAACCTGGCAAACGTTTTGCCCCTTCGATCTCGATAAGTGGCAGACTAGAAGACATACATTAGAAAAAAATATATTAAAGAATTACACTCACGGATTCTGAATCCCTTCCTTCAAGAAGTCGATTAAAAAATTTACAAGTATACATTCAATCGATTATATTCACTATATTTCTGATGTTTAGGACAATGGTTTTATGTAGCTATATTATTTTTTTTTTACAACACAGGGGGCCAACGAGCATGCGGCTCACCTGATGGTAAGTAACTACTGCCACCCATGATCACCCACAACACCAGCGGCATTGCAGGTGTGCTGCCGGCCTTTTAAAAAGGAATATGCTCTTTTCTTGAAGGTTATGATGTCGTATCGGTTCGGAAATACTGCTTAGTTATTCAAATAATGAATGTTTTAACTTATTAAATAAATAATATTATCTCAACCATCTGTATGAGTGGCGGTCCTCCACCGTGTGTTTTTCAAGGTATTTTTTTTTCACGCATAACCACGCTTTGAAATCAACTTCCAGTAGCAGTATTTCCGAACCGATACGACATCGTAACTTTCAAGAAAAAAGCATATTCCTTTTTAAAAGGCCGGCAGCACACCTGCAATGTCTCTGGTGTTACAGGTGCTCATGAGCGGCGGTAGTCACTTACCATCAGGTGAGCCGCATGCTCGTTTGCTCCTTGTGTTATAAAAATAATTCTTATTCTTCTTCTTCGTATCCTCATGGTTGAGGATCGTGATTAGCCTATACAGACAGTATACTCTGTTATGTCCATGGTACTGCTCATGTCTATAGGCGACGGTTACCACTTTCCATCAGGTGGGCCGTCAGCTTGTTTGCCATTCTAAGTAGAATAAAAAAAAAAGCCTGTGCCAGCACCCTTTTCCAAGCCGCACGATTTTCTGCTTTGTGAATAAACTCTTGCAAGATATCTCCAGTAGCCTGCTGAAGTGTATTTTTTCATCTTGTTGATGCCTAATCTCTCCTTTTGCCCCTACACAGCCGCCTAAGAGTAGTGCCATCTTCTAGGTCTATTTTTCCTTATCGGAATAAACACTATCCTCTTTTTATATATATATATATTCTTTATTGCACAAAAACATACAGTAACAACAATAAGTTAATAACAATGTTAGCAAAGGCGAACTTATCTCTAAAAGAGATTTCTTCCAGTCAACCTAACGCAGTGGCATAGGAAGTAGTGAGTGGGCAGTAGTAGTGCAAGACAGAAATTTAAATAAATATTTACATAAATTATAAATTTTTCAGGTTGGAGTAACCAATACACATTATAAAATATCATTACAGTTGTTTGAACGATTTTGGACATCAGCATGAACAAACAATGTGACGAAAAATCTTCAACCGACTTCAAAAAGGAGGTTTTTTTTATACAATTGAGGTGGCAAATGAGCTTACAGTCCACCTTACGGTAATCTGTTACTATAGATAGATAGATACTTTATTTGCATTACTTACAGCACACAAATTACAACATACATATACAAAAAAAAAGCGAGATAACATAAATGATAAAAAAAAATACATAAAGCTAAATATAATTTTCTTTTGTGAGTGTGCCATAGCAATACAAAATGGCCACAACTCACAACTATAGCATATGAAACATTCAAAAATACAAATCCTTCCTCTTTATAATAATAGTATAGACGACATGACGAACCGGTTTTTATGACTTGTCAAGATTTCAATGGTTTAGTTCATACATTGTAGAGGTAATTTGTTTAACTCGAAACCCACAGGAAACCGGATTTATCCTAGCCGTGTAAATAAATGCCTCTTAAAATCAAGACTCCCAACTGGTACCGAAAATACGCACCACTATGAAAAAGTAGTTTGCAGTCAAAAGCAAGTTTTTTTTATGGCCAACAAGCTGACGGCCCACTGGATGGAAAATGGTAACTGTCATGACATGAACAGTACCATGGACATAACAGAGTATGCTGTTTCGCCCATGATACCTCCAATGCGTTGCCATTCCTGAGGACTCAGGTGTTATTCCTCTGTACCCTGTAAATTAACTGCCATATCCTATCCTTCAAACCGAAACACAGCCATGCAAACACAACTGCTTCACAGTAGAAACACGAATGGGACAGAGGCGCCCGAGCAAACGACTTTTGTACAAAGTCTCCCTCTGGTAAAGTTAAACATATTGACTATGATATATCTAAAGGAAACATATATTATCAAGAAATTAAAATAATTTATGCATACAGAATGTTTATTTTTGTGTCATGTATGCGCTTATGTAATTTTTTAACATAAAACTAAAAAATCTACTTCCGTCTAAAAATCTACAATAAAATGAATGGGCAATCTATTCCTATATATATAAAATTAATATAAAATAAATTATTAGATAATAAAATGGATAGAAAATTATTCATTTAGCATTAATTTGTATAAATTAGATCAGCGAAATACGTAATTTAATTTTTCAAGAAAAGTACCACAAACTGGTGTTGGTAGAAAGATGGAAGTTCAAACAAACGAAAACCATTTAATAAAACAGATATTTATTTCATTTATAGTTAAATACTTAGAATGATTTTTAAAATTTTAGAAACTTCTATCCTTTAAAATTTTAATCTTTCTTTTAAATATAAATAACATTTTTATTTATAGGTCCATTTATTATGTTATACCTAGTTAAAATTTGGTCCTTTACGTATATTTTAAACATACCCAATACTGTGCAAATGTAACCGGCGAGCGTGTATGAAAAGATTGATGAATGTGGAAAAAGCGAAAGAGGTTTGTTTAAATCGAAGCATTTGGCGTTCCATTGTTTCTACCTACCCTAATGGGAGACAGGCGTGACAGATATCTATGTATGTATTCCTACATCTTTACTGCCAACGTTTCGACATAGTGCAATCCACGATTGTGTATTTAAAATATGTGTAAACAATGCGAAAGTTTAAAACTAACTAGACTTACTATAATCTCCAAATTACTGCATTAATGTACATCCATTAGCATGATATAATGATATGCCGAAGCATTACTTCTCAGCTAACTACTTGATCAAGTTCGTCCGATTACTTTGTTGGACTAGTGAAAGCAAATCCGATATATGGGGTCTTTGCTCCGCCATTAGTATACGAGGAAGCTAAGTATTAGTTTATTAGGCAATAAACATAACCTAGGTATATTTTTATTTCTTTCAACCTTATGAAAAATGGCAAACATCACCTATAGACATAGAAAAATAACAATAATAATAAATTTAACATCGGTTAAGATATGAAGATAGTAATAAAAATATGTACATATAGCAAAGCAATACAACTATACAAAAAAATTTATAATAAATTTAATTAGTTATGTATGTGTATAATAAGTAGGGATATATATTTACATTATTACATGTATCACATCTCTATAATTTAGAAATAATAGAATTTCATCGTGCCTCCGATCAAACTGTTTATAATTACTTCTCTCCATCCAAAGCTTGCCTAAAAGTGATCGCTTTTAGCGATAAGGTCGTCCATTGTTTTCTCATTGTGATTATTTCTTGTTTATATATATTTATAATAAGTCTACTATTGTAATCTTTTGGAGGAAACAATAAAGAGTATCTATCTATCTATCTAATTAAACAAAACATACATGTTTACAAATAATCTACACACTCAAACTAAAAGTAAATATAAAAAATAATTCAAAAAGAAAACAAGCAAACTTACCATATATAATATACACCACTGTGTGTTGTATCCCAAAAGCGACGCATTTTGGGTCCAAAAAAATAACAGGACCTCAGTAGATTGTGGAAGAAAAAACCTATAGACTACATTAATGGCTATATTTACCAGAGGGAGACTTTGTAAAAAATTCGATTGCTTGGGTACCTCTGTCACATTCGTGTTTCAACTGTGAAGCAGTTGTGTTTGTATAGCTATGTTTCGGTTTGAAGGGTAGGAGATGGCGTAAATTTAGAGTACAGAGGAATAATATCTGAGTCCTCGGGAATGGCAACGCATGCGGGGTATCATGGGCGAAACAGTTATGTCCATGGTACTGCTCATGTTTATAGGCGACGGTTACCACTTTCCATCAGGTGGGCCGTCAGCTTGTTTGCCATTTTGCCATTCTAAGTTGTTTTATATATATATATATATATATATATATATATATATATATTATGTAGGCATAAATTTACTTCTTACTAATCAAAATAATATTATAAATGTGAAAGTTTTTATACATGATTAGATATTTGTTACTCTGTGAACATAAAAACATTTATTTTCAACCTTTTTGTTACTACTGAAGGGCCCCGCGATTGATTGATTGATAGACATAGAAACATTAAATACACATATTGTTAACAAAAACTTAAAAGACTAACTAACTGTTGAGTAACGAAACAGTATACTCTGTTATGTTCATGGTACTGCTCATGTCTATAGGCGACGGTTACCACTTTCCATCAGGTGGGCCGTCAGCGTGTTTGCCATTCTAAGTTGCATAAATAAAATTATTACGGAGCAAAACTTGCTTGAAAGTATTCGGGATTCCGCGTTCTATATTCAAATTTGATGATGACGATAGGTCTTCTTACCCTCCTGATACGGGAGGGTTAGGCAGGGACCTCGGGGCGAACCTCATTAACCCAGCTTCAACTCCGGAGGCAACCACCTCCGGGTCATGGGGTGCAAATTTGCACTGCAAATCCGTGCAGAACGTCGTAGTTTCCTTTCCTTGCATATTTTTTTTTTATTTTTTTTTTATTAAAACTTGTCACTTAACTCACTGTGTGCTTTCTCGACAGAGGTCACTTTTTCTAAAGTAAAATACCTCTATGATCTTTTTGAATAGAACTTAATGTAAATATAAACGGATAATTAACAAGACCTTAAGCTAATCTGCTGATGTCTTGCAGTATATAGTATTATATTACGATCTGTTGGTCTACTCTTGAATCTAATATCGATATCAATCCAATCTAGTGCCAATGATAATTTTGTACTGCACTCATGAAACAATAGTTAGGAATTAGATTTTTTTTAATGGAGGATAATGGAATAGTAACCCTGCCTGCGCTATCGACATACACCGGCAGGGCAGCAGTGAGGGATGATATATAAAACTGAAAAAGCTGGTCAGTGATAAATATACCTGGAATACAGCACGATGGTTTCCAGTGGGGACCACGTGGAGGTCGACCTGTCAGGATACATTGCTAGCAATGGGTTTGGTAGTCCGCATTACTAACAATCCCCCCTCCCCGCCCCCACCCAATTTACAGAATTAGGTTACAATCGGGATCAGTTCATAATAGTTTGCATTGACAAGTTACACTAATATGAGAGTGTCATCATTTCAGCCATTATCGGTCCACTGCTAGACATAAGCCTTACCCATAGACTGCCTTATTATGAGAGTGTAAAACGTCTCAATTCCAATATAAGGTAAGGTATGAGTGCCTTCATACTACGAAACCGGTCAGTTGATAAAATATAGTTATATAAGTTAAGAAACGTTTGTACTACTTTGTTTTTAACTTATAAACTTGATTTCTTGATTATTTGACAGTTAAATTTATTTAAACTAATATGAGTATTAAAAAGAGGAGAAATTTGATTTTTTTTTTGTTTACAATGGATAAATATTTATAAATTTTTGACCGATTTTAAAAATACTTTCACTACAACATGTTTTATTTTTAACTGTATTAAAATAGTCACCTACTTGAGTAATAAATAAAGTCTATAACTTTTATTTACCAATAAATGCACGAAATTATTACCGCTAAGGAGTTTTAAGTCTTATTTTATAAGGATTACAGTTGAATATCTCTATAACAGATGAATTACGGTTTGTGGAATACGTCTGAATCGACTCTGTTCATTCACTGAGCAAACATTTACGTTGCACTTGCATCATATGAACTCATTTGCTCTTAATAAGCAAGTAAATACATCTTACGTAATGCGAGCCTTTCGAGTCCTTTTAAATTTTATCTCTTAATACGGTGTGTCGATTAATTTTATTATTTTATTCATAAATATTTCATATTACATTTTTATATATACATTTATATATATTTTTAGAGAATAAAGCACCTAATTCACCTCATATATATATATATATATATATATATATATATATATATATATATATATATATATATATATATATATATATATATATATAGATGCTCAATTTCGAATACGTTAAAAATTTGTTACCCAAATAACTATGTTGGATTTTTAACATATTCGAAAATAGATATCCGATCGTTATCGAAATGGGTTTCCTTTTTCCGCCATCAAAGTCCAAAAAAAAACAATATATCAATCTTTATAATCTATATCATTCTTTGAAAGAGCAATAAACAATTTTCGTTCATTCATTCATTCATAATTCTACAGAATTAGATAAATCTAATATATTTTTTTATAAAGTGGCAAATAAGCATACAGCCCGTCTGATAGTTAACGATAACTGTAGCCTATGGACATTTGCAAAACCAGAAAGAATCTTAATACACCCTTTTTAAGGAACCCTGTGTTGCAGTACTCTCTAATATATTTGTTTTCTCTCAAGATTTTTTTTCATTAATTCCTTTAAAAGAAAATTACATTACCTTAAACTTTCAATTGCTATTCCACTGCCCTACATTTCGATCTACTACTTCGCCTAAAACAAACACTGTTTAGCAATCAGTGTCATAGCGTCTTCAGAGAAAGTGCGTCCTGACTTCCAATGGTGCGCTTGCGCAACCCGCCACGCACACGGAGCGGTGCAAGCGACGGCCGAACGGCGACTATGGCTATGGGTCAAGTTCACTTCTCCTTGTGCGGTTGATTGGCAATTATCCACTATATTATTACCGTAAACTACCATTAATTTGCTCAAAAAAATGCCAATGAAATTTAATTTCGCAAATTGAGGTTATATTGAAGGAAGGTACTTTCCTTATAAATTATTTTTACAAGTCATACTGTTCCTCTTTACATTAAGAATCAATTTACTGAATGTCAGTTACTTATGATTGGCGATATTTAAAGAAAACATGTATTAGACTATATGAATATATTTTATACAAATACATATTGTTATTTACTAATACTATAAATAGACAGTCAATTGATTGTTGTTGACGTTGTTATAATTCAATTATTAAATGTTAATATATTATTTTAATAAATACAATACAATATTTTATAGTAGAATGTTAATAAAATATTGTCACGCAAATGTTAATTAGATTATTGGAATGTCAATTGTTTTAATTTTGTATTTAAGTATTACAATTGATTCGATAATGTATCCGTTACATTATTTTTGTATTTATAATTTTTGGAGAGGGCAATAATGAATAGACTGGCTGTCATTCATTCCTGCTTTAATTTTTGCCGAGGGAACACGTATTAAACACACGTATTCAAGATTAAAAATATCTTATCTTTTATTTCTGATAATAGCCGGTAAATAATCTTCCAGCTATTAAATGAAAACTTTTTTGCTAACAACAACAAAAAAAATGGTTATTAACAATAAAAAAAACTTCATGTTTGTTATTGCCAACTTAGCCGCCACTCAGCAGTAGCGCTTATATTTTATGGTGGCCATATATATTTTTTATACAACTTAGAATGGCAAACAAGCTGACGGCCCACCTGATGGAAAGTGGTGACCATCGCCTATAAACATGAGCAGTACCATGAACATAACAGAGTATACTGTATCGCCCATGATACTCCTCATGCATTTCCATTAATTAAATAGAGTAGACATTACATTTATTATGGTCAATTCATAGGATCACATAATCCGGCAGAGAATTACAATAACAATTATGACAAGTAAACAAACAATGGGCTGTTAATATTTATAATAAAACCGATATGACTTTATTTAGTGCGTTTACATTTTCCAGTATATAATATATTTATACATATGTTTTGTTATTGAAAAACGGGGTTTTCAGGCAGAAAAACCTGTAACACTGCGACCTTTCCATGATCTTTTGCTCACTCACACCTTTTTCAAAGTTTGCTGCTAATTCCTATCAATGATAGGAATTTTAAGATGTTTTCTGTAGCGATAATATATGCAGGTATAATAACCGAGAATTAAAGAAATTATTCAAGTAAACTTAAATATTCTACTTACATTTGTTCACGTGAATTAAGATAAAAGCATCCATAGATGTACTATTTTTTTAATCTATCGATTTAGTTAAATATGATTGAGTTACAAACATTCAATTTTATAAATATGGAACATTGTTTACATACAAACTTTCACAATAATAATATTAATTAAGATATCGGTAACTTTCAATTAGCCTTCATGTTTTTTTTATTTATTTTTTTTTGAATGTGCTCATCTAGCGAAGCAAGAAAATTATTAAATACGAGTATACGTCAAAAAGTTATCAAACATCTATACATATTTATGTTTTATTTATATATTTTTAAACATATACATATTTATGGCAAAATGCTCTTTTATTTATTATTATATGCTTATAAACATATTTTATTTTTATATTTATATATGTATATATTCAAATAAATATATTTGGCTATGTATAAACTTAAATTCGTCTAGTTCTTTTCGTTTATAAATTGTTACAGTATTATAAACCACTTTATCCGCTGATAATGATGCTCCTTTGGAAGATAACTCTTATGATATTAAGCATATTTCTTTATGTATTATTAATATGTACAGTAAAGTGTAAATAAATTAAGTACATATCGAAAACGAACTAAACTGTCTTTAAAAAAACGTTCATGCTCACTTTATTACTTTATCCGAGCAGTAAGCACTTTATATTATTCTCAATTTCGTGTATAATATAGTGTATGTCATATATGTGTCAGTATATTTGTTATTTATATATATATTTTCATTTATATATGTAATTTTAGTATGTATATCAATAATCACTAGTACCGCATTCGAGTACTCTGACACTTCCCTATGGTTGACTGGGAGATAATGCTTTTAGCATTAAGTCCGACATGTACACATTCATATATGTACTAATGAATAAATAAATAAAAAATAAAAAAAAACCGCTCGTAATTTGCGCCAAACTTCAAATATCAACACTGGCGGACTGAGTGATCGTCGGCAGTTGCCGTGTTATGTGTGAGACGCAGCGTGCTCGGCGAAATCATTCATTACCACTATTAGCAACATTTATACTCGTATTACATCCTCTTATGTTTTTGTTGTATAAAACCCTATTTATTTATTTAAAAAAACCAACAGCAATTTACAAATAAAATTAACAAATATTTTATAACAATGTAGTATGGCCAATAACAAGTTTTTCTAATTTAATTTCGTAGGTAATTTAGGTTAATTTCCTAGCTCTGTTAAACTGATTGAAAAATTTCTTGATTCATAAATCATAGTAATAAGCTACTCTCGCATTTTTTCCTCGCATTCGTGTACTTATTTATTTATTTATAGAAAAGCCAACAGCATGTTGCATTATAACTTATATAACAAACATTAAATACAATACAATATTAATGCACATACCTATTTTTAATGGATGATAATGAAATGGTAACCCCGCCTGCGCTATCGGTATACACTGGCGGGGCACCAGTGAGAGATGACAAGTGAGAATGAAAGCAGGTCAGTTACCCCAGCCTTACGAATTCGACTAAAATTAACCGCGATGGTTTCCTAGGAACCACGTGGAACTCGACCTGACAGGGTATATTGCTAATAATTTTTGTTTATACCACTGAGGTGGCAAACAAGCATACGGCCCACCTAATGGTAAGTGGTTACCGTAGCCTATAAACACCTGCATTACCAGAGGTATTACGCGTGCGTTGCCGACCCTGAAGAAACTTCTTTACCCCCCTTTTGAAAATGAAGTAGTGGGGCTATTTGACCCCATTACTAATAATCCCTTTTCCCCCTGCACATATCTATTAAAGATATTCGCAGTATGTTTGTTGTACCTAAATATAATAAATCGATTTTGATAAAGTAGCTATGAGATGTACATATAATGTTCATCCAATTGTGAATGTACTCAGCATTCCAAGATATAGGACGGCTGCTTTCAGGGGCAGTTTCAAATACGCTGCCACTCGCTGTTGGAATGATCTTCCTCCACCAATTCGAAACCTGAAAAATGTACATACGTTTAAGAGTAATCTAAAAAAATATTATCTACACCAACAAAAAGCCAATTAAATTGCTGGTCTCTGTCCGGGATCTTCCTTACCAGAGACTTTCTAATGAGTATCCTATTAGGTGCAGCTAGGAGTTCTATGATACATATATGAACAGTTATTTCACTTTAATATAATACACAATCAATAATATATTTTTTATTATTATCTAATTACTGGTTGCTATTGATTACATTATTGACATATTGCATATTGCAAGAGGAGCATATTGCAACTCAAGGAGGTATGTACTTACCTAGTTTTTGTGGTCCTCGATTGAATGTGGGGATGATTCAACTATATTCGATATTTAGTTTCTTTAGCGTCTGTAGTATTACTACGTAAAAGGAAAATACTTATTCTATACGTATTTTATGTTTTTCGTGTGATTATTATTATTCAACATTGACAACGTCACAATTTATCATTCAATATATACCCACTACAAATTTATTATATTTATTTTATTTTTATTTTTTACACAATACACTTTAAGCACACCACTGTGTTGGTCAAGTTTTCAAACATTATTGTTATTATTAGGACCCCGCGGGTTGGCGAGGCGCGTGCTGAAAATCAGCGCTGTAGTGTCCCTGACACTACAGCATAATGCTGAGCACGCGCCTCATTTTGCAGGTATTGCGACGCACGCACACACACACTCATTTTTGATGAAATTGTTATAATACGAATCGTTTTATTTTTCTTTTTTAATTTTATATATTTTTTTTTTTATAAATATTTTTTTGTGTTGTTTCTTTATTATAATTCGTAACATATGGATTTTTTTTTAACCCCTGTGTGGGTGCCGTCGCATATTTCTTGTAAAATAAAGTTTTTTTCTTTCTTTCTTTCTTTCTATATATCCTTTGAGATAAAAAAATCCAAATCGGTTTATAGCTGACGGAATAATTAGGTCATTAACATAATAATAATAGACGTGTGGTCCCGGCCACCTATAGAATACGCCACCCCTTCTTTTCCCGTTAATGTCGTAAGAGGTGACTAAGGGAGGGCGAGAGATGGGTAGCAGCGTCCATCTCAAAATATCTTCAAAACTTAGGTTAGTAGTTAGCTGCGGTTGCCAACTCGCCTGCCAAGCGTGACCACTACTAGCAAAACTCCCCTTATGGGGAAGCCTTATGTCCAGCAGTGGACAGTTAACGGCTGAAATAATAATAACATAATAATGAATGCAACCAAAATGAGTACCTCTTCTTTTTGAAGTCGATTGAAAATAAAAACATCTGTATTGATCGACCGAAACTGAAAATTTACCTATATTCTTCTCTGTCGTAAATACGATGTGTACACCCCATTAACGACTAAATAAGCCCTTAAAGTACCTAGAAGTAAAAATCAAATAAATAAACAAACAAATAAACTTTTGCATTAATATTATTAACAAAGTTTAGAATGTTCATTACTTCTCCTTGCAAAAAATCAGAGACAGTTTTGGTCGTCGAATAGTACATATATTTTTTTTATGGGTGATAATGGAATGGTGAACCACCATGCATACTTGTTATTCAATTGTACGTGTACAATATATGGTCTTTATGAAGTAACTAATGAAGGTATTCATGGAAATAGTTGACAGTTTTTTTTTGGTGGGTGAAAATGGTATGGTAATCCCGCCTGCGCTATTGGGATACGCTGGCGGGGCACCAGTGAAGGATGATAGGTGAGGATGAAGCAGGTCAGTTGGCCCATCATGACGAATTCAACAAGAATTGTTCACGATGGTTTCCAGGGAGAACCACGTGGAGGTCGACCTAATAGGGCATATTGCTAGCAATGGAGCTGTCAAACTCCATTGCTAACAATCCCTTTCCCCCCAGTAGATATATTTATTACCTATTTGAGACTTGTCACTATGTATTTCAAGGTATTTAATCATTCCCAATATTTACTCTTATAATGGTCATCTTGAGTAACAAACTCTTCATGTTTCACAACGAATGCGCCGGCCGTCGTGTGGCTACGTGGGTCGCATACCGATACTGTACCTGTACAGTACCATGTCGCCACACCACTGCCATGCTGTTTGAATGCAGCACACCACTGTTGCAACACGACCACTTACACTTTGCACAGTCTTTAAGATTAGCTAAGCATATACACAGATAGCTAGACTAAATAATTAATAACAATTTACATAACGACAAATTAATAGTGAAGTTCGTTCTCTACAAAACGTTCAAGCTTTGAGAAATTAGACAACTAATATCTGAAAACTTGGAGCACCTTGAGACTCGACGACCGTGGGCCGTCAGCTTGTTTGCCAATCTAAGTAGTATAAAAAGAAAAAAAAGAAAGACTAGTGAGAAACCAGAGAACGAAATATGTGGGCACAATTTATATTGAACCTAATTGTAAGAAACCCAACAACGAATACCTATACGACCTTTTTTTTATAAAACTTAGAATGGCAAACAAGCTAACGGCCCACCTGATGGAAAGTGGTAACCGTCGCCTATAGACATTAGCAGTACCATGGACATAACAGAGTTTA
The DNA here is from genome assembly GCF_026898425.1 of Galleria mellonella. NCBI lineage: Eukaryota > Metazoa > Arthropoda > Insecta > Lepidoptera > Pyralidae > Galleria > Galleria mellonella. Next base: position 715,137 of record NW_026442180.1, read on the forward strand.
CTGTTACGCCCATGATACCCCCCCCCCCATGCGTTGCCATTCCTGAGGACTCAGATGTTATTCCTCTGTACCCTGCCATATCCCACCCTTCAAACCGAAACACAGCCATGCAAACACAACTGCTTTACGGTTGAAATACGAACGGGACAGAGGTACCCAAGCAAACGACTTATGTACAAAGTGAACCTGTATATTTAAATATTATTTACTACAATTATTTGAAAGTTTAAATAATAAAGATTGACACTAAAAATTTGTGTATCTTTCAATTTTCTTACTGACTATCCATTTATCATTGGTAAATCAAAGTGATTCAATGGAGATGAAAATTAACTGGCACCTACCGTGTTGTATTGAATAAGAAATATATTCTGCAAAGTATGGGAAAATATAGTGTTACAGTTCAAAGATATGGCCTGAAATAGAGCTGGCTGGTAGAGATTGCATGAATTAGTTGCCACTACAAGAGGAAAATCTTAAATGAAAAATCAAATGAAGAGTATCTATACATATAGTTAATATGCTTATGTAAATAAAGTGTGCCCTACATTGCATGCGTTATATTTGCAATCACATATGTACGTGTGAGTTTTAGTAGTGCGCGATAATAATATGGTTAGGATTTCAGTCGCGTTCACAAGGTCGATTAGTAAACTGTGATAATAAATTAAAGGCTTGTATGCAATGTAATTAGAAATTCATAGAGTATTTTAATTGATGTCATAAATAAAACAAGTTTTATTTATTTTGCAACCGACTTCAGAATATTCTAAATTCGATTGTTTCATTTTATATTTTTTACCTCATAACTCCGCCAGTTGGGGGGAAAGGGATTGTTAGTGATGGAGACTGAGAATCCCATTGCTAGCAATATACCCAACCAGGTCGACCTCCTCGCGGTTCCGCCTGGAAACTATCATGGTTAATTCCTGATGAATTCATCATGATGGGCTAACTGGCCTGTTTTCATTCTCATCTATCACCCTTCACTGGTGCTCCGCCAGCTTATCCCGTTAGCACAGGGTTATCATTCCATTTTCATACAATAAAAAAAAACTCCGCCAGTTATAAACCGATTTGGAAAATTCTTTTTTTATCTAAAAGGATATACTTACATATTGGTTTCATAAAAAAAAATATTAAAGTCAATTTAGTAGTTTAATTTTAAAATCGAATAACTAGTTTTGCTTCAATTGAAGTAGCTTTTTTGCAAAACACAATTTTAAAATTAAAATTAATGCAAATTATTACTAGAAAAGATTGCACATTGATTGACAAATATTCTTAATAATATTGTAGATGTAAAAGTGAAGTCATTTATTTATTTTTTTAAAAACATTAAATGGACTTGACCAATCACTTGGATTATTTGGTATACACTATATTATAGGGAATGAAGAAGGATATAGGAAGGATTTAGAATACTCTAGGATTTATCCCAGTCGGAGAACAAATCTCGATTGCCAAGTCGAAGAAGGACAAAAGCTGGGCATTTCTTTAAATATTTATTTGAATTTTTTGTTATTACATTTTTAAATAATGAAAATGGAATGGTATCCTCGCCCACGCTAACGATATACGCTGTGCAAGGCACCAGTGAGGGATGATAGGTGAGAATGAAAAGGCAGATCAGTTAGCCCATCGTGATGAATACACCTGGAATTGAGCACGATGGTTTCCAGGTGGGACCACGTGGAGGTCGACCTAACAGAGTATATTGCTAATTGGTCTGATAGTCCGCATTACTAACAACCCCTTCCCTCCCTACACGTTATCTTTGGCAACTGTGAACTATTAGGGGGGAAAAGGATTGTTAGTAATGGAGACTGAGAATCCCATTGCTAGCAATATACCCAACCAGGTCCACCTCCTCGCGGTTCTCCCTGGAAACAATCATGGTTAATTCCTGATGAATTCATCATGATGGGCTAACTGGCCTGTTTTCATTCTCATCTATCACCCTTCACTGGTGCTCCGCCAGTGTACCCCGTTAGCGCAGGCGGGGTTACCATACCATTTTCACCCACCAAAAAAAAAACTGTCAACTATTTCCATGAATACCTTCATTAGTTACTCATAAAAACCATTTACTGTACACGTATAATTTAATAACAAATATGCATGGTGTTAGTCGATCATGCATGAGCTTTTAACGACCATGTAATTTTAGACACAATACGTTTAAATAAATACACATAATATTAACAGAGATTTAAAAGAGTAACTGTTGAATTTCTTGCGGGCTCTTCTCAACAAATAACAACTTTCTGAACCCTGCAGTTGTCCTAAAAAACAATGATAATATAAAAGTGCTTGTAAACAAATGTATTTGAATAAATACTTGAATTTCACAGGAGTACTTTCGTCCTAATTCACGCGATCAGTGCTGATTAATTATACAGTTTAATAATTAATCAATTGCGTGCGTGACTGAAATTGGATGTCAATATGCGTCCACATTATTCATCGAAACAGAAGGGATGTTGGCAATCGATTTGTACTTGATGCCAAAACAGGTTACCAGTTACTCAAACTATCCAACACAAAATTTTTTTTTTTTTTTACAAAATGAAATTCTAATAAAGCCATTCCGAGCAGGATGTTACACGTTGCAGGAACGCTCGACTGGTTGACTATGTATGCAACTTATATTATAATCTAGTTTTTACTCAATTGACTCTCTAGCACAGAAATAGACTTACATACATACATACATACATACATATCTGTCACGCCTGTCTCCCATTAGGGTAGAAATAGACTTATTGAAAAATAAAAATGAAAAGTAAGTTTCCAAGCAGAATTTTTCTAATCTATCTCGTTGAAGTTATAAAATTTAGTCAAATATAAGTTTGGTATAATAAGTCCACTTAACGTCCTTATAAAAACAACTGTCCCAAATCTTTTTACGTTCTCCAAATAAATTACAAAATGACCCTGTCTACAGATCTTTAAAGATTACAAATTAACACTTTACTCTTTGAAGTTTCTGCAATGTCAGTGTAAGGTTTCATATCAATAATAATGAATGCTAATATAATATCTTTTAAACACGAACCTATTGGCTTTGGACTTATCTCATTGCCGTAGGGTCAACGGTATTTAATCAGGTTGTTATTGAACAAAGTACTACTTTGTTTAGGCTCCAGATCTCCCACAAATTACGATACTTTTATTTTGTATAAAGTAAATAATCTACATACTTATATTACAAGTATCCAATCCTTAATTTACTGATATAGATCCGTAAATTATACCTTATTTCTATACGTATTATTTCTAAGCAATGAATAAATCTATGTAACGATTCATGACCGTAGCTAGGAGGGCACTGAGGGCAATGCCCTACCTTAAAAGTCCCAATGCCCTACCTTAAAATGAAAGGCCTCAAGAAAATTAAACAGATTCGCTTTTTCGAAGTCACTTAATTATGGCTTCTGCCCTATTAAAAAGTTCTTTTGCCCTACCTGAAACTTGGGTATAGCTGCGGCCCTGTAATGATTAAAATGCGAAACAGTAATATAATTAGAAGCAGTCACGATATCAGATATCAGTGGTTCTAGGACTGCAGGATACCGCGGCTAGAATGTACTTCTATTACATAAAACCTTCGATACTGGATCAAGGCGAGGACATTGAACTGTAGCGATTGTAGTCGCTATCTCACTAGTCCTGCCTTTTTATATTTTATTACCATTTTAATGTATGTTACGTTCTAATGGATTTTGAAACTTATATACATTTTGCAATAGACTTCAGAATAAAGATTTTAAATTCGGTTGTATTTTTTATGTTTATTACCTTATAATTTGTCGCATGTGCCCCGGCATCGAATAGGCCACCCCTTCCTTTCCCGTGGCTGTCGTTAGAGGCGACTAATGGAGGGCGTGGGATGGGCAGCAGCGTCCATCTTAAAACTTCTCTAAAAGACTAACTGCGGTTGCGAACTCGCCTGTCAAGCGTGGCAACTACTGGCAAACCTCCCCTTATGGAGAAGGCTTATGTTGAACAGTAAACAATTAATGGCTGAAATAATGAAATAATGATGTCCAGTGGGATATTTTTTTTTATGGGTGAAAATGGTATGGTAACCCCGCTTGCGCTAATGGGATACGCTGACGGGGCACCAGTGAAGGGTGATCGATAAAGATGAAAACAGGCCAGTTAGCCCATCATGATGAATCCATCAAGAATTAACCACAATCGTTTCCAGGGGGAACCGCGAGGAGGTCGACCTGGTTGGGTATATTGCTAGCAATGGGATTCTTAGTCTCCATTACTAACAATCCCTTTCCCCCCACCAGTGGGATATTCATTCAACGCAATTCAATAACAGGAAAAAAACAATAATAAGAACATAGCAAAGTTAGTTTCCAACACATATACGTCAGGTTAAGTTTGGATAAAGGTTTACAGGGCTCATTCGATATGCAAAGCGTAGAAGCACGCAGGTTTATAAAATTCAAATTTAAATAAAATAACTCTTTCTTTTTAGTGCACACGTGTGTGAAAGTTGCGTTTCGTTAGAACCAAATTTATATCGTCACATCACTCGGAGTAGGTACTGGCAGTATTTATTATTCATGTAAAATTTATTTAAAAAAAAAAAACATGTAACGCTCGAACAGTAGGTAAACATCACACGAATGCAACATCCAAATTTAATTGTACAACGCAACGCTTGACTCCGATCTGGGGATCGCAAGATCGAATCCCAGCCTAAACTTTTGAATTTACAAATTCATATTTGAATCATTTAAAATTCATATCAATTGCTACATGCTTAGGAGGGGAGCTTGCTTGAAGGTTAAAATATAACCAGAGTCTGATTATCCATTAAGCAGTGTAGGCAACTGCCGTTAGGCCTCCCACCTGCCAGGGTCCCCGTGCTTCGTAATATTTTTTTCAAAAATATTTCTCTAACTGAAAGTGACATGGAAAAATAACTTACAAACCCTCAATAAAAATATTATTGTATATTTTTTCCAAATTACATTATAAATTTTAGTATACTTATATTTCATGACGATTTTAAACTATTATTCATAATATTATAGCTTTTTTTTTGTAAGCAACTCTTGCATTACATCCATGGTTCCAACATGATTAACCGGCCCTGGAACAGGGAATTCGAGTCATTATAGAATGGTTTATTTACTGAATTAGCTTAAACAAGAGCTTATTATTGACGTTTAAACCTGAGAGTTTTACAAATAAAATTCAACTAACTTGCAAATTGACATCATAGAGCATAAAAAAATGTCCAATTTAAACCTCACTTGTTTTCAAATAGCCATGTGTGCCATAGCCCCAGTATAAAATGAGCCAGCCCTTCTTTTCCCGTGGGTGTCGTAAGAGGCGACTAAGGGAGGGCAAGGGATGGGCAGCAGCGTCCCTCTTAAAACATCTCTAAAAGCCTAATTGCGGTTGCCAACCTGCCTGCCAAGCGTGGCAATTACTGGCGAAACTTCCCTTTGGGGAAGGCTTATGTCCAGCAGTGGACAGTTAACGGCTGAAATAATAATATTAAAAAAAAGATATATTTTCAAAAGTTTATAATTTTGTAATAAACCTTCGAGAATTGAATCCGTGACCTCGTTTATACGAATCGACGGACTTCTACACGTTGTCAATAATTGATTTTAATTATCCAATGTGCTGACAGAATTATCGCATACAGCGGTGACCTGTTATAAGAAGTCCGGAACCGAAAGTGAAAGGTCATGGAAGTAAGTTGCGATGAGCATACAATGGTTAAATTCACTTCCTCATTGTCACATCGTTATTGATGATGGGGTCATTTTATTGTAAAGGTCAAGGTGGGTCAAGAAGAAAGAACTACCATTTTAATATTAAATTGTACAACCAATATGGAAGTAAACAAGGGCGATTATAAGTATAACCTTTATTCAGTTTTTCACATAAAAGATAGGCAACTGAGGATATATCAGTAAATTTACAAAAATAATTATATAATGTACAGTACTTCTGACTGACTATTTAAAAAGTATCATCAAATCAACCCTTAACTGTCCACTGTTGAAGTTGTTTTTTTATACAACTTAGAATGGCAAACAAGCTGACGGCCCACCTGATGGAAAGTGGTAACCGTCGCCTATAGACATGAACAGTACCACGGACATAACAGAGTATACTGTTTCGCCCATGATACCCCCCATGCGTTGCCATTCCTGAGGACTCAGGTGTTATTCCTCTGTACCCTGTAAATTCACGCCATATCCCACCGTTCAAACCGAAACACAGCCATGCAAACACAACTGCTTAACGGTAGAAACACGAATGGGGCAGAGGTACCCAAGCAATAAACTTTTGTAAAAAGTCTCCCTCTGGTGCCACAAAACTGGTTTTGTACAAAATCTCCCCCGTGAGGGGTTTTGCCAGTAGTTACTACGTTTAGTTTAGCAGGCGGATTGTAACCGCAGTTAGGTTTTAGAGATGTTTTAAGAGGGACGCCGCTGCCTATCCCTCGCCCTCCCTTAGTCGGCTATTACAAAACGAAAAGATAGAGAATAGAAAGTAAATTAATTTTAGACCAATACGCTTGTCAAAATAATTATGAAATTCAATCGCCAATAGGTACATGACTAAAAAAATGAGCAAATGTAAAATCTTTTCAAAGCTGTTTTAAAATATGGCGGCTGTAAATTGTCAAAACTCATTTTGCACTTTTACTTATTTATTGTTCCGTCCGAACGAGAGTTCGTATTTTATTATTATGGGTAATTTAAATTTAAATTCTCGTATTCAGTTATGTTTATGGCCTTTACAAAAGACACTTCAAGCAATGTGGCTATATATATATATATATATATATATATATATATATATATATATATATATATATATATATATATATATATATATATATATATATATATATATATATATATATATATATCTTTTCATACATCATTTATCATTGCATCTTATTCTAATTTATTAATAATCGGCTTTCATATTCACGCTAACTAGCTATCATATTCATTCCCAAAGACATGTCAAATTAGCGGCGTAACCGCAAAATACGCGCCAGACCAAACTAAACAGGTCTCCCAAGCTTTGGAGGCCCCTACTGGCATTTATACTTACATCACAGTGCCAGATGCTTTCGTGTAGAACTATGATGAGACCAGAACCCCCCTCAATCGTACTAATAGTAGTAATACAAAATAGTGAGGGGAGGGGAAAGGGATAGTTAGTGATAGAGTCTTACAATAACATTGCTAGAAATATTGTGTTTGAATCTCATAGGATTCTAATTCGAATTATCCTTCATTTATTACAAAGCACTGAAAACGCATAATAAGGGCAGAGAAGAGATTGTTGGTACTGGGGATCAGCAATCCTATTACTAGCAACATACCCTAAGAGATAATTCTCCACGCGGTTGTCCCTGGAAACCACCGTGATTAATTATTGATGAATTCGTCGCGATGGGCCAACTAGGCTAGTTGGCCTGCTTTCAAATTCACCTATCATCGGAACTCCAGTGTCCCGCCAGTGTTAACCGATAGCGCAAGCGTGGTTACCATTTTATCTAATTCGATTTAAAAAAATGCAAAATAATCAATTTAAAAACACTTCTCTCACTTCTCTGTCTGCGATAATAGCTTAATTAACTTTTCAGCAAACGTAACGAGGTTTTCTTTATTGTTCCCCAGTGGAGGACGCGAGCGGGCGGTACAACTCGATGTTCTACTGGGGCAACAACTACTGGACCGGCTCCGCGGAGCTCTGCCAGATCCTCAACGAGCAGCATATGCCACCACCAGCGCATAACAGTAAGTAATGTTTGTATACCTGCTGGGAATCGTTAACAATTGGATATACTTTAAGCTCCCAACGAAAAAGGTAGCGCATCAAAGGGCGCTAGTGCCTTTCATATCTCATATAAATTACTAAAACCTGTTTTAATATAGCTTAATTAATTTCTATACAATACTTCTTTAGCGTCCTATCTTCGTGAACGTTTTGACTTCCTATTTCCACGTGGTGTATCCTGTTATTCGACAGAGTATTTTGTCCTAAAAATCCTTTTTCATTCGTCTACACACAATAGCGAGTTTTTTACTGTCCACACTACCAGATTGTGGTCCCTTCTTATGCCTATTAGAGAGAGTCAATCCCTAAATATTTTTAAGAGTACACTGAAAGAACATCTTCTATTCTTATGAACATATTTTATTTATAATGTATCTTTGTATGTTTTAAGAGAAGAGAGGCAGGCGGTTTGGCAACCGCAGTTAGGCTTTTGAAATGTTTTAAGAGAAACGCCTTAGTTACCTCTTACGACACCCACAGGAAATGAAGGGGTGGCCTATTCTATGCTGGGACCACACGGCCAGTATTATGTTATTAGTAATTAGTTATCACTTCCCTCGATAATAAGTCAAGTCTGGGGATTCTTGGCGTCGATATATCTAGCGACGTCCAGTATTGCGGTCATCTGGAGGAAAAAGCTAAGACAATACCAACTCCATCCGTTAGACCGCATTCAAAGTCAGGCAACTCAAATTGTTGACGTTTGGCACTTTACAGTACGACTCGACCCACTGAAACTGCGTAGAGATGTTGCAACTCTGTGCATCTTCTACCGAATTTATCATGGGGAGTGTTCTGAAGAATTGTTCGGATTGATACTTGCTGTTGATTTTCACCATCGTACAACCCGCCATAAACTAAAATTTCATCCCAACCAGAGGAGCACGGTGGAGGACGAGTGGCGGTCCTCCACCGTGCGTTTTTCAAGCCACTTTCTCCCACGCACAACCACTCTTTGGAATCAACTTACAGCAGCAGTTTTTCCGAACCGATACGACAACATAACCTTCAAGAAAAGAACGTATTCCTTTTTAAAAGGCCTGCTGCACACCTGCAATGCTGTTGGTGTTGTGGGTGACCATGGGCGGCGGTAGTTACTTACCATCAGGTGAGCCGCATGCTCGTTTGCTCCCTGTGTTGTAAAAAAAAAGTTATGTATATATGTTTGTTATTTATTGTAAATGGCTCATTCCATGCCGGGACCACACAATAAATTAATATCTGTTAAAACATACTAAATATGTATTTAGTATGTTTAGTATAATCCGCCTATATTCGTGCCACCTTCTGAAGTCATTAGTGACTCTAAAGTTGACTCATTGATAGAGTTATATTAAAAAATCAGTCACGGTCGTACCTCACTCACTTCACTACCATTCTAACCGAAACGCAACGAACGATGCACGCACTGCTCTTCACGGTAGAAATGTAGTTTTTATATACAAAATTTTCTTTTATTAGATAGATAATTTATTTACACCACTTACAGCACACAAATTACAATAAAAAAAGAGACAAAAGAACGAAAACAAAAAAGCACAAAACGATAAAAAAACAAAATATATAAACTAACAATCTCCCTTCTTTCCCTTCCTTCATGCGTGTGCCATAGTAACGTAAAATGGTCACATCTCAGTTTATTGCTTTGCCCTTAAAAGAGCAAAACACTGATATTCTGCTGTGGCCAAGAGTCACTAGTGAGTCGCGATTATACACAAGATTACACGGCGAGTTGTACATTTTATTGGATTTTGTTTTACCGCTTGCATAATAATGATGCAATGACGTATTAAGTAGGGCGGAACAATAAATGTTACCAATCAAGCCTCTTGCTGTACTGCAACGTATCTCTTCAATAACTAAAAACTAAAATAATTAAATTATTTTGGTAAAATGCTAATTGTCAAATGATAGAGGCTATACTATCTTTTTAATGGTTGATAATGGAATGGTAACTCCGCCTGCGCTGTCGGTATACACTGGCGGGACACCAGTGAGGGATGATATTTTTTTTATCTATATCTTTTATCTATCTATACTTATAATAAATCTGTAGAGAGGTCAATTCTGTACATGAAATATATTTCCAAAATAACTACGGGGGGGGGTGATTAGTGATCGATACTCATGCCAAAAATGCAATCAGTAAAATTTTTGTCTGTCTATCTGTGTTCATTATAGAAACAAAAACTATTCGACGGATTTTAACGAAACTTGGTACAATTATTCTTCATACTCCTGGGCAGGTTACAGTATACTTTTCATCACGCTACGATCAATAGGAGCAGAGCAGTGAAGTGAAATGTGTCTGTTACATCAAAACCACTGAACCGTGAGGAAGGACATAGGCTACTTATTTTAAAAAAAACGACGGAAACGCGGACGAAGTCGCGGGCAACAGCTAGTACTACTTAAATGGCAAACAAACTGACGGCATGAGCAGTATCATGGACATAACAGAGACTGTTTCAGCCATGAAATGATGAATGCCTATAAATGTAAGAACTGTAAGATCTAATCTACCAGTGTATTGTATTAAAATGCTTAGCTGTATCTTATGTTGGTAATCCTATAAGTAAATAAATAAATAAATTACCAATAAGATATGAAAAAATAAAAAATAAAATGATTAAGCCAATCTTACTCGTATGTAAATGTCAAAGTTGGTAAAGATGTTCATTGTTTTTTTATTGCTAAAACTGTTGAAGAGATTTTGATAAATTTTAGTACACGGATAGGTTTGTAATCTAACGTATCGCATAGGATGTTTTAATATACTGGTTTACATGAGCATAACAATGGAAAATAGGTAGTAAAAATTCAATAAAATAGCTAGTGTTAACTAATTTTATTTAATGCTTATTTATTTATTTTTATTTATTTATTTAACACTTTATTGCACCAACATAACAGGATTTGTTGAACAATTTTCAATACGTATAGTGTAGTACAAATGGCGGTCTTTTTGCTAAGCAATCTCTTCCAGACAAGCTTTGGGTAAAAGGAATTAAAGCATAAGTAGGTAGGTGGCGCGTTAGAAGAAATAGATCTGTAAAAAATAATATCTGTGACAGCATGGTCATATACACATACATAAATAAATACATACATACATAAATAAATACATACATATATACGCTTAAATACATACAAATATACCATACTAACACACATATATATATATATATATATATATATATATATATATATATATATATATATATATATATATATATATATATATATATATATATATATATATATATATATATATATATATATATATAACATACATGAAACTGGAAATACATAGGACTAAGTGATTATAAGGATAGGTAGTGGGATTTAACTAAGTTTTATTATTTTTAAGTATTTAGTTACATGTTCAGATATATTTCGATGTGTATCTCCCACGTGCTTGTAATGTATATATTTATTTATTATAAAGTCATTGATATAACTGTCTGCGTCGACACGGTGGCGCCGTCTCACCTTCAAAGTACATCCTAGAGGACTGGTGCCGCCGCAACACACCAGGAGTCTATCAAGCGCCGTAAATATTGGATATATATTTGCGGCGTTTGGAGTTGAAACTCTGGGTCCGTGGGGCCCCGAGGCCATGAATCTTTTCAAAGAGATTTCATGCCGGCTGGTGGAAACCTCTGGTGACCAGAAGGCTGGCCTATACTTTGGTTAACGCATTCCCATTGCTATTCAGCGTGGAAATGCAGCAAGTATCCTAGGCACCCTACCAGCTGGCAGTGATCTCAAAAAAATTTTTATATATATATTTTTAAATATATATATATATATATATAAGATATGGTGATAAATATAAAAATAAAAAAATAACTCTTTTCTTGAAGGTTATGTTGTCGTATCGGTTCGGAAATACTGCTGCTGGAAGTTGATTCCAAAGAATGGTTGTGCGTGGAAGAAAGTGCCTTGTCGGTGGAAGACCGCCACTCGTCCAGATGATTGGGATGAAACTTTAGTTTGTCCGATGTATATATATATATATATATATATATATATATATATATATATATATATATATATATATATATATATTTAATTTTTTAATTACTTATCTCTAATTATATATATATATATATATATATATATATAAGATATGGTTAAATATAAAAATAAAATAATACTGTCTGTTGTCTTTCGACGTCGTTCTATAATTGTCACCGCTAGGTGGTGCAAGTGTCCGATTATGTAAACAAATATACTGTGAAATGGTCGATTTAACATCAAACGACCCATTTCACAACAAGCGGATTACATTTAACCAAGTTTTCCTTCGAGAACACTTGTCTTGTTTCAATCACTTTTTTTACTTGTTTGTTACTGAAATAGACATAAACAAAATCGTGGGTTTTACAAAATATACTGTCACCACCACTCAGACCTCGCCATTCCTGAAGACTAAAGTATTATGCGTCTGTACCTTATAATTTCACTGTCATATTTTATCTAGAATTACAAAGTCAAATTGTAACCATCGTTTTTTTTATACAACTTAGAATGGCAAACAAACTGACAGTCCACCTGATGGAAAGTGGTAACCGTCGCATATAGACATGGGTAGTACCATGGACATAACAGAGTATACTGTTTCGCCCATGATACCCTCCATGCGTTGCCATTCCTGAAGACTCAGGTGTTATACCTCTGTACCCAGTAAATTAACGCCATATCCCCACCCTTCAAACTGAAACACGGCCATGCAAACACAACTGCTTCACGGTTGAAACACAAATGGGACAGAGGTACCCAAGCAATCGACTTTTGTACAAAGTGTCCCTCTGGTAAATTCATTACTGACATTTATCCAAATTTTTAATTAAAAAATACTTAAAGTTAACATAAACCTTACCGCATTTAATACTCTCTTAGTATTTTTCCTTCAAAAACGTCTAGTTTGAAATAACAACATTTGCAAATTAAAATGCAATGTATTTATTCAATTTTACATAGCTATAAAAAGACATAACACACAAATGTAATTATAAATATGTATTCGTATGTCATAATATTATATAATTTAATTACACGTTACGAGAAGGTACATAGTTTTTCCGTAATACCTCAGAATTCCGGTCAAGGCAACCTCCATTATTCATAGGCCTAATACATTTATACAATTATTATGGAGTAAATTACGTTTAGTGTATTTGGGAAATTACTCACACCAGTTGACCGACATACAAGAAGTAGTTTGTATTTAGCATGCAAAAGTAAATACGTGGTTTTTATTATGTCACAGCGCGCGAAATTATCTTCACCTTCTTTTTTTCTTCAATTATGGGGGTCAGACAATGGTCGTTTAAACATACAGCCTTTTAAAATTATATTTGATCAATAAAGACAATAAAAATGTTGCCAAATTGCCAATTGGACTCGGTTATATACAATATACATATATACTTATATAGCTTTTTGTTACACAATATTTTTGCCAATCCTCGATCTATACCAATTTTCGGTGTATTTTTAAGCGACTTATCCAAGAAATGTTCTCAATTTGCTTGGATTTTTTGTGTATGTGACGCGATATCTTTGCTAATTCTAATCCTATTTTGGTTATTCTTTTTGCAATTACACAGTTTTACCCCAATGTTGTTTTTATTTATTTTTATTATAATTATAGTTAGTGTTTTTAACAATTTTATTTATTTCATTAAATTCTTAACCCTTAAATACCTGAAGTTTCAAATTTGATACCGGGGTTTGCATTGTTTCATTGTTAAATAAATTTAAATATATTGATTACCGTAATGCCTAAAGTATCAAAAATGATATCAAATGTTTTTTCAAAATAAATAAATATATAAAAATATCGTTTTGATTTTTTTTTACTATTTTCCCCCATTAGTAAACACAGTAAAGGGTACACTTATATATATTTTTTATTTGATTTATCAAATCAGACTTTTAAGGGTTAATTCTATCTTCAAAAAGCTTGTAAATTTTCGTCTTTTATTTCAGTATTTAATCCACAACAGTGATTTCCAAAAATCTTCTATATCTTATCTCATAGCATATAATTACAGTTTAAACATCAAGTCATTTATATAATATTTATTTTGTCTACATAAATGTAAATAACAACGAAATGATGACATAATAGTGCTCTATATTATTCTCAATTTCGTGTATAATATAGTATATGTCATATATGTGTAAGTATATTTATTATTCATATATATTTATTCGTTTATATATGTAATTTTAGTATGTATGTATATCAATAATTACTAGTACCGCATTCGAGTATTCTGACACTTCCCTACGGTTGACTGGGAGAGAATGCTTTTAGCATTAAGTCCGCCATGTACACATATTCGTACTAATGAATAAATAAATAAATAAATAAATAAATAACTATAAAGTGTTACAATATGCTTTATACTATTTTTTAGTTGTCCAAGTGACTGAGATACGTTTGCTGGCTAATTTTGACATTATAATATTAGCAAGGATTATCTGGTCCGCACGATGTGTGTGTGTGTGTGTGTGTGTGTGTGTGTGTGTGTGTGTGTGTGTGTGTGTGTGTGTGTGTGTGTGTACTCCTCTGTACCCTGTAAATTAACTGCCACATCCCACCCTTCAAATCGAAACACAGCCATGCAAACACAACTGCTTCACGGTTGAAACACGAATGGGATTAATATATATTTAAATTTATCATCATCAACATATTAGCTCTTAATTATCCACTACTGAATATAGACCGTCCCATAGACTCCCATAAGGAACGGTCCTGAGTCACCTGCATCCTCCAACTGTCTGTAATGCGTTTGAGGTCGTCGCCCCATCTATAGATTGTATTTTATTAAAAAAAAAAACTGCGCGAAGCCGCGGCGGGACGCTACTGGGCGTTATTTTAAAATAAATTCCCTTGAGCAGGCCTCAGCCGGGGTCGACGCGCCACGGAAGGGCACCAATCCGGCGGATCTCAATAATTCCAACCAAATTATACGATTCGACAACGTAACTCGTTGCACGTATGCATTATTACCAGTACACGGCCGTGACCCGAGCCGGTAGGGTCGCGTTGTTTCGAAATAATAATGACAAAAGCACATTTTACAAGCTGGTACACATACATTCGTCGAATGCAGACGTAAAGGTCAACTTATTGCTATACTGTGATATATGCCGCACATAATTTGTGTGCTATTTTTAACCGATTGTTTTAATGTCATAATAATTATGAGGAATAATGTTTTAAAATTTTTTTTTATACAATTTAGAATGGCAAACAAGCTGACTATACTGTTTCGCCCATGATACCCCCCATGCGTTGCCATTCCTGAGGACTTAGTTATGCCTCTGTACCCAGTAAATTCACGCCATATCCCACCCTTCAAACCGAAACACAGCCATGCAAACACAACTGCTTCACGGTAGAAACACGAATAGGACAGAGGTACCCAAGCATACGACTTTTGTACAAAGTCCCTTAAATGTAATTTAAGTCCATTATTATTAGATATATGCAATTTTGTAAAAAAAATTATTTAGGTATATGTGTGGTTTTATATTTTTAAATGCTTAAAAAAAGAAAAAAAATGAGCACACGTGTCGCTTTCTATAGACGACCTCGGGGCGGCCTTGTCGGCGTTCAGTACCGTCGCCGTTATCTAACATTTTGTATATTAGTAAAAAGTTTCTTGCTTTATACAATACTAGCTTTTAATCGTGACTTCTTACGCGTGACCGGAATATTTTTTTAATTATAACATAAATGGCAAACGAGCGTTCGGCTCGCCTGATGATTAGCGACTACCGCCACCCATAGGCAACGCATCTTCTAAAAAATTGCCTGCCTTTTAAGAAGGAGTACTCTTATGCTCTTTCCTAGAAGGATATGCTCACTGACTGAAATAAAAAACCTGTATCCTTCTCTTTTCCGTGTAATATGTGTATATTAAATTTCATAGTGAATGTGTCTGATAAAATTATTTGTTTCGTTAAGATTCTACGTGGTAACAAACAAACTTACTTTCAGATTTACTAATATTAGTAAAGTTGTGTTATTACCTTTAAAGTAACGTGTGATTTACCTTGATCTATTTAGTATATTAATGTATTTATATTTATATATTATTATTTATATTATATATGTATGTTTATGTATTGTAATCTTATTTTTATATTTACAATATTTTGCCTTTTGTTTGATTCCTTCTATTTATTTACTGTGTCTGACTGGCGCCATCTACCTTTCTCTCTGTACTTATCCATTCTTTATGCCAGGTTGTCTGTAAGAAATTGCTTTTAGCGATAAGACCGTCTTTTGTATATGCATATTCTGTATAAATACTCCTTGTATACATCTTGTATTCACCAGAGGGAGACTTTGTACAAAAGTCGATTGCTTGGGTACCTCTGTCCCATTCGCGTTTCAACTGTGAAGCAGTTGTGTTTGCATGGCTGTGTTTCGGTTTGAAGGGTGGGATATGGCGTGAATTTACTAGGTACAGAGGAATAACATCGGAGTCCTCAGGAATGGCAACGCATGGGGGGTATCATGAGCGAAACAGTATACTCTGTTATGTGCATGATACCGCTCATGTCTATAGGCGATTACCACTTTCCATCAGGTGGGCAGTCAGCTTGTTTGCCATTCTAAGTTGTATAAAAAAAAAAGGCGATAGACAGAAAGATAGCTTAGTACTCGTATTTTATATTAACATATTAGGTTATAATATTATAAATTCCGTAGGGATATCTTATTTTTTTTTTTTTTTGAAAATAATATACAGCATATGTTGCATGCTGACAATTTAGCTTTCTATAAATGAAAGATTTTTTAACATCAGTTTAATAAATCTTTTCCTTTATTTATTACAACACACACAAATACGAAAAATGGAATCTTTTCCCTTTGCAATATTAATTAGTATATTTTTTCCTTATAATTCAATAAAAAAAAAAATATGTAAAAATTTCAATACTTAATGTATCTACCCATGCAGCGCGTTGATGTCTTTTGTATTGACTACTAGCGGACCCTACGAATGTTGTTCAGTAGAACATAAAACTATAATAATAATATTAGTTAAGAAACTACAGTTACGAATAAATCTCATTTCATTTCATCTGTAAAGCCTAACTGTGGTTGCTAATCTGCCTGCCAAGCGTGGCAACTACTAGCAAAACCCCTCTCCCAACGGGTAGGCTTATATACAATTTTATTTTGGGGGAAAGGGATTGTTAGTAATAGAGACTGAGAATCCCATTGCTAGTAATATACCCAACCAGGTCGACCTCCTCGCGGTTCTCCCTGGAAACTATAATAGTTAATTCCTTCTACGAAGGTTACGATCATGAGTTTCAAAAAGGTACTGGAATTTACTGTTTAAGTAGTTAGGAGACTGGGGTTTTCGAAGAAGAAGTGTAGAGGGTACAAAGAGTCCTAACGTTTCTACGTCGACGAATGGGAAGCCATTTGAACTGAGACCGATAGCATTTAATTGTCAATTTTAAACTAAATAACAAAACTCACTAACCGTTAATAGGTTTTATTTTTTACGGAATATTTTTTATTTTTTTTAATTAAATAAAAAATAAAATAATGTATAACACTTATAATAAATATACCATCACCACCGTCATCATCATCATCATGATATCAGCCGCTAACTGTCCACTAATCAACATGGGCCTTCCTCATAAGGGGGATTTTGCCAGTAAACGCCCGCTTGTTAGCAGGTGAGTTGGCAACTGCTGGTAGGCTTTGCTGATGTTTTAAAAGGGATACTGGTTTCCATCCCTCATAGATACTCGTACATTATATGTATTGGTATTTAGTACACAGGTGTATATAAAGGGGGAGCCAGATAAGCCATGCCCATTCCAGGATCCCTCCCCTCGTCTCTTCACCCTGGAAAATAGTCCTAAATGCACCAATGAATAACTAATATATTCAAACGAATGTAATACTGTTGAAATATAAATAAATAAACAAATATACCGTTCGTTGCAGAGAGCAGCGGCTCGCAGATCTTCAGCGAGTGGCGGCAGGACGTGTCCATGTCGGGCTCGAGTCCGCCCTTCGAGACCGGCTTCTACGTCACGCGGCTCACCGTCACCACCGACCTGCCGCAAGTGGTCAAGACTGTGAGTATACACACATACACACACACACACACACACGCGCGCACACACACGCACACAAGCACGCACGCACACAAGCACGCACGCACACGCACGCACGCACATTACACACACACCCGCACGCACATACAAATACACACACACACACACACACACACACATGCACATACACACGATATAAAGGCAAAGTGAATTAAACGCCATTTAGTGAAGTGAGTAAAACAATTTAAAATAAAGTAAATTAAACTCACTCTCACATTATATAGAACTAGCTATGTCCTGCGTTTTTACCCGCCGAGTGTAACGTCAATGTAAATAAATACAATACAGTATGACTCAGGATAGTTATTATTTAGCAAAAAAATTTAACAAAAAAGTTTCTGGAAATGCCAGTCAAGTAATTCCAGAGATTAGTACTTTAAAACAAACACTTCCTATTTATTATATTTTTGATTAAGTCATCACGATGGGCCATCTGACATATTTCATCTTCACCTATCATCTCTCACTGGTGCCCCGCCAGCGTATCCCTGTGACGGTTCGCCTATAGTACAATAGGTTTAATACCATATAAGTACATAGAAAAGAAACAGGGGTTCCTATGGGTGACCGCTGCGAAAGCTGAGCTATTTAATATAAACAAACTTTAAAGTCAAGGTTCACAATAGCGTACAGAGAAGACGTTACCATATATGAAATATTGACATAGAAGGGAAACTTCTTTGATGTGTTTCCAAAGTGTAGTGGATGTCACAAGAAAATTAAATAAATTAAACAAAAATATATTATATTTTATATATAACCAAATTATAGTTTACCTTTTTATCATCAGGTGTAAAAAAGATACATACAACACAGTTTAATAAGGTTTATGAGAGTCTTTAAAGTTTTATAAATTCGATAATCAATTTAATATAAAATACCAAAATACGTTAACATATAATTAAATTGAATCTAAAGAAAAGTTCAGTTCGAATAATAGGCTAAATCTGATTATTGAAATATCTACCCTTCGGTGACATAATCTATGACGTTATTAGAGAAAGAATAAAAAAAAAAAAAGAGGAGGAGAGACGGCAGATCGGCGGGCGCGCGGGAGTCGCTTTTTAGGAATTGCGCAAGAAAAGAAAAAAAAAAAAAAGGACGGAAAATGGCGCGGGAGTCGTGTTTTAGGGATTGCGCAATAAAATAAAAAAATAACTGGGATAGAGAGCTAGGAGTGACTGGATCTATGAAGGGGTTTAAGATCTTAGTGTATCACTATCGATTAAGTGTGTGAAAAGAGTCAATGGAAGACTGGAGAATCCGGTGAGCTTGTTCCATTTATTACTACGTAGTTAGATTTTTGACTGTGATCACAGGCAAAGTTTATACTTAATATTTTTCCCAACAACTATTAAAATACGTATTTAATCGAGTCCATATACCTTTAGGTAATGCGTATATCGTTAAATGCAATCACATTTGAACAAAGATCTACATCAATATAATTTACGTAATAATAATACATACTTACGTTATTCTACTCATATACAAAATTCAATTATATAGCTGTTTGATAGAAATTCATCGATTTGACTCAATATTCTAATTGTCCAGTTTTGGCAAATACTTATTGAATCAACTATTAAACTATTATAATACTAACTAAATTCATATCTAGTTACTATAAATTATTTATTTATTGAGGATAAATAGACTGAGGTGGCTGTGGTCTGGTCTCATTGCTGGGGAAACAACCATTGATGAGACAGAGGGGTTATTGAGTGGCGACTCTGTATATGCAAGTGTGGTGAGGGCTGCCTCCATTGGTTGGAGTGACTGTTTTATGTGTATTATGGGGACTCGGTGGGTGCAGGAGTTTGGGGCCGTTCCTAGTGGCAGTCTATGGGGAATTGCCTGTGTTCAGTCGTGGATTGGTGATGGTTGAGACGATGATGATGATGGAATAGTTGTATTTATTACACTATTACAGTGTTGATTTGGAACACCTGCTCATGCTTAACGTCTCATGGTAAAGTGTTTTCATACCATTGCTCGGTCAACTGTACTAATGATTCTTTTGTATACTTTTAATTACCCATGATTACATGTGGGAATTTGTTTTACACCAGATGTACAGAGAAACAGCTTAGCTGTTGCAGGTGATTTTATGTGAATGTATTACTTTTAATACATTAATGTGTTAGTAGATAAATTCATGTAACGGTGGGATGTTTATGGTAAACAAGCCTGTATTGTTTAAATAGATATTTTGTCTTGATTTATTATAAACTTTAATATTGATTTTGTTGTAGTAAACAAGCTGATAATAACAATTCTGTGTGTATTACTGATTACTAATAATATTTAATTATGCTGATATTATAGGTGTGGATTTATTTCCTAATGGTAATAAAAGTACTAAAAGATTCTCTGACTATAGTTACTCTTAACTAGGTATGAGGTTCAGTATAAAATTGGTACTGTATGATACTTGTGAAGCTATGTATTTTACTCATATTTAGAAAGGAAGTTGTCCCGGCGATAAGGTTTGTATGTGTGTTGTTTGTTCATGTTATATTGACTAGACAAGTTCAGACAGGGTTAATATTAGTGAATATTTACTGGATTTATATTTAATATACATGTTTGGAATATTTTATGGGAATAGTATGGAGATATACAAGTAGTAAAATATAATATTAGTATTTTATAAATTTAATTATTGAGTTATATGTTTATGTCGGACTGTATCCAAGGAGATATTATCCTATTGATATCAAGTTAGGACAATTACTTTAAATATTAATAAAGCAAACACTAACACTGATTATTCACTTCTTTAATAAATTTACATTAGAGGTTAGGAATCAAATAGATAGCATATTGGGAAAATCTTCACCACACATGTATTTGAGGAATGTTCTTGATAATTAGTACTGTATGTATATATTATTGCAAGTACAATTGCAATAAGAATGTTAAACTTCTAATCTTCTGTTCATTCTTGAATTTGAAAGTAAGCTTGACTACTGATATGAATATAAAACTGCAGCATTGCTGGATACTGTTAATTATTTCTGGTGTGAACCATGATTGTTTATGTCACTGATAATTTAGTTGTATATTACGGTTGATATATGATGATTTTATATTTAATTATATTAAACAAATACAAATAAACAAACTTGCTAGTATTTGTTACGTTGACAGTTGTGATAGATAATCAAAATTCAATTCAATACATCAATACGTCATTCAATACGTCATTAATGTGACAGATGTCAAACAAAAGGAGATTATACACGTTATGATTCTATATCTAAGTCTATAGAAAATTTATATAATTTTTTGTTATTTTATAATAACTGTAGGGGAAATATTGGAATTATTTATATGAGAAATTTCACTTAAATGATATGATAATTATTTAAAGACCTAATTTCTTAGGGATTTAATCATGATGATTTAAACACTAAAACACTTGTTTATCTGAGAAATCCTCTTAGTAAATAGGTTTATTAAGACACTAAAAGGAAGTAGATATAGTATAACTATAGTACAGCTACAATAATTGTATGGGACTCACTGTCCTTTCTATACAAATATATATTTAATCTATATCTTTCACATTATAATTATGCAATATATTGCCTCTACTACTACAACATACACAAATAGGACTTATTGTCCTTCCTATAAACCTATATATAATAATTGACCTGGCACTTTAATGTGTAATTTATCAGTACATATGACAACAACCAATTAGGACTTATAGTCCTCTCTATAAAGCTACATAATTATTTAATCTGATTATTTCACAATGTGATTAATCAAACCTCTACAAATATTACAAAAGATTTCTATTACTCTCAACACAATAATAGCTTGTTGGACTTAGTGTCCTCAAACTTATAGAAAACCCAACTGGTTATTTCACGAGACGTTGTTAACTTGTGATTAATCAGTGTCTTTTAAAGGACTTATAGTTCCTTTAGATATATCTCTCTGAATAAATAATTGGTTAATTCACAATGTGGTTAATCAACAATAATATTATATATAATTGACTGGACTTATAGTTCATTCAATAGCACTCATTACTTTTAGTAGCTCTCGACCTATGGGTTGGACTACTCGTTCTTAGGCTCCGGCCTAATCAACAGATTTAACTTGAACCTTGAGTATTCTTGGTATTAAGTAAATAATATTAAATTGACAATGCTATGTTATGATATAGCAATTATCAACATTATATGGCTTGGCCAATTCCAGGGTGTGGAAGGTATCCCCTATCACACAAATCTTCATCTCTATCGGACTGTCTTCACAGGTGATCTCTAATGTCACATTATAGGGCCGAAGGGTTATGTCCCAACAAAGTAAGTTCTGGTGTCTGGGTGATCTCGCTTCTTGGTCTGATCTCTTGTGGAGCCGAAGGGAAACCCCCATTGAGTAAGCTCGTAACAGGGTGACGCTGGGAAACAGTTTCGTACTGTTAGTGGGTGATCTCTATGTCGCCATATAGGACTGAAAGGGTCATCGCCCATGAGTAAGCTCTCGTGTCGGAGTGATCCTGGGATTTCAGTTCCGATCCTTTTGCCTCTGGCAAACACCAATTTATACTGGAAGCATCGTGGGGCTGGTGGAGCCACTGTAATGTTGAAGTAAATGTACTTATGTTTGGTTTGGAACTGAGAATACTCATTCCCTTATTACCATCAGAGTGCATTAATAAATAGTAATACCCTTCCCTACCTTTTTGGAGGAAGAGTTATAGATAGTTGGAAAGTCTTCCACTGGTCCGGGCGTGTGAGGGGCCCGACCGCTCCCCCATTTTTTTATTATTACAGTTATTCTGTAATTTACTATTAAATTAATATATTATATTCTAACTTCCTAGTTACATGAATTATGAGTATAATTCATTAATTATTCTTAATCCTTAAATATTTATCAATTATCTTCATTATTTAACTCCTATCATATACCAATTAAAGAACCTTTTGGTTATTACACACACAACGGGTCCTACATTACTAGACGATCACACATTTATTTATCTGGCCAAATGATCAAGTGTTCTACTATAAGATCTGTTCAATATTATATGTTTATTGTAAGGATTTATATGATTCATAGGATGTTTAGGGTGTATAAGGCAATATAGGTATGGGATTATATTGAGGGTGTTAGACCATTCTTTAGGGTAGGTTTTCATTATATTTTCATAGATTTCATTAGGTAAAGCCTTCGTAGGCTTTTCTTAGGCTTTGTAGGTTTTCCACGTGTAGGTTAGTTTAGAGGGTAGTTATTATAAGGGGCACAAAGGGGGGACCATCACAATTGGTGCCGTGACCAGGATATAATTGGTTCATGGCTATTTACATATCAGATCAATAAGAACACTTGGTCACAATTGGAGCTTGTGACTTCAGGGATTGGTTATTAAAATATGAAGGAGTATAAAGTTAAACAGTAATATCTGCTAATAGTATAACTCAAAATCAACTTTAATGATTATGACTAAATAATTATACCGTCATAGATCTAGGATTTGGACCTAATTTCATGATTTCTATGTGTATAGGTAAATAGCCTATTTTACTGTTATCTCATGTTCTTAGGATTTAATTTATCAAATTCATTCAGTGGTTACCTATTGGAGTCAATTATACAACAAATTTACATGATTTGGTTTATATTTTATTTTACTCTATATCAATTGAGTAAATAACATTAAGTATTACACTAATAGGTACATAACAATAGTAGTGAGGATAGCTTACTAGGTTATATTCAGTTCACATTGATCTAATTTTATGCTATAGGACACATTTATTATTCTTTTGCTTCATTAATTCTCAATACTTACTGAACTATTAATTTAACATTATATAAATTTTATAAACAATAATTATCCTATAATGACTTATACATAAAATTTATTAATCTCATTTTATTATTAAAGAAATAATTTAAGATGAATTAATGACATTATTTATTTATGAGAAAATGTCCAATTGACTTTTATTTCATAAACTTTTATGATGCAGTAAAAAAAAAAAAAAAAAAAATATATGATTTGATTTTGATCTAGGATGTTTAAATAGCTTATATAATGTTTTATAGGGGTTTCAAATTGAAAGTTAGACGTTTCATAAAATATCATTAAGGTTAATTAGGGCCTTTAGTTACTTTATTTGATTACCTAAGTTTGAAAATTTAATTAGGTGTTTTCATGTTGTTAAATTTAATTCCAACAATTTATTAGGATGCTATTATAATATTTTATTTATGGTTCTATACATAATTTCTTTATTCCACTTTACAATTATATTTCAGATTTTATTTGATTATTCGCTTATTTTGACTTAGACACTTATTATAAAAAAAAAAAAAACTTTATACTTATATCACAGGGAGATTTTGTAGGTTATTTATACATATACACTATTTACATGCCTAAGCATTTTACATACTTAGATGTTGCGCACACTTAGTTTATTTTGCTCTTTGTAATTGCACATAACACAAGACATTTGTATCTTTTTAAATGATAATTTATTGTACAAAATAAATTAATTGATGTATCTAATATAGTTGGTTGTATTTATGTTGGGTTTGCTGTTGTGATCTTTTGGAGGAGGCGGTGGGGGGTGTCTATCTACCTATCTAATGGGGTTACATAATATTTTATTATAAAACTTATTGATCATGTTATTTCTGAGAGTATTAAGAAATAGTCATTGGTAATTTAAGTATATTAAAGGAATTTCTTATAATAAGAGTTTTAAACTATGGGGGCCGTTTGTATTATTTTATGCAACATATTTATAGGAGTTTTAAAATTGGGGGGCCGTGCAAAATTTGTCAGACAGGGGGGCCGGTGGTGATAAATTATTATTTATATAAGCTTTACTTCTATGATTAAAATTAATAAATAAAAATTAAATTAATTTGAATTTTGTTGGGGACTATTATTTTTTTATTCAATGATCACTAGGTTATTTCTTAGATGAAATATGTATTTGTGGTTACTTAGACGCTTCATAAAGTTTTATTCGTATTGTTTAAATTTATTTTAACAAATTTATTTGAACATCTTCATTTTAATATTTAATTAACTTGGGATTTTATCTAATCATTTAATTACACTTAGACAATTATTTTATGATTCCTTTTGCATTTATTACATTTTAATGCTTAAATTATTTCACTTCATTGCGCTTTAGGTTTTTTACTTAGGCTCTTTCGCTTGTTGATATGTTATACTCATACATTTAAGCTTTTAATTATGAACTTCCATTTAGATGTTTTAACTCGTATCTTTTAAATAGATACTTTATCTAAATTTACTGATACAAATAACGTATCTATTAGGTTCTTTACTTGAAGCTCTTCACATATTTAGGTTTTATACATTTAGACTCCTCACATACTTAGGCTTTTCATACATTTAGGTTTTATAGACTCCTTTACACACATTTAGGATTGTATATATCATTTATACTGTTTATGACATTGTAATTACATGCATTGAATTTATTACATATAAATAAACGAGTATAAAAATTTTAATTATAAAATTTAATGGATTCACTATATCATTACAGCGTATGCAAATTAATTATAAATAATTATTTACTAATCTATTCATAAATAAATATTATGCTTAATTATTAATATATTGAGTAGAAATTTTAAGGCTATTCATACACATAACATTCAACAACACATAACTTCGGGTTTAAAGATCTTTTTAATACTTTTATTGTTTTGAGTCTTAAGAATGTCAGAGTGTTAGGCTAGTATCGATGAATCAATGAAAAATTTAAATGATGATCTTAAGCTCTGTAAAGTTAAATTATATACACATATGTGAAGTACATTTTTAGGGTTGGAAAAAAAAAATTGTAACAATAAACTTATCTTGTTGTAATTATCAATCCGGTAAACTCCTTGATAATTAGGGGGCCGGATGTGACGGTTCGCCTATAGTACAATAGGTTTAATACCATATAAGTACATAGAAAAGAAACAGGGGTTCCTATGGGTGACCGCTGCGAAAGCTGAGCTATTTAATATAAACAAACTTTAAAGTCAAGGTTCACAATAGCGTACAGAGAAGACGTTACCATATATGAAATATTGACATAGAAGGGAAACTTCTTTGATGTGTTTCCAAAGTGTAGTGGATGTCACAAGAAAATTAAATAAATTAAACAAAAATATATTATATTTTATATATAACCAAATTATAGTTTACCTTTTTATCATCAGGTGTAAAAAAGATACATACAACACAGTTTAATAAGGTTTATGAGAGTCTTTAAAGTTTTATAAATTCGATAATCAATTTAATATAAAATACCAAAATACGTTAACATATAATTAAATTGAATCTAAAGAAAAGTTCAGTTCGAATAATAGGCTAAATCTGATTATTGAAATATCTACCCTTCGGTGACATAATCTATGACGTTATTAGAGAAAGAATAGAAAAAAAAAAAAAAAAAGAGGAGGAGAGACGGCAGATCGGCGGGCGCGCGGGAGTCGCTTTTTAGGAATTGCGCAAAAAAAAAAAAAAAAAAAAAAGGACGGAAAATGGCGCGGGAGTCGTGTTTTAGGGATTGCGCAATAAAATAAAAAAATAACTGGGATAGAGAGCTAGGAGTGACTGGATCTATGAAGGGGTTTAAGATCTTAGTGTATCACTATCGATTAAGTGTGTGAAAAGAGTCAATGGAAGACTGGAGAATCCGGTGAGCTTGTTCCATTTATTACTACGTAGTTAGATTTTTGACTGTGATCACAGGCAAAGTTTATACTTAATATTTTTCCCAACAACTATTAAAATACGTATTTAATCGAGTCCATATACCTTTAGGTAATGCGTATATCGTTAAATGCAATCACATTTGAACAAAGATCTACATCAATATAATTTACGTAATAATAATACATACTTACGTTATTCTACTCATATACAAAATTCAATTATATAGCTGTTTGATAGAAATTCATCGATTTGACTCAATATTCTAATTGTCCAGTTTTGGCAAATACTTATTGAATCAACTATTAAACTATTATAATACTAACTAAATTCATATCTAGTTACTATAAATTATTTATTTATTGAGGATAAATAGACTGAGGTGGCTGTGGTCTGGTCTCATTGCTGGGGAAACAACCATTGATGAGACAGAGGGGTTATTGAGTGGCGACTCTGTATATGCAAGTGTGGTGAGGGCTGCCTCCATTGGTTGGAGTGACTGTTTTATGTGTATTATGGGGACTCGGTGGGTGCAGGAGTTTGGGGCCGTTCCTAGTGGCAGTCTATGGGGAATTGCCTGTGTTCAGTCGTGGATTGGTGATGGTTGAGACGATGATGATGATGGAATAGTTGTATTTATTACACTATTACAGTGTTGATTTGGAACACCTGCTCATGCTTAACGTCTCATGGTAAAGTGTTTTCATACCATTGCTCGGTCAACTGTACTAATGATTCTTTTGTATACTTTTAATTACCCATGATTACATGTGGGAATTTGTTTTACACCAGATGTACAGAGAAACAGCTTAGCTGTTGCAGGTGATTTTATGTGAATGTATTACTTTTAATACATTAATGTGTTAGTAGATAAATTCATGTAACGGTGGGATGTTTATGGTAAACAAGCCTGTATTGTTTAAATAGATATTTTGTCTTGATTTATTATAAACTTTAATATTGATTTTGTTGTAGTAAACAAGCTGATAATAACAATTCTGTGTGTATTACTGATTACTAATAATATTTAATTATGCTGATATTATAGGTGTGGATTTATTTCCTAATGGTAATAAAAGTACTAAAAGATTCTCTGACTATAGTTACTCTTAACTAGGTATGAGGTTCAGTATAAAATTGGTACTGTATGATACTTGTGAAGCTATGTATTTTACTCATATTTAGAAAGGAAGTTGTCCCGGCGATAAGGTTTGTATGTGTGTTGTTTGTTCATGTTATATTGACTAGACAAGTTCAGACAGGGTTAATATTAGTGAATATTTACTGGATTTATATTTAATATACATGTTTGGAATATTTTATGGGAATAGTATGGAGATATACAAGTAGTAAAATATAATATTAGTATTTTATAAATTTAATTATTGAGTTATATGTTTATGTCGGACTGTATCCAAGGAGATATTATCCTATTGATATCAAGTTAGGACAATTACTTTAAATATTAATAAAGCAAACACTAACACTGATTATTCACTTCTTTAATAAATTTACATTAGAGGTTAGGAATCAAATAGATAGCATATTGGGAAAATCTTCACCACACATGTATTTGAGGAATGTTCTTGATAATTAGTACTGTATGTATATATTATTGCAAGTACAATTGCAATAAGAATGTTAAACTTCTAATCTTCTGTTCATTCTTGAATTTGAAAGTAAGCTTGACTACTGATATGAATATAAAACTGCAGCATTGCTGGATACTGTTAATTATTTCTGGTGTGAACCATGATTGTTTATGTCACTGATAATTTAGTTGTATATTACGGTTGATATATGATGATTTTATATTTAATTATATTAAACAAATACAAATAAACAAACTTGCTAGTATTTGTTACGTTGACAGTTGTGATAGATAATCAAAATTCAATTCAATACATCAATACGTCATTCAATACGTCATTAATGTGACAGATGTCAAACAAAAGGAGATTATACACGTTATGATTCTATATCTAAGTCTATAGAAAATTTATATAATTTTTTGTTATTTTATAATAACTGTAGGGGAAATATTGGAATTATTTATATGAGAAATTTCACTTAAATGATATGATAATTATTTAAAGACCTAATTTCTTAGGGATTTAATCATGATGATTTAAACACTAAAACACTTGTTTATCTGAGAAATCCTCTTAGTAAATAGGTTTATTAAGACACTAAAAGGAAGTAGATATAGTATAACTATAGTACAGCTACAATAATTGTATGGGACTCACTGTCCTTTCTATACAAATATATATTTAATCTATATCTTTCACATTATAATTATGCAATATATTGCCTCTACTACTACAACATACACAAATAGGACTTATTGTCCTTCCTATAAACCTATATATAATAATTGACCTGGCACTTTAATGTGTAATTTATCAGTACATATGACAACAACCAATTAGGACTTATAGTCCTCTCTATAAAGCTACATAATTATTTAATCTGATTATTTCACAATGTGATTAATCAAACCTCTACAAATATTACAAAAGATTTCTATTACTCTCAACACAATAATAGCTTGTTGGACTTAGTGTCCTCAAACTTATAGAAAACCCAACTGGTTATTTCACGAGACGTTGTTAACTTGTGATTAATCAGTGTCTTTTAAAGGACTTATAGTTCCTTTAGATATATCTCTCTGAATAAATAATTGGTTAATTCACAATGTGGTTAATCAACAATAATATTATATATAATTGACTGGACTTATAGTTCATTCAATAGCACTCATTACTTTTAGTAGCTCTCGACCTATGGGTTGGACTACTCGTTCTTAGGCTCCGGCCTAATCAACAGATTTAACTTGAACCTTGAGTATTCTTGGTATTAAGTAAATAATATTAAATTGACAATGCTATGTTATGATATAGCAATTATCAACATTATATGGCTTGGCCAATTCCAGGGTGTGGAAGGTATCCCCTATCACACAAATCTTCATCTCTATCGGACTGTCTTCACAGGTGATCTCTAATGTCACATTATAGGGCCGAAGGGTTATGTCCCAACAAAGTAAGTTCTGGTGTCTGGGTGATCTCGCTTCTTGGTCTGATCTCTTGTGGAGCCGAAGGGAAACCCCCATTGAGTAAGCTCGTAACAGGGTGACGCTGGGAAACAGTTTCGTACTGTTAGTGGGTGATCTCTATGTCGCCATATAGGACTGAAAGGGTCATCGCCCATGAGTAAGCTCTCGTGTCGGAGTGATCCTGGGATTTCAGTTCCGATCCTTTTGCCTCTGGCAAACACCAATTTATACTGGAAGCATCGTGGGGCTGGTGGAGCCACTGTAATGTTGAAGTAAATGTACTTATGTTTGGTTTGGAACTGAGAATACTCATTCCCTTATTACCATCAGAGTGCATTAATAAATAGTAATACCCTTCCCTACCTTTTTGGAGGAAGAGTTATAGATAGTTGGAAAGTCTTCCACTGGTCCGGGCGTGTGAGGGGCCCGACCGCTCCCCCATTTTTTTATTATTACAGTTATTCTGTAATTTACTATTAAATTAATATATTATATTCTAACTTCCTAGTTACATGAATTATGAGTATAATTCATTAATTATTCTTAATCCTTAAATATTTATCAATTATCTTCATTATTTAACTCCTATCATATACCAATTAAAGAACCTTTTGGTTATTACACACACAACGGGTCCTACATTACTAGACGATCACACATTTATTTATCTGGCCAAATGATCAAGTGTTCTACTATAAGATCTGTTCAATATTATATGTTTATTGTAAGGATTTATATGATTCATAGGATGTTTAGGGTGTATAAGGCAATATAGGTATGGGATTATATTGAGGGTGTTAGACCATTCTTTAGGGTAGGTTTTCATTATATTTTCATAGATTTCATTAGGTAAAGCCTTCGTAGGCTTTTCTTAGGCTTTGTAGGTTTTCCACGTGTAGGTTAGTTTAGAGGGTAGTTATTATAAGGGGTGCAAAGGGGGGGACCATCACATCCCGATAGCGCAGGCGGGGTTACCATACCATTATCGTTCATTAAAAAAAGCCTATTTGGCACTCCTAGGTAAAATTATAAAAAGATCGCCGGGGATGACTCCCCGATTGGACACAATCCTGCTATTCACTCAAAAGCAACGACGAATTTGGACGACCACTGTAAGCAGTCAGACATCTCTGATCGCTACCCGACCAATATATATATATATATATATATATATATATATATATATATATATATATACAATAAATTTAAGTCTATAAATAGATAGATAATAGATAGCTTAACAAATATATTGCACTTTATTTTAAATTACATAATGTGACAAAAAAGAAACGAGTTTGCGTTGATTGTACGCCGTTTGCGGATGCTTCGAAACGTACTCAGGACAGAATTGACAATAACAAGACTTGAGTACGTAATTACTGATAGACATTCTTAAATGTTTTTTTTTTATTTATATACTAACTAGCTGACCCGGCAAACGTTGTTTTACCATATACATTATTTCTAGAACTATACATTAAAATTCATCGTAGGTACAACAATTATTATAATCAATTGCCATCTTATAGCATAATATAAAAATAGCGTTTCAAAATTTGATTATGTATGTATTTAAAGATTTTTTTTTTTTTAATAAAAAACAAAATTTTAGGCGTAGATCACTCTTAACATTGAGAGGTATCAAAAATAGATGTTGGCCAATTCTCAGACCTACCCGATATGCACACAAAATTTCATAAAAATCGGTAAAGCCGTTTCAGAGGAGTCTTGGACAAACACCGCGACACGAGGATTTTATATATTAGATATACATAATGTACAGTGTCAATAATCTTCGTCTCAAATTTCCAACTCACTCCACTTCCTTTTATTCTAATTCCTTTACTGTGCAGGCAGTTCGCCTGTGGAACTCACTACCTACCTCTATACGGTGCGCTCAATCTCTCGCTAGTTTCAAAACCTCTGTTAAAGCCCATTATCTCTCCCTTTAAGTAACTATTTTTTCCCATGTTCTATCTTCATCTTCCAATGTCACTCTCTCCTGTTGTATGTGTACTTTTAAGTTTGTGTATGTTTATGTATGTATTTGTTTATGTATATATATATGTATATACATATATATGTATATATCTTTGTATATATTTGTTTATATATAATAGTGTACCTACACTTTGTTTTTCTTTATTTTCTCAATGTCCTCTACCCAAAGGTTGTCTGGAAGAGATTGCTTAGCGATAAGGCCGCCTTTTGTATCATTTCTTATTACAGTTAAATGTGTTTAATATTTTATAAATGGTGCAATAAAGTGTACATAAATAAATAAATAAATATAAAACCCCCAAGAGGGAGGCTTATGTTTAGCAGTGGACAGTTAAAGGCTGATACGATAATGATAATAATATATATTTATAATATTCAGATTCATAATAAGATAATATGTAAAATAACACAGTTTTTGTTAAAATTTTGTATGAGGTTTCGTGCTTCAACCGTGAAACAGTTGTGTTTGCATGGCTGTGTTTCGGTTTGAAGGGATATGGCGTGAATTTACTGGGTACAGAGGAATAACACCCGAGTCCTCAGGAGTGGCAACGCATGGGGGGTATCATGGGCGAAACTGTATATACTCTGTTATGTCCGTGGTACTGCTCATGTCTATAGGCGACGGTTACCACTTTCCATCAGTCCGAAATCAGTTTTTTTTTTTGTGGAACACAATCTTAAATCATAATGAATTATTTATTCATAATTCATAACTCATTTATTTATTCATAAATGAATTTATAAATAAATAAATGAGTATACTTTATTTGCATTATAAAATATAGGGAAGAAGCAAGACAATTATTGATAAATAGCCTAATAAACGTATATTACTGTATATTCATAGGATGTGATCATAATATTCTAGCGTCGGACGCTGCACCTGGGGGAGTGCCTGCCGGCGTCGTGCTCGCGGCAGCAGGTGGCGGCGCTGGTGAGCGCTGCGCACGCGCCGGTGCTGCGACACGCTGTGCTCGCCGTGCGCACGCCCAGGCACGGCTCCTACGTTTATATCGAGGACCCTACCTTCCAGGTCCTACTGTGAGTACACTAGAGTTTTAGATAGAATAATCCAGTTTTTATTCAAGTAAACTTCAAGCATATTTAATAATATTTAACCTATAATTCAACTCCCTATTTGGAATGCAATTTCAAGTAAGAACAATGTAATATAAATTGGACTCTATTTTCTGCGCTTAGCCTCTCATTTGGGCCATTTTATGTATGGGAAAGTGAGAACATTTTTTTATTGTTTTTTTTATATGAAATTGATTTTTACAACTTTAAAATTTCTGTTAATATACACTAACATTCGGTACCATAATTACTGATTATTGTTAGGTATTTTTGGAAACATACACTTGAACATCTCTTTATTTATTTTAATACTGTTACAGATAGGTGTTCAATGAAACACTATGGGAATGTGATTATTAGAAAAGCTTTATTTATATATAAAATCAAAATATTGTACAAAATATCTTTATTCGTATTTATCTATATAAACAAACATCAAAAATTGTTCGTTGGCAAACGCATCACATGAAATAAGTGGGACCTATTTAACTGGTTTTTTATGGTTTTTTGGGAAAAAAAACAATTGAAAATTACATACATTTAAATAGATATTATGATGGGTATATAATGGTAAGTGGTCCCCAATAAAATGGTTTTGTCAGTAGTTGCCCACTGACAAAACCATTTTATGGGGGAATCCTATGATCAGCAGTGGACATTTAACGGCCGACACGACGAAATAGATATAGTGCTATGAAGAAAAATATTTGTTATATACGTACATATATTTATATATATATATATATATATATATATATATATATATATATATATATATATATATATATTTATTGCAAATAGCCTCGAGAATTCCAAATTGTTGCAGTTACGCACTTACAAAACAAGGCTTACAAACAACACATAAACTGACGCAATTGTTTGCTTCATTGTAAATAATTGTATGATATGAAATTGTTGAAAATTACCACTAGGCAGTGTACAGCCTCTATTATTAAGACATACCGTAATTACCCGCGACATTACTCGCTTAACCAGGACTCATATTATATTATATTGTCTGTGAACAGAGTTAAAAATTAATCGATAAAAAAATGGGTTTTTGTGTTACAAAAATGCGACTACACTTGTGATAAAATACATATAAAACTAACAGAATGTAATCGAATTGCAAAAGGAATTATAAAAATTGGTTCCAAATTAACCGAAAATATCATGTAACACACACGAAAAAGTACAGATTAATTAAAAACGTTCTACATAAAAGTCTATTAAAGTCCGTGGTAATTTAGACAAGTTTATTGTTAAAAATAAACCTATTAGCCCATCATCAAATCAAATGCGAAATAAAAAATTATTAAAATAAAAATAATTATTTTTTTTTTCATAAACATACATTTACTTTTCTAATCATAAAAAAAAATTATACACTCTTCCAGAGGCGTGTCATGCACGGTCATTCTTCTGCTGATCACAGCGACTGCTTATGACCTGAAACTGGCTCGAGATGTGCGCAAGCGCAGGCGACGCGCTGCCAACATGGCCGCCGGCGAGAAGGGAGCGCGCGGTGACTTAAAATTGGACCTTAATGGGCTCGATGACATCACTGTTGCTAATGGTATTATTATATTTTTATTTATTTATTTAACTCTTTATTGCACCAAAAATATAAAAATAAACAATGACATATAAACAATGCAACTGAAATACAGTAGCATGGAGTACAAATTAAAATATACACATAAAGGTACAAAAGGCGGTCTTATCGCTAGGATAATCTCTTACAGACAACCTTTGGTTAAAGAAGAATGAATGAATGAATATACTTTATTTGCATTATACAATATAGGAAATAAGCAAGGCAATTTACAAACACAACGATACAATTGTATAAGTACAGTAAGACGGTCTTATTGCTGACAGCAATCTTTTTAAGACAACAAGAAGAATAGATAGAAATGGGCAGGTGGCGCAAGAGTGAATTAATATTTTTTACGTATAATGCACAAAAACATCAAATACGTATTGTTTATTAAACTACTTATTATTTTTGACCATTATTATATTTTTCACTATTATTCGTCCAAATATAGTCCTTTAGATTATGTATAAATAGATAAAGATTGTCAACGTTAACATGGCACGCTCCTCCAACTTTTCACACCATTGTGTGTGACCATGTACAGACGTGGTGCTCTGTTTGTGTTTGTGAGGGAGCGTCTTCAGGAGCAGTCCGACCAGAGGAGTTTTATACTCCTTGGTAGAAATCTTGTAAACAAAACATGTCTACAAACATTTAAAAGACCGACAATGCACAAGCAACTCCTCTCGTGTTGCAGATGTTTATGGGCGACGGTAGCCGCTTTTCCCATCAGATGGTCCATCTCGTTTGCCTCCTTAACAATAAAAAAAATCTACTAATTCATTTTTAATCCTTTGGACTATTTTTTTTTATATAACTTAGAACGGCAAACAAGCTGACGGCCCACCTGATGGAAAGTGGTAACCGTCGCCTATAGACATAAGCAGTACCATGGACATATCAGAGGACATTCATGACAGACATTCCTGAGGACTCAGGTGTTATTCCTCTGTACCCAGTAAATCCACGCCATATCCCACCCTTCAAACCGAAACACAGCCATGCAAACACAACTGCTTTACGGTTGAAACACGAATGGGACAGAGGTACCTAAGCAATCGACTTTTGTACAAAGTCTCTCTCTGGAGGGACGTGCCATTTTATCATAGACAATCTATACCTATTTCCTATCTTACAGTGACATAATAAAAGTACAAATTAGCACCTATTTTTCACTATCAGAATCTTATAAAAAAACTATTAAGTAACAGATCATTAGTGCCGCAGAACAAAAACTCGTTGAATTAAAACCTTATATGAAACCACATAGACAGGTCATATTAAAGACACAACCACATGAACTCTACCATAGACGTAAATACTCACAACTCGAATTTGAATCAATGACGACTTCGATTCTCGGTTAAGCCAATTAAGGATAAATAGATAGACGCTTTTTATTGTTTCCTCCATAAGATTACAATAGTAAACTTATTATAAATACAAACAATTACAAGAAATGGTTGCACTGAAAAAACAATGGGCAGCCTTATCGCTAAAAGTGATCTATTTGAGGCAACCTTTGGATAGAGAGCATTGTGCACGACGCACCTTTTTAGAATCCTTTTTAATTTTTATTAAAAAGATCTTTTATTTGTAATTTGAAGTCTGTATCAATTCAGTTTGTTTGCTTTTTTGTTCCCTTGGTTTGCTTTGTATATTTTTTTATATAATTATATTATTATCTTTCTAAAAACACTGTGTTTCCATACCAGCATACAGTCATTTCGCCCACAAGCATTATTATAAATACTCTATCAAGACGTAATAAGGTATGCTGAGTAGCACTAAGTATAGTTCTCTCCAAGCTGACCTGACAGCTTGGTATAGGGTTTGAATTTTTTTGTTAGATAGATATCTTTTACACTAATCTGTAGTGTTTAAACTTTTAGCCCTCATATATTTTAGTTAAATTTATTTCTTCTTTTAAGTTTTCTAAAATTATCTTTTATACATTCATTGTTTTACAGGCAAATCAATATACAACAATAACAACATCGCCATAAATAGCAACCACTCAGAGGAGAGGCTTACAGGCGAAACCTCATCCACTAACGAGGAACTTAAACTCAGTAAGTTATGTTTAGATTTTTATTTTTATAACACAGGGAACAAACGAGCATGCGGCTCACCTGATGGTATGTGACCCGCAACACCAGAGCAGCAAGCTACAGGTGTGCTGGCAGCCTTTTAAAAAGGAATATGATCTTTTCTTGAAAATTATGATGTCGTATCGATTCGGAAATACTGCTGCTGGAAGCTGATTCCAAAAAGTGGTTGTGCGTGTAAGAAAATGCCTTGAAAAAATGCACAGTGGAAAACTGTCACTCATCCAGATGATTTGTAATCAAATTGTCATTAATTACCTACAATATTGATATTTGGGTCGTAAAATAATATTATTGTATCACTCAACAATGATTTTTTGAAGATAATTCGTTATCGATTCAGAAAATGTTCCGAACAGCGGTCACATAGTATAGGGATTTATTAATTTTATTTTTACATTTAATAGTTTTATCAAATAAGAGGTAAAAAAAGGATTAACTTAAAAAGAACTTACCAGTATTATAAATGTCAAAATGAGTTTGTTTGTTACCTTATACTGCCTTAATGATTTAAACAATCACTATGTAATTTGGTATTCTCGTATTAACTATATGGCATAGAGAAGAATAAAAGCAACTTTTTATCTCTATCAGTAAACATATTACGGTCTTGCGGGTAAAATATATTATTTATATATAGTATAGTTGATTTTTTTTAAAAAGCAATAGTTTGGGTTTCTTTCTCGTTCTTCTTGGCTGAATTTGCGCCCAGGTAATAAAAAAATGACTATTCAAAAAGGCTTAAATCTAAGTATACTTAAATAAAAATATTTCTTTCTTTCTTTCTTTCCTTCTTTCTTTCTTTCTTTCTTTCTTACTTCTTTCCTTCTTTCTTACTTTTTTTCCTTCTTTCTTACTTTCTTTCCTTCTTTCTTACTTTCTTTCATTCTTTCTTACTTTCTTTCCTTCTTTCTTTTTTTCTTTCTTCTTTCAAAAGCTGATATAAATAAGACGACTAGTCTATGCACTCATTACAAACTCTAATTTAATAAAAATAAAAAAAAAAAACAAAGATGATCTAACTACTCCGAAGAATGTAAATTAGCTTAACAAACATCATACGAAACGTCTAAATATACGCAATAAGGGCAAGTCTAATTATTACCACAGAGTATATATAATGTGTACATAAGCAGTATTACTTCAACTTAAAAGCAACGACGAACGAATAACATAATATTTTTATTACTCCATCTGAAATTACAATCGTATGCATAATAATTTATTTCTTATTTACACATCTGCGACAGAAACGTGAGTGGAATAGAGGTTTAGATGGTTTTTGTACAAAATCTCTTGTGAGTTCACTGTGATTGTTCAATAAATATCGTCATGATATCACCTCGGTCGTTATCATTCCACTCCCGAACATAGACCTTTTCCAAAGCCATACGGGACGGTTCTGAGCCACCTGCATCTGCTGACACCCTGCAATACAATTGAGGTCGTCTCTCCATCTCGTGGAAATCGCCATTCATGAACCTTTTTTCGCTACCGGTTGTTGGTTCTTCGAATGATGTGACCAACCCATTGCTACTTCAATTTGCTTATTTTTCGAGCTATGTCAGTTACTTTGGTTCAAAGAAACTTCAAGCATTACTAAATAGACCAATTGAAATATATATATATATTATATGCTAGAAAGGCATCATTTAGTATATTTTACTAGAAAGCAAATAAAAAAACGAAATGTAAAGGCCAAATAAATGATAATAGGTATATATAAAAGACTTTATATAAAAGTCATCTACTTGGATAGTTCTGCCCCATTCGTGTTTCTACCGTGAAGCATTTGTGTTTGCATGGCTGTGTTTCGGTTTGAAGGGTGGGATATGGCAGTGAATTTACTGGGTACAGAGGAATAACACCTGAGTCCTCAGGAATGGCAACGCATGGGGGTTATCATGGACGAAACAGTATACTCTGTTATGTCCATAGTACTGCTCATGTCTATAGGCGACGGTCACCACTTTCCGTCAGATGGGCCGTCAGCTTGTTTGCCATTCTAAGTTGCATAAAAAAAATGTTTCAAATTTGGTTCATATTAACTCATATAACTAATATAATTGCAGGCGTGTGGTCGGATCTGCTCCTCTCCTTCTCGATGAAGGCCAACATATTGCAGATCTTCGACCAGTCTGTTGGTTCCGACACGGTGCCTGTGGTGCATGGCTTGCGGTCCCTTTCCATGGTCTGGGTCATATTTGGCCATACTTGCATCGTTGTCTTCAAGGTAAGTGTTTACGTCAAACACCATATTTTTTTTACAACACAGTGGGCAAACGACTTACCTGATGGTAAGTGACTACCGCCGCCCATGATCACCCACAACACCAGCGGCATTACAGGTATGCTGGCGGAACTTGTTTGCCATTCTAAGTTGAACGTATAAAAAAATATTTAAGCAATATCTCCAATATCCTCATTATAAATTAATTATTTTTTCGCTTACTATGTTTGTCGTTTCGACAATTGTGACTCAAAACGCCCCCTGAAGAAGACTTCTGGATAAAGCTGAAACATTTGTCCCAAACAACAAACATAGTAAGTACATAAAAGTTATATATATATACATACAACCAAACATCGATTATAAATAAGCATAAATTTTAATACTAAACATTTTTCACTTGTTTTACTAATTCTCTTTACTAATTCCAGTACGCCGACAACACTGCGTTAAGAGCGATTTTGGAGAAAAGTTTCTTGTTTCAACTGGTCCTGAGTGCTGTGTACAGTGTAGACACATTCTTCTGTCTTGGGTAAATATTCCACGAATACATAAGTAACACAAAAATATACAAAAACTGCCTTTTTTTTACAACTTAGAATGACAATCAAGCTGACGGAAAGTGGTAACCGTCGCCTATAGACATGAGCAGTACCATGGACATAACATATGTACATACATAAATTCACACCATATCCTACCCTTAAAACTGAAACACAGCCATGCAAACACAACTGCTTTACGGTTGTAACACGAATCTGACAGAGGTACCCAAGTAATCGACTTTTCTACAAAGTCTCCCTCTGATGCTTTTTCCTTCATTTTATATAACCTGCCCATAAAAACAACAAGAAATTTAACAACTGACCATAAGTCAGTCAATTCTATCAATATTTTTTAATATTTTTTTATACCACTGAGGTGGCAAACAAGCATACGGCCCACCTGATGGTAAGCGGTTACCGTAGCCTATGATCGCTTGCAATACCAGAGGTATTACGCACGCGTTGCCTACTGTTTTACTTACTTATTTGCTTATTTTTTGTAATTAAGTTATTGTATTATAAATGTTAGACAATGTTACTTCTAAACATAACTTTAACATGTATCACATCTCTATATTTTAGAAATAATAGAATTTCATCGTGCCTCCAAACAATTTGTTTATAATTACTCCTCTCCACCCAAAGGTTGCCTGGAAGAGATCGCTCTTAGCGATAAGGTCGCCCATTGTTTTCTCACTGTGATTATTTCTTGTAATTGTTTATATTTATAATAAGTTTACTATTGTAATCTTTTGTTGGAAACAATAAAGAGTATCTATCTAACTATATATCTAAAGTTACACGTTTAAACTTTTCAGCGGTATGCTAGTATCGTTCCTGTATTTCCGCACGAACGCCAAAGGCAAGCTGGACCTGATCACCAAGGGCCGTAGGAAGATCACCGCTGGAGTGCTGCAGTTTTTGGGCTTGATGGGTTATAGATTTGCTAGGTAAGTTACGATGCCTATAGACATGAACAGTCCCATGTACATCACATATTGTCCTACGTGATCATTTTTAAAGACTGAATTGTTATGCTTGTAAATTTACTACTGTATCCTTCAAATCGAAACACCATCATGCAATCCTAAATTTTACACCTGGAAAATCTAGATTACGTCTAACTTAGAATAGATATTCTGGGTACGTAGTATTATATTTTGGCTCATCTTGCATTTAATCCAATAGAGGAATAACACCTGAGTCCTCAGGAATGGCAACGCATGGGAGGTATCATGGGAAACAGTATACTCTGTTATGTCCATGCTACTGCTCGTGTCTATAGGCGACGGTTACCACCTTCCACCAAGTGGGCCGTCAGCTTGTTTGCCATTCTAAGTTGTATAAAAAACATTGAAAAGCCTTATACCGCAGCAGCAGCAGAAACTTAATCTAATCATCACTACATAGTATAAAACAAAGTCGCTGTCGCTGTCTGTCCGCCCCTATGTATGCTTAAATCTTTAAAACTACGCAACGGATTTTGAAGCGGTTTTTTTTTAATAGAGTGATTCAAGAGGAAGGTTTATATGTATAATACTTGCATGATATAGTAGAGGAACACTGATAATTTTAGAGGTTTCTAATGTGATGTGATGTAATGTGCACACGTGCGAAGCCGGGGCGGGTCACTAGTAAGATATATAATAATATTTTATTTAAATTATATAATTTCATATGTTTCCAACAGGCTAACGGCTCCATATCTGTTCATGCTGGGAGTAGTGGAGGTGACGATGAAATGGTTCGCGCACAACGCTGTATTCGAACCGCCGGCCATGGACCACGAGACCTGCCCCAAGTACTGGTGGAGGAACCTTATGTACATCAACACGCTGTTCCCGGTCGAACAGATGGTGAGACATCCAATTCTTTTACCCCTTATTCCATAGACAATCCTTGGAAAAACTACATTCTTTTATTATTACATACCCTTTTTCCGTTATCGCGCCGAGAATAGGGCCAGGAACTGCGTCCCAGTAGATCGGTTGATACAAGTAAATTAGTGAAATACAGCGTGACTACCACACTGAAGATACAGTTTTTACAATGACATTATCTATAATATATTTGTTTTATTCTAGAATCTCAGATTCTTCGAACCTAGCCTGAAAAATTTTTTAGTACGATCCATCTGACTACCTCATCTTAGATCCGACCCGTGAACAATTTGTTTATATTTCACTTTTCTTTTTTTAATAATAATAATATTGCTGGTAATCATTTGAAATCTAAGCAAGTACAAGTTTTCGAAGCAATGTACATTGTAAATAACAATTGCATAACAACTATTTATGAGATATAATTTATTTCCAGTGCATGCTCTGGAGTTGGTATCTTTCGGACGACACACAATTCTATGCAGTTAGCGCCATGCTCCTCATATTAGCTACAAGGTAATATTGCTTATTATATTTCCCATACCAAAGAAAACTACGCCAAAACAAGAGAAGAATGACTCGATACAAATATCTCATACTAAGCTGCCTGCATAGTAGTATAGTTTATTGTACTTTTTGTCTTATGGGAAGAGAAACCCTTGCACTAAGCAATTCACCTTTATAGATACCTCTGTCTCACTCATGTTTCCTCCACCAAGCAGCTAGGGTGAAGAGGCATGACACCCTAGTCCTCAGGAATGGCAACGCGCGAATGACAAAGTATATGGTGTCTGATCTCCACGATGCTGTTCATGTCTATCATCAACGGTTACCATTTCCCATCAAATGGTTTGTTATTGCCATTTCAAAAGTCCACAAGATTTTGCCATTTTAAAAAATTGCACAAGATTTGAAAACAGTTGCCGCAGTAAAAAAATAATTATGCCCCCCCCCCCTCCC
Source organism: Galleria mellonella (assembly GCF_026898425.1). Lineage (NCBI taxonomy): Eukaryota > Metazoa > Arthropoda > Insecta > Lepidoptera > Pyralidae > Galleria > Galleria mellonella. Next base: position 757,339 of record NW_026442180.1, read on the forward strand.
ATTACGTGTTTCACACATCGGTTGTCTTTGTATGGCTGTGAATTGTATAGTGGATATAGCATGAATTTACAGAATACAAAGGGATAACACCTGAGTCCTCAGGAATGGCAATGCATGAGGGGTATCATGGGCAACAAAAATTCTTTAAACACATTTTGCGTATTACTTCAGCCACTTCAAGCTGTCGGTGTCCCTGACCGGCCTGTTCTTCCTGTCGTCCCTGTTTACCACCGGCTACGTATCGTGGAGCAACGAGCATATCCCGAGCAGCGAGGACCCCTTCACGCAGTTCGACAAGATCTACGACAAACCATGGACCAGACTGGGCCCATACCTTGTCGGCATGGCAACTGGCTGGATACTGTTCAAGACCAACTTGAACATCAGGATGGGAAGGGTCAGTACTATTAGTTGTCTAATAAAAAAAAATTGAAGTGCTATTTATTATTTAAAAAAAAAAAGAAAATTATAAATGTATTTTACAATTATTTTTTACAAGTGAAAATGGAATGGTGTATCTATCTATGCTAAAGGTATAAAATGTCGGGGCACCAGTGAAGGATGAAACAATGTGGTTAAAATCAAGCCAATAGTCCATCGTGACTAATTCACTAGGAATAGACAACGACGGTTTCCAGTTAGACCACTTGGGGGTCGACCTGACAAAATATATTATTAGCCATGAAAACTAACCTCCTCGTTACTAACAATCTGTAACTTATATCTGGCTTTGCAACCTGTCAAGATATAGTCTTTGTTGATGTTGTTAAATCTTTTGTTGTAAAACTGTCTTGTGCATGTAATAACTAAACCCCTTTCCCTCCGCCCAATACATATATTTTCTACAAATATATTGTAGTTTCCATTTTGTATTTTTAATAAACTTTGTAATCAACATTGCTTTCGTCAATCAATGGGAGACTTTGTACAAAAGTGGTCTGCTTGTGTACGTCTGTCCCATCCGTATTTCTGTCGCAAAGCAACGGTTGAGCTCACATGACCATATTTCGATTTGAAGGATATGACATTAAAGTGCCCCTCATTTCACTGTTATGGACATAATAATATATTCACTGTAGATCCTGTTGCTGTCCAATGTCTATGGACGACAGTTCATCATCATCATCATCATATCAGCCTTTAACTGTCCACTGCTGAACATAAGCCTCCCCCTTGGGAAGTTTAGCCAGTAGTGCCACACTTGGCAGGCGGATTGACAACCGCAGTCAAGCTTTAGAGATGTTTTAAGAGGAACGCTGCTGCCCATCCCTCGCCCTCTCTTAGTCGATTCTTACGACACCCACAAGAAAGGAACGGATGGCCTATTCTATGCCGGGACCACACGGCCATGGGCGACGGTCACGACTTATCAAAACGACGTCTTATAAAAAGCGAAGCTACACAGAATACCCGCTGTTTTGTTTTTACATCCGTGCGGTTGCAGGTTTGGGCGTGGGTGGGCTGGACAGTGTGCACGGCCACACTCCTGTTCCTTATCTTCGGCCTCTACCGCACCGAGCTGGGCGTGGCCGCCGCCGCCATCTACAGCGCCCTCTCGCACTCGCTGTGGGCCGCCTGTATCGGCTGGATCATTATTGCCTGCTCCACTGGATATGGAGGTTTGTTTCATCGTCATTTCATCTCTTAACTCTCCACTAGTGAAAATAGGGCATCCCCTAAGTTTAGCATAAGAAATTACCCTAAGCCATCTGCATCCTTAATCCCTGCAATGCATTTGAAGTCGTCGCTCCATGTAGTGTATTGGCGTCGTTACTCGAGAACCTTTTTTCTCCTCCAGTTGAAATTTGAAGTCAGTGTCACTCAAGATGATTCTAACTATATCCTGTACATCAAAATCTTCAAGCATTATCCATTGCCCATTTTTAAGCAATCACGTAAAAATACAGTAAAATTTTGTTCCTTATTAAAACTGCTTTAGAAAGAATAACTAGTGAGCAACCAGAGGGAGATTTTGTACAAAAGTCGTTTACTTGTCTACCTATATCCCATTCCTGTTTCTTACATGAAGCTGTTATGTTTGCGTGGCTGTGTTTGTTTAAAGGGTAGGATATGGTAGTGAATTTACAGGGTACAGAGGAATAACACCTTGGTCCTCAAGAATGACAATGCATGGGAGGTATCATGGGTGAAACAGTATACTCTGTTATGTCCATGGTACTGCTTATGTCTATAGGCAACGGTTACGACTTTCCATTAGGTGGACCGTCAGGTTGTTTGCCATTTTAAATTGCATAAAAAAAGCAAATTTGACTAAATTATATCCTCGTCAAAGATAATGTAATATCCCCGTCTTGGGAGAGGGGACGACGACGACAATGGATGGTAAGGATGTGGCAATGAGCGCTCGTGATGTGCAGGCTGGGTGCGCGGGCTGCTGAGCGCGCCGGTGCTGTACCCGTTCTCGCGCGTCACGTACTGCGCCTACCTGGTGCACCCGGTGGTGCTGCGCTACGTCGCCATGCACCTCACGCACCCCATACACCTCGGGGAGCTGCTCGTCGTTAGTATACTTATTTTTATTATTTCAGCTGCTAACTATCCACTGCTGGATATAAGCCTTCCCCATATGTCCCCATATGGGGAAGACTTATATCCAGCTTTTGCCAAAAGTTGCCACGCTTTTTGACAAAAGTGGCAGACGAGATGACGACCACAGTTAGGCCTTTGAGGATGTTTTAAGAGAGACGCAGCTGTCCATCCCAAGCCCTCCCTTAGTCGCTTCTTAAGACACCCACGGGAAAGGAAGGGGTGGCCTATTCTATGCCAGAAGACACAAGGACGTTACAATTACCCGTTTGTATTATCCAGTTAAAGAAATTAATGGCCCGCTGCAACCTTTTATCAGCGTCCTGCTCGCGGCCGAGAAGGAATGTAACTCCGTATTTTAAAACCTAGATAGTCATGTACAGCGTGCTTTCAGAGATGCTTCCTCCCGTAAGCGTTCAGGTTTTAGAATAAATTCCTTGCCGAGATTTTTCCGGACAGACTTCACCATAGAGTTCTTCAAAAAGGCAATAAAAGATTTCTTCAAAGTTAGAAACACACATGCGCTAACCTCTATACCATTAAATGGACCTTACGCTTGTTTGCCAACTCAGTGGAAAGAAAAAATAAGCAATCTGCTTGTGTTTCTATCGCTAAGCGACTTGGTTTGGATATGTATGAGTATTACGACAGTAAAATTACGGGATACACTGAAACAACAATATATAACTTCTTAGTCCTATGAAACACCATCATACGAGAAGTACCATGGACACCACATTGTATTCTGTAATGTTCAGGAGCTTGTTCATGTCTATAAGTAAAGATTATTATTTTCTATCAAGCGGTCATCTGCTTTCTATTTGCTGTTGGCATTAACTTGCATTAAAAAGTATCACAAGTATAGCTAGTTAGTTTAAACTCCAAAACTAATTCACCCAATTACATTTCTAGTTCGTCCTGTTCCTCGGCCTCACTGTGATATCGTACGCGCTCGCATTCATAATTTCCGTAGCGTTCGAAGCGCCCATGGTCACTATGCTGAAAATCGTTGCGCCACAACGGAAACCGCACAGGGTCTGAGCAGGATACAAACCAGACCACATTTGGATTTCGTACAAAGTTAAGTTATTCTCGATACTACACCAGTATGATTTGGCAATTATTATATTGCATGAATGTAGAACACTGCCAATTAATGTGTAAAAAAAAAGTAATCTTTTTTTTATTAATATGGCAACAATGTGGAAGATAAGTAAAATTCGACACTATATCTGTTGATTGTTTTGAAAACATACATTTTGTAAAACTATTAGACTATTGTTTTTAAATCACGTGTCAATAGATAGTGCAAGAATTTACTTAAAAATAATTCGTGTAATGTACTTTAAGTTATTGATTGGCATATGGTGCAAAATTGAGGTTATGTCAGAGTTACCATTTTTTAAAAAATATTACCAAATGGTAACTTAATTTGTAAAGGTATACCTGAAAAGTAGAAACTTTATCCTTTAAATGCCAAAGGATCTCGTCTCTTATGGAGGCTTATTGAAGAGAAATTAATTATTTGTATAATTGCGTATTATTATTTGATTAATATTTTCTAGTTGTAATAAAACTTAGACAGGTTAACTTTTATACAGAGATTTAGTAATGAAAAATGACGAGAGAATGATTTTGTATGACTTAATTAATTTATATAGACTCTATGATAAACGCAGGGGAAAATTGAAACTGTGTAATAAAACTTTATTGTATGAAATTGAAAGTGAACGTATAAATGATCATTTAATAGAGCGTTTATCGCTGCGTACTGACCGTGAAAACGAGAGTGGACGCAATTAAGACACGGATGCACGTGTGCGGGCATCTTTTAATTTTCTTAGTGATTACCTAGATCCCTACAGAGATGTAATATTACTATGAATGAGTACTATTACTTATACTGTAGTTAGTACATAGGAGTAATGTAGAAATCACGAAAGATATGTCATATCCCAATAGCTTTTGTTGAATTGAATATGACGGTGATTAATTAATTAGTTAAATGAATTAAAATACAATTAATTAATTAAATACATTTTTATCTAATCTGTCTACCAAATTGCTCCTCAGAGAAAATTTGCTGTCGTTAGTTTTGTATAAATTCCTTATTATTATTGTTCACAGCATCTTTAGTTAAAAGTAACTATTCAGTTCAACAGTATAAGATATTAAGATAAAGAATTCGTATAGAAAAAAAATATAAATTCTACGAAATATTATTTTAATTACGTTTACAAATTACATTAAATACAGAAAGTATTTAAAATCATTATCAAACTTATAAAAAAGCGTTCCGCTAATTCATGTATATTTTTTTCATTTATAAAAAAGGACATACAGTGGAACAGTTATTAGGTCTTGTTAGCAAGGGTTGTCTTATCTCTGAGAGAGATCTCTTCCAGCGAACCCAAGATAGCTGATTATTTTTTCTATAGAAATATGGACCGGAAACTACAAAAAAAAGCGCTCCAAATTAACAGGGCGCAGCTTTTATGTTTTTTTAATTGATGATAATGGAATGGTAACTCCGCCTGCGCTAACGGTATACACTGGCGGGACACCAGTGAGGGATGATAGGTGAGAATGAAAAGACAGGTCAATTAGTCCATCGTGATGAATTCACTTGAAATTCAGCACGATGGTTTCCAGGGGGGACCACGTGAAGGTCGATCTTTTTGGGCATATTGCTAACAATGAGACTGGTAGTCCGCATTATTAACAACCCCCCCCCCCCCCCCCACCACTCGCAGCTGTTATGTTAGTAATTTTTTTTCCACTTATGTTTTTAAGTAATGTTCAATTTCACTGTTAGAATAAATAATCCATTAAAAATTGTTAAAGATCGACTTCACCCTGTAACATATTATTATATATTCAGGGCCGCAGCAATCAAGTTTAAGTTAGGGCAAAATAACTTTTTAGTAAGGCAGAAGCCATAATTAAGTTAGTTCGAAAAAAAGAATCTGTCTAATTTCCTTGGGTCCTTTTATTTGGTAATGCATTGGGCCCCTTTTAAGTTAAAGCATTGCCCCTTAATGCCCCCCCCCCCCCCAAACTATGGCCTTGCTATGCAAACTTGTATTTTATCGCCAGATGAATAATATCAAATATATGCAAATCTAAAACGATTGAGTAATAGTTACAGAAAGCGTTCACCCGTTATATTTCATGTCTGTACATACTTAGAGACGGTGAAAGTCATTCATTTACGAGCATGAATATTATTAATTTGCATTTCTGATAACAAACCGAGTGCATAATTATAGTCTTCATTGTTGGTACTGTGTTTAGATTTTATTACATCATTCGGTACTGTATCGTTTTATCTTTTTAATGTATGAAATTTCCAACATTAAGTTTTTCATTTCGATACAAGAATAACTATTGTTATAACTAATATTCGCACTGTTATTTATAGCTGTGAAAAATGTATCTTGTTATATTTAGTGGATAAATTTTAATAAATGATCATTTATGCTTTAATTTCGGTTCAGCTATGAGAGGACTTTTTGTAATATTTTTTAGATAATATCCAAAAAAACATTCTGGTATAATTGGTATATATATCAGTGGTATAACATAATTTTTTGGAGTCCGTGATAAATTCATTATCACGGTTATTTCCTTTATCTAAAAGAGCTTGATGCTATAATTACATTTTCGCCGAAGAGAATTCAAGACCGGGGATCGCGTGGTATTCTGTCGCCTATTATTACGTCACTACTTATAATATTCTCATCATCATCACCTTATTAACCATCAACTGTCCACTGCTGAACATAGGCTTCCCTGTATTGGAGGGTCTGCCAGTAGTTGTTGCGTTTTACAGGCGGGTGAGCAACCGCAGTTAAACTTTGGTGATGTGTTAAGAGGGACGCTGCTGCCCATCCCTCGATTATTAAGTTCTCTCAGTCCCCTCTTACAATACCCACAACAAAAGAAGAGATGGTCCATCCTATGGTGGGACCACATAGCGTTATACCGCCTCTTATACTATTTCTGTTAATCCTGTAAACTTTTTTAATTTTTTTTTAACTCAATGAAAAATTAGCACCAAATTAATGAAACCAAACAAACAACAAACCACGACCAAATGTTTCTTCAAATTACGTACTGACGACTGCTGTTTGTTTTATATAAGACTATAAATTATTTATTCAATATTATTTATGTTTGTATCGAGCCCTTCTACAATATTTGATTTACATTTGACTATGTACTGCGGTTTTTTTTTTTATTTATTTCATAAAAGTTAATCATGACAAATTGTAACATATGACCTGTTTCAGTGATGAAGTTAGGTGATGTACAGTTTCATGTAAAATAGAATTATGTAAATAGAATGTAAATATAGTTTTAAGTTTGTACTGTTTGTATTAGTTATAATTAATATTTTTTATATGAAAAATAAAATGTAACTAAAATAATTATGTGCTTTATTTAAAATCATAACGTTTAATACATTATTTACTTATATCTATGACCTGCGTATAGGCGGGAACAGTACAAAGTTATTGCAGAATTTCAGTGGATTTAAATAAATTAGTTCACATTCAGAGGTACCACTTTCCATCTGGTGGACCATTAACTTAAAGTATATTAAAAACTTAACTTTAAGTATACTCTGTTAAGTACATGGTACTGTTCATGTCTATAGGCGATGGTTACCACTTTCCATCAGGTGGGCCGTCAGCCTGTTTGCCATTTTAAGTTGCAAAAAAAAATAAAGACATATAATAAAAAATATCATTATGAAAGTTACGGAAAATAATAATAAACTAAGTTATAAACAAAAAAAAATTGGAATAAAATATGCCCACGGCTGTAATTCCAGATGGGATATGGTAGTACGCTTTAAAAAACTATTATTTTCAAAAATTATATTAATTGTTGATTGCCTATCAGGTAAAATTTAGTTCGAAGATATATAGAACAAATAATATTGTTCCCTTCTTGTAAGTGAATTTATACACAATTTACAATAAACAAATCCAATTTCCACTGATTTTAAAAATAAGGATTCAAATGTTTTTTTTTTTTAATTTTGATAATATAAATCTCTAATTATCATATGTCTAAATATTAGATAGCACAGTTAAAAATATTCACAGAGTATGTTATGAATACTTTAAAGTACCTTCACAGATACAATCAGGTGTTGGCGTAGTCTGACAGCCTCCTCAGTACACTGCAGAAGGGCATCTCGACCAGCAAGGCGAGGGCGAACGCACCCAGCAGGGTCAGGGAAGCGGTGCCCGCGAAGTATGACCACTGGAATGAAAGAAACCATCGTATTTATTCATTTACATCCTTAGCTTGTGTGGTCCCACCATAGATTGGACCACCCTTTCTTTTCCCGTGGGTGTCGTAAGAGCAACGGTTACCACATTCCATCAGGTGGGCCGTCAGCTTGTTTGCCATTCTAAATTGTATCAAAAAAAAGGCAAATAAAGGAACTGAATGGTCGAAGGATGAGCAACAGCGTCCTTCTTAAAACATTACCTAAGCCTATTTTTGTATGTCGTACAGGCTAAAGGTGTCGAACGAGATTGTATTGTTAACATCTGCATGTTTTTTTTACAACACAGTAGGCAAACGAGCATGTAGCTCACCTGATGGTAAGTGACTACCGCCGCCCATGATCATCCACAACACCAACAGCATTGCAGATGTGCTGCCGGCCTTTTAAAAAGGAATATGCTATTTTCTTGAAAGCTATGATGTCGTATCGGTTCGGAAATACCGCTGCTGGAAGTTGATTCCAAAGTCACAATGTTTTACAAATAAATAATCTTGAATTTTAAACTGCGGTTGTCAACCCGCCTGCCAAGCGTAGTAACTACTGGTAAAGCCTCCTTTATTTGGACTGGCTGCCCATTGCGCATAAGATTCTCTTGTTTCCTGCACGACTGCGTAGAAATTGTGACGTTCCCCGAAACCGACGCGTTTGGGAGTGAAGTGGTCATCCAAAAGTGTGAGAATTTCTTCATACGATACCTGGCCCATATCTTTTGGAAGTGCTAAGTCCGACGCAAGCTTGTATCTGTCTTCGGAGAATGCGCTAAGAAGAATAGCTCTTCTCTTCTTACCTGTGCCATCTGACCGCTCATTAAATGTCGTTTGCTACAAAATACTGCTAAATACCACTTTTATATGTTTTCCACGTCTTTTGATTATGATCCAAACTATTTAAAATGCCAAACTGCGAAATCGACGTTTTTAACAATAACTTTTTATTGGTCTAAAATGTGGGTAGTTCGTCGACACTGGTAAGTATGCGGACAAGTGAATGATACACGGGTTCGTATTGCACTGTTTTATTAAAGGACAAGTATCAAGGTCGTGTTGGGCGTAGCCACACACGTATGCGTATAGCTACGAGTACATACAAAACAGGGGGAAACCTGTATTCAGGAATGGACAGTCAATGGCTGATATGGTATGGTGCGTTGTACTCACAATGCAGAGCGTGTGCGAGCAGAGTGCAACGTCGGAGTGCAGCAGCAGCGCGCGTGCCGCGGGTGCATGCAGCAGCGCCGCGCCGTACCACAGCCGGCTCAGCGCCGCCACCATTCTACTCTGCACCATTCGCCGGACTGACTCTGCACATGGGGGGAAGGGATTGTTAGCAATGCGGACTACTAGCCCCATTGCTAGCAGTATATCCTGTCACGTCAACCTCCACGTAGCCCCTCTAAAAATAATCGTGCTGAATTCCTTTCATATTCATTACGATGGGCTAGATGGCAAGATAGCAAGATGGCCTACTCTTTCATTCTCACCTATTACCCCTTACTTGTGCCCCGCTGGTGTATACCGTTTGCGCAGGTGTGGTTACCACTCCTTTCCAGCTCAACCTTTTTATTCATTACGCTAAGCTAATTGACCTGCATTTTCGTCCTCACCTCTCATCCCTCACTAGAGCCCCGCCAGCGTATACTATCAGCGCAGATAGGGTTACCGTTTCATAATCATCCATTAAAGACACTGCACGTTGATATTATACAAATTGTTCACAGGTGTTAAGACTTTTCAGAGAAACTGTTTATAGATAGTTTTGTACGTGTTCATATCAATAGTCGAAGATTACTGCTTTCAGCATCATCATCTGATCAGGTGGGTCGCCAATAAGTCTATGTGTGTTTTTTTGTGAGTTTCAATGTAAAGTAAAATCCCGTCTACGCTACTGGTATACGCTGGCGGAACACCAATGAAAGATGATACGTGAGGATAAAAACAGATCAGTTGACCTACTTTGATAATAATAATAATAATAATAATCTTTATTTCAAACAGTAGATTACATAATTGATTAACAACGGTCCCCATATGGGTCGAGCCTGTATCTGGGGAACCTATTAACTAATATGGATAAATATAATTTTAATATAAATATATATAATAATTGGTAATAGTTTGAGTGTGTAGTTGTGTGTGTGCGTCTGTGTGCGTGTGTGTGTGTGTGTGTGTGTGCGTGCGTGCGTGCGTGTGTGTGTGTGTGTGTTCGTGCGTGCGTGCGTGCGTGCGTGTGTGTGTGTGTTCGTGCGTGCGCGTGTGCGTGTGCGTGTACGTGTGCGTGTACGTGTGCGTGTACGTGTGCGTGTGTGTTGTGCGCTTGCATTTCAATAAATATTTTAGGAAACAGGTCTTATCAGATCCTCTGTATGCACATAAGTTAGAGATTGCAGCCAATTACGTATTTTTAATTTTGCTTTTTTTCACTGAACATCGGATAATTTTACATTTTTTTAATATTATATTATAAACATAGGGAAACATGAATAGTGGTAAACGGAAATGATGAATTCAACAATAAATACAATGGTTTTTTTTTTTACAACACAGAGGGCAAACGAGCATGCGGCTCACCTGATGGTAAGCGACTATCGCTGCCCAAAAGCAACCGCAACACCAATTTTTTTTAACTAGCAGGCTTTGAAGAAAAACAACGAAGAGGTCGACCTGGTAAGACTTTTCAGGGTCCATTATTAACAATTCCTTTCTTTCTCCCCTACTGTTGCACCACGGTGTGCAAGTGACTCACCAGCATGGTGTGAGGCGGCGTAGAGCGCGGGGGCGAGCAGCGCCAGCGGGCAGCAGGCGTGCAGCGCGGCGCCGGGCCACGCGCGCCCCGCCGCCAGCGCCGCCGCCGCCGCCGCCGCCGCCGCCGCCAGCGCCGCCGCCGACGAGCACCACGCACACCACCACGCCGTCTGCACACGCACGCCACACACGCACCATCACTGTACACGCTTATATTATACTTCCGTTTGTTCTTCTTCATTCTAGCTTTAATCAGAATCAGCTTTCCCGCTGTTTCTGTCCCACTTTACCCGATGTGCATCTTCCTAAGACAAAACATTGGTTCGCATATCGTCATCAAGCGTTTCCTGGGTCGGCTACGAGATTCTATTTGTAAGATGAGCCAACTATGCCCTTTATTATGTTATATAAAAAATCTAGCTGTTTTCTATTTCACTACTAACATCCCCCTGACTGAGTTTTTCGCGTTTTTTTTTTCCTATGACATTTAACCTCTACAGTTTTATTATATTGTATAGATTACACAAATTAGTAATGTAAATTATTGTAAATATGGTACAAATAAGGGTGTCCCTCAAGGATCAATTTTGGGTACACAAAATAATACTTTAAAATGACTGTTCATTATAATATTATGACTAATGTTATACACAATTAGAAATATAAAAAATATTCACCTTAGAAATCTTCAAAGCACCCTGCATCTTGTGTGTCAACCAACCGATCACAACTCCAACGAAGTAAGGCAATACTCGAGCCCACGGACGTTCTATTATGATTGAATATATATTGTAAGCTCCGGGTCGACTGAAAAATAATAATTAGTCAACTAAAACAATACAAGATATTTGTTATAATCAAGCCATAATGTGTTGACAAAACAGTTAAATGCTTATTTTTAGGTTTAAGGTAGCCCGGCTTGCGCAATTGGTTTAATCATCATTATATCAGCCTTTAACTGTCTACTGGTGAACATAAGCCTCCCCCTTGGGGGGTCTTGCCAGTAGTTGCCACGCTTGCTGATTGGTAACCGCAGTTAGGCTTTGGAAATGTTTTTAGAGGGACGCTGCTGCCCATACGTCGCTCCCTCTTAGTCGCCTCGTAAGACCCCTACGGAAAAGAAGGGGTGGCCTTTCTATGCGGGGATCATATGGCAATTGGTTTACGTTGGTAAAATACCAATGAGGAATGGCAAGTTAAGAGTCAAATCAGTTGGGCAAGTATGACGGATTTACCAGAAATTGATTACTGAAATTTGCCACGAGGCGGATATTCAAAATAGACTACAGATCACATCCCATTATATAGCATAACTTCATGTATAGTAAAGGTCGTTACTTTCACACGACATTAATATTCAACGATTCAGACATATGCAATATTGCTGTATGGGGGGGGGGGGAATGTTAGTAATGCGGATTACCAGTCCCATTACTAGCAATGTACCCAACCAGGTTGACCTTCACCTGGTCCCCCCTGGAAACCATCGTGCAGAATTCAAGGTGAATTGATCACGATGGGCTAACTGGTCTGCCCTTTCATTCTCACCTATCATCCGCGAAGGCGGTGTTACCATTCAATTATCATCCATTAAAAAAAAACATTGCTGACTTTACCAGACGGTGTGCGGTAGACTGTGTACAGCGCTGAGCCTACATCGATAGATATATAAACAGGTGTAGGACCGTAGGAGTAGGTGGACTTACATGAGCGAGTAGTCGGTGTAGGCGCCGGCGAGATCGGCGGCGGCGGCGGCGAGCAGCGCGGCGCCGGCGAGCGCCAGCAGCGGCCGGCGCCGGCGCCCGCCGCCGACCGCGCACACCAGCGCCCCGGCCACGTGCAGCTGGCTCTCCGTCGACAGGTACCACGACACTTGCATGCACTACCACACAAATATTGATTAGCTGCTAACAGCTTTTTTTTACCACAGGAAGACTTTGTACGAAAGTCGTTTGCTTGGCCACCTCTGTCCCATTCGTGTTTCTATCGTGAAGCAGTAATATTTGCCTGGCTGTGTTTCAGTTTGAAGGGTGGAATATGGCGTGAATTTACTGGGTACAGAGGAATAACACCTGAGTCCTCGGGAATGGCAACGCATGGGAGGTATCATGGACGAAACATTATACTCTGTTATGTCCATGGTACTGCTCATGTCTGTAGGCGACGGTTACCACTTTCCATCAGGTAGGCCTTTAGCTTGTTTGCCATTCTAAGTTGTATAAAAAAAAAGTTCATTCAATAAGACGCTAAGAGGTAACAAGCAAACTCACTTTCACATTTATAAACAGTACGAATAACCATGACTTCGTGTCGAAACTTAATTTTCTTTGTCACTTTCACGGACTTTTTACAGAGCTCTGGACCTTTTGCAAGAGCCATTTTCCTAGAAACCATAAGAACCTTTCTCGAACTCTGATGAATAATTAAAATAAAATTTGCCGAATTAGCCCAGCCATCAGAGTTTTGCGCTAAGCACAACACCAAGCTAATAGATTTAGGCATTCATTTTTCCTTATAAGTCATCTGCTTGGTTACTTCTGTTCCACTCGTGTTTCTGCCGTGAAGCTGCTTGCATGGCTATATTACAGTTTAAACGATGAGGTATAATAGTAAAATTAGAGGATGCGAAGATACTCTAATTTCAGATTAGAAGAACAATTATAGAAGAAAAAGATTACCATATCAGTCATTAACTGTCCACTGTTGTACATAAGCTCCAACCTAATGGAAGTACTTGCCAGTAGTTACGACGCTTGATAGGCGAATTGGCAACCGCAGTCAGGCTTTGGTGATATTTCAAGGGGGACGCTGCCCATCCCTCGACTATTGAGGCCACTTAGTCGCTTCTAATGAGACCAATGGGAAATAAAGGTCCATTCTATGCCAAGACTATACATAAAATCTTAGTCTTTAGGAATGGATGAGGGGTATCATGGGCATAATAATGTATTCTGTAATATCCATGCAGTTATTCATGTCAATAGACTATCAACAGACGATAGTTAAGACTTTCCATCAGGTGGGCCATCAGTTTGTTTGCCAAGCCTAATAATGCCTTTGCCAAGCTTAAAGTTGCATAAAAAAAAACACAACCTGCAATTGGCAACATAGTATTTATCACTTACCCTCTCCTCAGCAGGATAGAAAGTGGTAACGTATAAAATATTCCGCCACCAATACGTCTCGCAGTTTTGGTGGTCGCCGTCGGGGAGCGCCAGCGACGATGTGGCCCGCGATACGCGCGCTACCACGGCCGACAGGAATATCGCGTAGAGATACGATGGCAACAACCTGAATCATTATAATTATTAATTTATTTTATATGTAGTTATAAACACCACCATGCTGGTCTCTATGGTGGTACTAGATATGGTGCACCAAGAACAAGTATTTTTACCTACTTTTTGGCTTCTCCATCAGGCTAATAACATAAAGGTTGGGCAGAAAGGGTTCGTTATTAATAGACTACCAGTCCCATTGCTAACAATATACCCTATCAGGTCGATCTCCACTTAGTCCCCCCTGAAAACCATCATGCAGAATTCCAAATATATTCATCACGATGGGCTAACTGACCTGCCTTTTCATCCGTATCTACCATCCCTCACTGTTGCCCCGCCGGCATTCACCATTACTGCAGGCAGAGGTACTAATTCATTATTATCCAATAAAAAAAATAACATAAAGGTAATAAAGGAAGGTATTGTTAGTAATGGGATCTAATAGCCTCCCACTTTTAGCAATAGCTAATCAGGTCGACCACCACGCGATTCCCTCTGGAAACCATCATGGTTTATTCTTGAGGAATTAGTCACGATGGGCTAACTGACCTACTTACATCGTCTTCTATCATCATATCACTGGTACCCCGCCAGTATAGACCGATACCATAGGTGGTGTTACCATTCCATTATCATCCATTAAAAAAACATAAAGATAATGTAATCAGTGGCTCAGTGGCTAATTTTTAAAATTTGAATTTCTTTGTTTAATATTGGATGTAGTTGTAACAATTGACATCAACAATTAATATACACAAATAGTCATCTTACTCAGTCAAGGAGAATGAAGAATTTGACAAAGAAAGATAAAAGAGATCAGAGATACCCATTGGCTTACTTAGATCCGTGCCAACCCCAGAATAAGGAGAGCATCTCTTAGCTATAAGCAAAACTGCGTCTGATCATACATACTCGTATAAGCCTTTTTAAGGGGCATGGGTCCCCCTGAAAAATTGTTTTAAATTCGCCAATAGAGACACCACTGCACCAGAATAATGCTGCCAAATAAAACAGCCAAACTATACAGGTATAGACAAAAGGTAGCGGTTACAAAATAAAAATCAATTCGATCAAACAAGAAATACCTTACAGCTCTGTTTGTAATAAAACAGATGTACTGAAGTATGTGGCCCCAAGTACCATCAAATCCTACGAGCTCCTCCACCGTGTATTGGCTCTTCAAATAAAAGAAATGGTGAGAGCTGAACAAGCCACTGGAACATAATTACATTTATACTATAGTATTAATACAGTTACATTATACGAACTAAATTTTAAAAATTAAAATGTCACACCTTACTAGAAATAACGTGTCGAATGCCATTGTACCTGTATTTAGTATATTGTAAATATTTTCCGCTTCATTTACACCACCAGAATTAACTGAAAATTACATTTGTATTACAGTATTGGAAGAGCTTTAATTAAATGTGAAACAAATCAACTATCCTTACCTGAAACGTAATCTACTATAACAGAGACGTGCACGAATATTAACCAAAGAGTTGCTATAATCCTCCAAACGTGAATTACTGACAGATCTTTATTAGCCGTGTTTGTATTGAAGATTCGGCTCCAACTATATCTTAAGGAGAAACAAAACAGTAGTCGTTTTATCAAACTGGTCTTCTTTTCCTCAGTGTTGAGGCTCGCAGCGGAGCTATACTTGACTCTGGGACAAGCGGTCAAGTTGTTCACTTGCCTCGGATTGTTACACTGTCTCCTGTACTTGCCGCATCTGGTACAACTACCTGTCGCTCTCTCCACACCTACTACGTCTAGCGTAATCGAGGGAGTTATATTTGGATTAACATTCTTCATCGCAAGCAGGTTTATATTGTTTCTGTGATTAACATTATTTTTGGATAATACTTCATTATCTGCCACATCAGATTCTATCCGTTCATCTATTTGCTTTTTAACTTTGTCGTGTAGTTTGCTTATTGTGTCTGTATTGTTATATTTTTGTAAATCGAAACTAATCGATTTAGAGCCACGTTTACATTTTATAATGTTAATTTCTATTACTGTGGCTGTTATTGATAGTAATAGCAAAAACAGCGTGACACTTAATAACAGTATCGCTCCAAGATCATGTTTTATGCTATAGTGTTCTGTGACTTGTCTAAGAGATGCAATTTTAGCTATTCGTGGTACAGTCTTGTTTGATTTCAAGTTGTCGTTTAGCATTATGGAAAATGTCAACAGTGATGAAATATCCCTTTTGGAACAGGAGCGTGGCAAGCATAATCCTATAGTAATATCGAAAGGCTGAAAAGAAAACAATAATTTTGTGGCATTACTTTTTATACTACTACTGTAATATATGTACGTATTAATATAATTATTGTACTTACTCAAAAATATATTTTTACACTGTTTTCAAAAATATCTTACTGATGTGGACAAAAAAAAAACATTAGAATAAAAAACATGCACTGATTTTCTTAAAATATTTTTTTATTAAGTTAACCTAAATGAAAACCGAGTCACGAACCTGCGGTGTGGCTGAATTCATAATGGTCAGGAGGACTCGAGCCACATTGAAACCTAAGTGGAATGGTGGATTATCTGATAGCTCTGTCGATTTGGTGTGTGTCAACTTCCACTCGTGATCTAAGAAAAATATGATGAAACCTTAAGAACTAGCCAGTATGAACGTTACTGTACCTAAATAAGATCATAAGTTCGATTCTTAGCCACGCCAATTTAAAAAAAATCTAATTATATTAAAGTCTGTGTTTTTTTGGATACCCCCACATGTCCGTTGTCTGTTTTCTTTTTAAACAGAATGTCGTGAGGATCAAGTAATTGGTATGATGGTGGGGCACTTGTTACTTATTATTATAAAGTATTACAAAGGCAAAGTATACTTTGCCTACATAAAACTAGATCAGTATTTTTTTTATTTTTATTACTATCTTATATCATCCATTATATGTACTGAACCGTTTTAAAAAATCAAATCGAAAAATGGTCTACGGAGAGAAGTTTCTGTTAATTAAACTATAATTTAAAATTTTGCATATAAAAAGACGTACATTTAAGTGTCCACTACCTAATATCTAAATGAAAAAAAAACTATCTTCTGTACTCTTACCTCCATCATGGTACCTTTCTTTGCGCAGTCCAACGGCAGGGCCCAAAAATTGATTACCATCATGGCTGCTACTTTTAGCTTCATTATTCTGTCAAATAATAAATTTAAGTATAAAAAAGAAATGACATCCACGGGAATGGAAGGGATAACTCATTCTATACCCACACAGCGACATCTGTTTTTCATTATTGTATAAAATAATAATGCAAAGTAACATACAAAATTATACAAATCTATACTTATAATAAATCTATAGAGAGGTCAATTCTGTACATGAAATATATTTCCAAAATAACTACCAGGGGGTAATTAGTGATCGATACTGATGCTAAAAATGTAATCAGTAAAATTTTGTCTGCTGGCTGTATATTCGTTATAAAGACAAAAAATACTCCACGGATTTTAACGAAACTTGGTACAATTATTCTTCATACTCCTGGCCAGATTATAGTATACTTTTCATCACGCTACGATCAATAGGAGCAGAGCAGTGAAGGGAAATGTTGGGAAAACGGGAGAATTTACTCCATTTGTAAGCTTCCGTCGCGTGTGCAGCCTTAATGGCCACTTTTTAAAATGTAAAAATGTCCACCCGTGCGATGCCGGGACGGGCCGCTAGTAATAACTAAAGGTATAAAATTTTGATTCGTAACTATAAAATGAAATTGAGTGAACAGCTATGAATTTGACGAAAATACATATTTTATATATAGGGAGACTTTGTACAAAAGTCGTTTGCTTGGCTACTCTCTCTCATTTGTCTCTGTCCCATTTGTGTTTCTACCGTGAAGCAGTTGTGTTTGCATGGCTGTGTTTCGGTTTGAACGGTGAGATATGACGTGAATTTACAGGGTATAGAGGAATAACACCTAAGTTCTCAGGAATGAGAACGCATGAGAGGTATCTTGGGCGAAATAGTATCTATACTCTGTTATGTCCATGGTACTGTTCATGTCTATAGGCGACGGTTACCACTTTCCATCAGGTAGACCGTCAGCTTGTTTGCCATTCTAAGTTGTATAAAAAAAATACATAACGACCTGTAATTATGGTTACGTATATTCGAGCCAGATTTGATCAAACTGATAGATCAAACAATAGAGTATTCTAAGCTATCTATCATCTATAAGATACGAAGCTAGTAAGCATACATATTCACTTACCAGTACAAGACAATGGTGTTTGGAGCCGAGCCAGTACCTGTTGCCAGCGAATGCCCCACCCTGGTACCGACCCGATGCGTCTGCGACTAAAATATTTAATAAATAAACCTTTTATTATTTACCTCCTTGGTAGCCATGTTTCGAAGTAAAAGGTCATTCCATTTTTAAATTACAGGACAGATATGAGTTTACATAGTAATTTATCTGGCCGCAAAACACGACAGATATGGATTTTCATACAACTTTTACCGGCCGCTGCCCGCATCTATCTGGCCAGTACGGCAATTTTGCTTTATCTCGAAGAAGATTATCAAAATAGTGCTCACATTTCCAAGCATGTTTGAGAAAAAATTATTAGTTATCGTTATTATATCAGCCTTTAACTGACCACTGCTGAATATAAGGGGAGGCCCTTGGGTGGTTTGGCAGTAGTTGCCACGATTGGCAGGCGAATTGGCAACCGCAGTCAGACTTTAGAGATGTTTTAAGAGGGACGCTGCTGCTCATCCCTCGCCTCCCCTAAATCGACTTTTATGACACTTATGGGAAAGAAAATGGGTTCTACGCCGGGACCATACGGCCGCAATTTTCTACACTAATATTATAAAGAGGAAAGACTTGTATTTTTGTGTGTATGTTTGTAATGAATAAACTCAAAAACTACACTACTACTACTAAGCTACATTCACCTTGAGTAACATAGGCTATATTTATTACTAGCAAAGATTAGGGGTCCTTACTAAAACTTTAGTAAAGTAACTGAAGGCATAAAAAAATGCTATAAAATATCTTTCATCGCGTGTACTGCGGAAACTATTGGTGATAGAACAAAAGTATGTTCTACATTATTGAAGGAAATATCAATAACTACAAAAAACTTCGCGATACTATATGTCCAACTATTATCGTTATGTCACAATAACCACTTTTTAAAATGTTGTAAAAATGTCCACCTGTGCGAAGCCGGGACGGGCCGCTAATATTTTATATAAAGGACATTTTAATTGCTCTAAGAATAACAAGATTAGATTTAGATTAGATTAGATTTCTTTATTTGCGAGAACATTGTTTTTTACAGATATTGTTCTATTAAATAAAGTACAAATATTCGCCTTATATTCTAAAGCATGCAAAATTATTATTGGGTACAAGATACATTACATTAACAATAAAAATTGGTCACCTTGGATTTTTTATTATTATTTTCGGTTTTACATACATTATTACATTTGTAATATTAATTAGAATATAATTATTATAATTATTAGGAATATAATAGATGTACAACTGGTATTGTGAAGAGAATAAACTTTATTATTATTATTAAATTTTACCAAAATTCTCATCTCCCCTCTTGAGGAGAGGAGATGGCAACTAACCCCCGGCAGAAGCACAGTCGGCCGGGGTTCAGGGCCCCAGGGAGAGAAACCGGCGAGAGAGAATCTAAGAGCACCGCTTTCTGCGTACGGAATCCCAACCGTCTGAGATGTTGTTCCAGACTGGTTGGGGTAAGACCGTTCACCAACATAACGATTGGGATTATTATTTTTTAAATTTCACTTAAATTCTCATCTCCCCTCTTAAGGAGAGGAGATGGCAACTAACCCCCGGCAGAAGCACAGTCGGCCGGGGTTCAGGGCCCCAGGGAGAGAAACCGGCGTACAATGCGGGCATTATTATTATTAATTTTATTGTTACAAGTGTTCACGATTGATGCATCGCGTGCGTGTCCCTCGCAATATTTGTGCATACATCGAACTTTAAAACGGTTGAAAATGAAATTAAAAAACGAGAATCACGCATTTCAATAACACGATACGATCTAAATAGACATGTTGCAAGTATTGACGGTTTAACATCTAGTAGATAGATAGATAGTAGATTACTTGGGTACCTCTGTCCCATTCATGTTTCTACCGTGAAGCAGTTGTGTATGAATGGCTGTGTTTCAGTTTGAAGGGTGGGATATGGCGTGAATTTACAGGGTACAGAGGAATAACATCTGAGTCCTCAGGAATGGCAACGCATGGGGGGTATCATGGGCGAAACAGTATACTCTGTTATGTCCATGGTACTGCTTATGTCTATAGACGACGGTTACCAGTTTCCATCAGGTAGGCCGTCAGATTGTTTGCCATTCTGTTGTATAAAAAAAAAGATAGAAGAAACAATTAACTCGTAGATAGAAGCAACAAAACCTAATAAATATCTATCTAACATAACGTAGGAACTGCTAGAAGTATTGTTTTACTTTTTTAGTCTTATTTTTAACTAGCTTCATTCTGCGACTTCTATCGCGTAAATCAATGCAAAGAGAAACCTATATGTTAAATTAGGAAATAACCTATCCGTGTAACAAGTTTTATTTAAATATGTTCAGTAGTTTATCCTTTTGTATTTATAATATTAACGAGAATAAGATATGTTAAAATGTAACCAATGTTTTGCACTTTCTTTTTTAATCCTTTGAGTGCCTTTGAGAGCAGAAGGATTGTTAGTAATGGGGACGTTAATCCCCATTGCTAGCAATATCCTATCAGACCACTATCAGGTCGACCTCCACGTGGTTCCCCCTGGAAACCATCGACGTCGCAATGGCCCAATAGACCTACTTTCATCGTCATCTATCATTATATAACTGGTACCCCGCTAGTGTATACCGATAGCGCAGGCGAGGCTACCATTCCATGATCATCCATTTAAAAAAAAGCACATTACTAGCGTAAACTCACGCAAGTGTGGTTTATATATATTTTCAAAGTCTAGGTCGACCCCCTGGGCAAGTCTAGGTGGCCCCTAAGCCTCGACAAGAGGATCGCGAAAGGCTGCGACTAATCGCAAAAAAATTTAATCTAAAATTATATGTTAGGAACCGTGGAGGGTAGGGAGTTGAAAAATTATTTTTACATTATTAAGGGAATCACGCTATGATTTTTTTTTTTAAAAACACACGATTATTATACACTATTCATCACAATTACAATGTGAATAAAAGACAATTCGTGTTTACGTAAATATGTTGTCTTCATGAAAAATGAAAGGACACGACTACATTTTCCAGTCAACGCAAGACTTTAACAGTTTTTGCCTCATTGGATTTAGAGATAAATAGGAAAACATTTCTTACTAAGATTATTTCTGTCATTTCCACAGTATGACAATTACAATTAGCGAATTTTCGCTTTCGACAAAAAAGTCGCGTGCCCGCCGCGCGGTCCACCGAGCCGGATCGCACGCGACGCGGTCACCTGACTCCGCTGTCCATTCACACGGTCGTGAAATTAATCTATGAGCAATAACTCGTTTTAACAGCTTCATTTATATTGTGATTATTAATAATAATTCATATATGTATGTATAAATAAGTTCAAAATTTATAGCTCCAATATGGGAGTAACCTTTTCAATTAACAAGTTGATTTAACGATACGAGTCGTGATTAAATTAATGGATTAACGACTAATTTTCAATCGACTTTAAAAAAGGAGCGAGTCTCAACTCTGACACTCACTCAATTCAGTGGTTTATTACCTCATAACTGACTGATAAACTGATTTAATTTTTTTTTTTTTAATTGAAAGGAAATACTTTCAGATTAGTCTCATAGAAATTTTATCGAAATTAGATTTGATTTTTTAAATTAAAATTATTGATTTTGCCACGACTGAACACGATTTTAAATTATTTGGTAAACTTTTACTTGTTTACCAAATAATAATATCATTATCGTTCAAATAAGATCATTGAAAATAAGTATTTGAATTTAGAACACAGAATTGTGACACGTTAGATTGAATATATTTAAATTTAGAACGCGAAATTGTGATTATAAGTAGATTTTTCTTCGCAAGCAGTTTTTGCTCCGCCAAGAAAACCGATAGTTTCAATGAAACAACAAACAAACATGATAAATAAATACCACTGATTACAATCTCTCTTTTCATTTAAGAGTTTCCTCTTGTCGGTGCAACTAATTCATGCATTTTCTTCCAGCCATTTTATACGACGTCATAGCTAGTGTTTAATCGATTAAAATACGATACGAATAATAAAAATCGATACAAAAGTGTTGACATAATCGTATATAAAAATAATAGAGACAAATTGAAAAACCCCCCTCCGTTAGAAAGACTGTTAAAAATCGTAATTAAGCACCTACTTACAAAAAAAAATTAATTAAATCGATAACGAGCTATTTTTGAAGTTGAGAAAAACGTTAACGGTTATTACTAGCCCTTCGACAGTTCAACCGCGGTACACTATACCATGGGAAGTATGGCGGGCACACCTCTCATTCCGTACCGTTGCGTTGGCCAATTATAATGTAAAAATTTTGATTAAATTTTGATTCTTTAATTTGTGAAAGCTTACATGCCGTTAATTTAATGAGTTTTTTTTTTATTTATTACTGATCGGCAATTTTCGATTTACATCTACGTCCATGTAGATAATGCGTAGGCAGGTTTTTTTTTTTAATAAACATTTAATTTTCGTACGACCTTTAGATATTTAAATAGGTACGTTCGAATATAACGCATAGAAATTGTTACGGCTGTAACCTTTTTTTAAATAGATGATAACAGAATGGTAATCCCGCCTGAGCTAATGGTATACGCTGGCGAGGCACCAGTGAGGGATGATAGGAGAAGGCGGGTCAGTTCGTGATAAATACACCTGGAATTCAGCACAATGGTTTCCAGGGAGGAACACGAGGAGTTTGACCTGACATATATATTGGATATAATGCTAACAATGGGACTGCTACATTTCCGCATTACTAACAATTCCTTAACCCCCCCCCCCCCCCCCCACCCCCTCACGGCTGCCTAGGAGATATCTTTTACTTTTAATACTACAAAGTTTGTATACCATCCCCCTAGCGTGTACCGATAGCGCACTCATCCCCAGACCGGCCTAGGCCTACTTGGCGGGGGGAAAGGAATTGTTAGTAATTGGGCCTAACTGAACCTATCAAGTCGACCTCCACGTGGTTCCTCCTGGAAACCATTGTGGTTAATTCTAGTGGAATTCATCACGATGTGGTAACTGATCCGCTTTCATTGTCACCGATCATCCCTCACTGGTGCCCCGCCAGCGTATACCGATAGCGCAGTCGTGGTTGCCATTCCATTATCACCCATTAAAAAAAAGTCTACTTGGCAAGGGGAGAAGGGATTCTAAGTAATGGGGACTATTTTTTTTTATACAACTTAGAATGACAAACAAGCTGACGGCCCACCTGATGGAAAGTGGTAACCGTCGCCTATAAACATGACCAGTACCGTGGACATAACAGAGTATACTGTTTCGCCCATGACACCCCCCATGCGTTGCCATTCCTAAGGACTCAGGTGTTATTCCTCTGTACCCAGTAAATTCACGCCATATCCCACCCTTCAAACCGAAACACAACCATGCAAACACAACTGCTTCACGGTTGAAACACGAATGGGACAGAGGTACCCAAGCAATCGACTTTTGTACAAAGTCTTTAACTATTACAGTGTTTTGTCGCTACACATGTGATGTTGTAATTATTTTAATAAATAAATAAAAAAATAAATATCTGTAACGTCTGAAAATGTTTAAAAATATGTAAACTTACCATTCAATGCCCACAAGCGACCTTCTGATAAATCTCCGAAAAATACACTCAAATCCTCCCAACAACTCTCTTCCACTGATATATGTACACCATTAGATATTTTCGGCCACACCACTGACAAAAACGATGGATCGTATACATTAAAAAGGCTTTCCAAAACATTCCCTTTCGCGCGCAAACTTTTTTCTATTCTCAAATGGGATTCTTTTTTTGAAATCCTCTCGCTTCCATTATTACGCGGTCTTATCCGTGTGCTTTCGGCCAGTGTCAATAAAAACAAAATTAAATAATAACTTTTTTTCTCCATGTTATCGCATTATATTTTATTGGCACAACGCGGATTTTAATCGCCTCCACGAGTATGAGTAGCGGGATTATTTGTAAACAGTGTGCGCGTGCGCATGGGCAGCGGTCAGAAACGTAAATAAACAATTAAATGCGATAGATAGTAAACTCACATTCACATTTACTAGTAAACTTAAAATTAGAATGACATAATGTACAATAATTATATTATCACACGACTTTTTAATGATCGCACAAACTTTGTAATAGTTGATTAGGATTTTTAAAATAAAAAAAAATGGACAGGACAATATCTGTTGATTCGAATTGTTGTAGCTTTTGAAAAATGTTATAAATGTGAAAGTGAGTTTATTTGTTACCTTTTGGCTCCTTAACGGCTCGGCCGATTGTCATAAAATTTAGTTTACAATTATAACAATGATTAAGTACAGACAGTTTGGATTGAGGATGACTCGCCTGCCATGCCATTCTCGTGGCAACTACTGGCAAACCCCTCCAAAGAGGGGGGAAAGGGATTGTTAGTAATGGAGACTAAAAATCCCATTGCGAGCAATATACCCAGCCAGGTCGATCTCCTCGTGGTTCCCCCTGGAAATTATCATGGTTAATTCCTGATGAATTCATCATGATGGGCTAACTGGCCTGTTTTCATTCTCATCGATCACCCTTCACTGGTGCTCCGCCAGCATATCCCGTTAGCGCAGGCGGGGTTACCATACCATTTTCACCCAACAAAAAAAAAGAGGCCTATGTTCAACATTGGACAGGTAACGGCCGATAGGATAGGATGATGACTTTGTGTGGTATGGGGGTAGGTATTATTGGTAGGTAATGGGAATTGGGAACAAGTTTCTAAGATACAAGATATCCTAGAGCATTGTTTGCAATATATCGCCCATTTCTTCTTCATAATATCATTGTTCCATCACTAATACCCGTCCATTGCATAATACGTCTTTAGATTAAGATAGATTTGTCTTTACATAAAATAAAACAAAGACGACGCTTGATCGATGGTTTCATTGTAATTCTGATATTTTTATGAAAGGTTCTTTTTTCTTTTTTTTTTTTTTTATACAACTTAGAATGGCAAACAAGCTGACTGCCCACCTGATGGAAAGTGGTAACCGTCGCCTATAGACATGAGCAGTACCATGGACATAACAGAGTATACTGTTTCGCCCATGATACCTTCCATGCGTTGCCATTCCTGAGGACTCAGGTGTTATTCTTCTGTACCTTGTAAATTCACTGCCATATCCCACCCTTTAACCGAAACACAGTCATGCAACACAACTGCTTTACGGTTGAAACACGATTCTTTCGATAAAATCACGATTCAACGAATCTTAATCAGAGATATGTGAATACATTACGCACCTTTTTTAACAGATCATACCTCCTTTTTCCAAATAATCTTATTGCATTCTTATTCAGTCATTACACGGATCCATATTTAACCATAGTAAATACATTGTCTATGATCTTAAACAAACTACAGTCGTAGCGTCGATTGTCGATGGGCTACCGAACTTTCTCCGCGCCTAATGTACCAATAAAAGCAGTTAGTATTGTACGGTTATTATTATTTATACGTTTCGCGTGACCATTACAACCTACAAATGTACAATGGTGCTTTGCATACGAGGGGCGGACACTGGTTTATTTGTTACGTTGATGGTATTTTAGTTTCTCTTTTTAGTCATATATTTTGTTCTTCGTATATGTATATACTTTGCTACAGTAGTTTTTGATTTCGACACATTTGTCTTCAAACCTACTATAAGAAATGAAATGAATTTATTTTGCTGGAATGCAGGTAATTTTAGATGATAGAGGTTTACATTTCCCGTGTACATTCCGCCTCTATGTCGGCGTGCAAATTATTTATTACAGTAAACGGAAAATAAAAGCCTGTACAATAGTTGTCGAAATTAATAAAATATTTTAACAAACAACATTTTAACAATTTATTCGCCGGCTGGTAGAAACCTCTGGCGACCAGAAGGCTGGCCTATACTTTGGCCAACGCATTTCCATAGCTATTCAGCGTGGAAATGCAGCAAGTCTCCTAGGTACCCTACCAGCTGGCAGTGATCTTAAGGAATTTTTTTATCTTTAACTATTTAAATTTATAAAAAAAAAATTAACAAACTGTGACATTAATTAGTGTATAAAAACAGAAACATCAATGATATCTCTAGTGTAGGTTGTGAAGTGCATTTGTTTTTTTAACGAAATATTCTACTTATTATATATTAAGTACTTAGTCTCTCACAAAACTGGTCTTACATATTTGACTATCAAATTGTTACTTTCTTGTTTAGTATGGAGTACGCTATACTAAGTTATCTATGGTTACTTTTTATTAGTATTTGTGAAGAAAAAAATAAATGATACATTCATCTGATTTTGTATAACAAAATATATTTTGGTGCAAAAAAATATTTTCCAAAATAGGTTTCGATTTGGGGGAAAAACAGCATATCGAACCTGCACAAAAATCAGTGGCGTAACAATAGGGTGGCAGGGCTGGCAGAATGCTACGGGCCCCGACCCAAAAGGGTCCCGGCTCAAGAGGCCGCGAGCTCAGAATTTTTTTTTTTTTGCATTGTACCTGAGTATTTTATTTTACGTGAAATTTTTTTTTATTGATAGGGCCCCATCAAAAGAATTTGCCACAGGCCCCTCAAGGTACCCCCAAGAGGTACCCAAGCAATCGACTTTTGTACAAAGTCTCCCTCTGGTATACGGGATGCAACTATTTAAAAAATAAAAGAGCAATATGTTAGTAATTACATTTATTACCTGTCAAAAGACAATATAGCTTACAATTACTTCATTTTCATGTACTTAGTAAATAGAATTAGCTAGATTTATCTGATGTCACTGCAGTCTCTGAGGGACGCTCTGCACACGCACAAACACACGAACATAGGACAACGACGCACGGTATTGGATTTTATGTCTTTGTTATAGGGGTTACATTTGCCGGAGCCGCTTGTTCGGCCGTTGTCCGTCATTCATGAAACCGCCCTGCTGGAACAACAGTCTTAGGTTAATTCTACAAATATATACAATATCGCATAATATTTATATTTATACAACTTAGAATGGCAAACAAGCCGACGGCCCACCTGATGGAAAGTGGTAACCGTCGCCTACAGACATGAGCAGTACCATAGACATAACATACATAAATTCACAACATATCCCACCTTTCAAACCGAAACACGGCCATGCAAACACAACTGCTTTACGGTTGTAACACGAATCTGACAAAGGTACCCAAGCAAACGACTTTTGTACAAAGTCTCCCTCTGGTAAACATTAGATATTTAGACTAGAGAAGTAGTTTCATGCTTATCGGTTCAGTAATTTAAAGACAAAAGTATAAACATATTCACCTCCATAATACTAGTAACATTAAAATGATTTGTGCAGAGGGAGACTTTGTACAAAAGTCTATTGCTTGGGTACCTCTGTCCCATTCGTGTTTCTACCGTGACGCAGTTGTGTTTGCATGGCTGTGTTTCGGTTTGAAGGGTGGGATATGGCGTGAATTTACAGGGTACAAAGGAATAACATGTGAGTCCTCAGAAATGGCAACGCATGGGGGATGTCATGGGCGAAACAGTATGCTCTGTTATGTCCATGGTACTGCTCATGTCTATAGGCGACGGTTACCACTTTCCACCAGGTGGAAAGCTTTCCATCAGCTTGTTTGCCATTCTAAGTTGTATATAAAAAAAAATGTTTATGAATAAATAACTATTTATGGTTTACTGCATAATTCAGACACAAAAGCCATAGACAAGAAACTTGCGCAGTAGATACTTTTGTACGAGTGCGCAAGTCACGTACAAATATTTTCTTTACATTTTTTTCTCATTTTACAAACGATTTAGCTTAATTTAACCATTTAGAGTAATTGCATTTGACACATGTCTTTTTGAAGACAAAAGAAGTTACAAGTTACTGATGTAGTGACATTTGAAAGAAATAATTGGATTTACAGTTCTTTCCTTGTATCTACACACCATCAAATACGATACAGTAAGATTCAAATCTATTTCAAAGTTTCAACTTTGCCTACACTTAATAGAACTCTTTTCAACTGGCATTATGTTGTAAATTAAGGGCATTAACCCATACACATCCATAACGTGTCAGATCAGATGCATTATAGTATAGTTAGAGAATTAAAAAAAAAATTAAACCCAACTACAAAAATGTTATCAAACTAACATTAAAAATAAAAATACAAATTTGGTGTATTATATATGTGTAACCAAATATTATTGAAATAAAAACCTAATGCACATACTTTTTGACTACAGTGCATTTTTGTGCAACACTCTATAGGCAAAAACTTTTTTTTTTTTATTCTAACACACTCTGGATCCGTATGGACAAATGGCAATTCCACACCAAACAATGCCTTGTATTGTCATTATTTATTACTGACACTAATTGTGCCCTAACAATTAGTATTGAAAACAACATTGGTTAGTGTACACTTGTTACCTGGGTCGTGTGTCGAGTCTACAAATGTTCTACAGGTCTACAGATAGCTCTGAAAAGAATGCACAGAAAAAATTAATGGCAAAGAGAACTGCAGACCTACGAGTCTAATTATGCACGTAATACATTAAAATGTGTACTGCATTTCTTTGCACATTCCTTCTATGCACTCATTTCCTTACATGAGCATGCAAAACAAAAGTATAACAAAGCATGGTTGAAATTATTGCAAAAAAATACAGTAAGACAAGCATTTATGCGGGGAGTTTAAATACGATTAAATATTTAAACCAATTTATATTCATAGCTATATATATACGACGAAAATGAAGAGACTAATTATAATAATGGCATGTAAATGTCGGTGCAATAAAATGAAATGACAGCGGACTGGACAGTTCAGTAGGTGCATAACGAAAGTAAATATTCAAGAAAGTAAGTATAGAAGCAGTACCATAGACTCTTAGTAGAAAATGTATGATATAAAGAGACATTATATATTTAACATGCAATGTAAATGTAGTTGTGATGAATTTTTTTTCTAAATAACTTCCAGATTATTCCAGAATCTTTTTTTTTTTTTACTAATTTTAGCCATTTACAAAAAAAAAGTGATCCTGCTTTTACTAACGTTATAAAGTTTGTGAATATGTTTACATATTTGTTATTGAAACAAGGCTGGATGGATTTAAATGGAATTTGATATACTTATAGATGGTATATTAATAGATAGAATGTTAGTTTAATGTACTTATATACATGCAACACGACAGGTTGCTATATATAATAATAGGGTGGCCAACCGGTCGATCGCGACTATTAGTCCAGTCGATCGTGACAAGGCAAAAAATATAATATTTTGCTAATCTAGCGAAAGATGTTAAGACCAAATCCTCACACTAATATAAATAAATAGTTTCTAAACCAGTTTTAAGTTTCCCCTCTTAATAAGATAAAAAAATACTACATAATTATGTACAAAACTAAGTTGATCCATTTGAGATTTTAAGAAGTATGTAAATGGTAGGATTTCGTCAGTAAAAAGTAGTACTTGGTTAGTGAAGACGACCACCCCTGCTATTATAACATTAAAATTTAAACAATAAATATTACTATATTCGCAAATAAAATAAAGTCATACAAGATTATCTGATCGATAGCAAAATTCAATTGTAGACAAGTCGGTATCATACTAATTGTCGATCACTATTCAAATTAATACTTGACAGACATAAAATTAGTCAAACATACATATACTATTATTAGCGTGCGAGTGGCGCCTCTGGTTTTGAATTTTTAAGCGAGCCCTCGACACTTAAGAAAGGTTATAATTTACATTACCATAATTTTTAGATGATCCAAAAATTAAATTTGAAATATTCAAGTTTAGACTCATTCAGTTATTACTATAAAAACAGATAATACCGTATAGTGCGGTGTTTCCCAATTTGATTTTGGGGCAATTTGATAGTTGGGGGGGGGGGGGGGGGGGGGGGGGGGGGGGCAATTAAAAAATGGAATCGAAGCGATTTTAACCATCTTGCTTTGGCCCATTTAAATGCTACGAGTAGATATCGGTACCAAATTCTATAAATATTTATTAGGTATAAGTTTTTTAGAAACGTTCAAGTGGGGCATGGCACAAAAAGGTTGTGAAACACTGGTATAGTGTGAGTGTGTGTGTGTGAGTGTGTGTGAGTGTGTGTGTGTGTGTGTGCGTGGTATGGGGTGTGTAATGTAATTTATGGAATTATAATTACTGGTCGGCCCATGAAGCCCTGTGGTGGCATGTACGTGTTGACGGGCGCGAAGCCGCCGCGCGGGAAGGCGCCGCCGCGGGCGCCGAACGCGCCGCGACCACGCGCTCCTGTACACATACAAATACATGTTTTTAAATTGAAAATATAAACATCCTATTTCACAATTATCTGTTCAATCTTGAAGATAAATAAGTATGACGTGTTTTTACAAGAGCTATCTTGACGGTGCCGCGAACGCCTATACCTCGCGCCTCGACGCAGTCAGGCTAGGGCTCGCGTCACACCACTCATAATTAAGGATGACGAATTGATCCCAAAACTAGTCGACATTTCTCTGTCTAATTACACGTAAGTTAAACGGCTAATTGTTATATTATAATACAATGTGTGCTTACGAAACTTTTAACAATAAAATTATTCATCTTAATAGACAAGTTTTTAAATAAAAATAATAAAAATTAATACAAAATAATTATATATAATCCATATTTGAGGGTAGTCACAGGCATTTGTCGACTGTTACAAATTTAGTAAACACACACTCGACAAGCCCACATTGTGCGAAGGATATTTGAATACAATGTGGTTTTGAGTCAGCCTACCGACGAAACTCAGATTAATTTACTTTGTTAGCAGAATTTTCCATTATAATTAAATTAAATTGGAGCTCTTAAACTAAATTAAAAAACAGTCACCTCCCACTAACAAAGTGTTTGGTCTCAAATAATAATAATTTGTTATAAAAATGTACACTAGTACCTCTAAAGTTCCCCCTCGCGTTGAAAGCTCCACCGCCGCGCGGGCGGAAGCTGTTGGCGCGATTTGCGTTTGGACTGTTGTTTGAGTTAGAGTTGGTATTGTTCCGATTTGCCTGTTGTGGGTGTTGCCGTTTGTTCTGAAAAACACCGTACTTTATTACACTGGCCAAATTGATACTTAAAAATCACTTTAAACTACATATTTTAGCAGGGAAAAGGGATTGTTAGCAATGGAATTTTACAGCCCCATTGCTAGCAATATGCCCTATTAGGTCAATCTCCACGTGGTTCCCCCTGGAAACCATCGTGAACAATTCTTGTTGAATTCGTCACGATGGGCTAAGTGACTTGCTTCATTCTCACCTATCATCCTTCACTGGTGCCCCGTCGGTATATACCGATACCATTCCATTATCGCCCATTAAAAAAAATTACATATTTCTTCATAATGTTAGAGAGATATACATTATACATATACATAGAGTCCTTATATAATCTACAAAAATAAATATAAGTTTGTTATATTATAAATCAGCTATTTCTTTTTAAAAGGCCGGTAGAACACCTGAATATATTATATCTGAATGTATGAATAAAATTACCTTATTTACATTGGCGGAGTGTGCCTTCTGTTCATCCTCGTCTCTGTACTTGGAGACTGTTATGAGGAACCCGTTGATGCGCAGTTCTCGATCCAGTTTCAATGCTTTTTCCACCGCTTCTTTAGCGTGGAAGGTTACCCGCACTGTCATATATAGTAATAGATACATTTTTAAAACGTTTGTTTGCAAAACGTTACGATACATTACAGGAGCGGGATGTAGCTTCGAACAACGTATTAGGTAAAAAAAGGTAGGGAAATTAAAATCTCCCACGTTGGCAACCTTTTTCGTATATTTACGGGGAATCCCTCGACTATATTGTACTTCATTTTTGTTTTAGTTATCAATGTACGTTAATGGTGTGAATGTTAAGTAAAAATGGTCACTTAGGTGTTATGTAACATTTAAGGAAAGAGAGAGATGTACAGAAAAATGTTACCAAAGCAACACGCGCTTAGGGGAAGAAAGGATCAAAAATCTTCAAAAATTGCTTTACATAATACATTAATACACCAGAGGGAGACTTTGTACAAAAGTCGATTGCTTGTGTACCTCTGTCCCATTCGTGTTTCAACCGTGAAGCAGTTGTGTTTGCATGGCTGTGTTTCAGTTTGAAGGGTGGGATATGGCGTGAATTTACTGGGTACAGAGGAATAACACCTGAATCCTCAGGAATGGCAACGCATGAGGGGTATCATGGGCGAAACAGTATACTGTGTTATGTCCATGGTACTGCTCATGTCTATAGGCGACGGTTACCACTTTCCATCAGATGGGCCGTCAGCTTATTTGCCATTCTAAGTTGTATAAAAAAAAATTAGTACGTTGATATGGATGCTCAATTTGAAACAGATTGATGACACTTTGGCTTTGTTGGAAGAGACCTCTTACAGAGTTAAGCTCGCCTTTATAGATTACCTTTCCACTGACATATTTCTGTATATATCATTATACGTATGTATCATATACATTAAAGTATAAATAAATATATATACTCACATATCTTGTACTTGGTCTTGCTGAACTCGTGTATGTGCGCGACTTCGCCGCACTGCGAGAAAAGCAGGCGGACGTAGTCTGTGCTGGCCTCGTAGGGTACGCCCACCAGCACGGCGGTCTCGGCGCGGGACTCCACCGCCACCGAGATCGGGCTGCCGTCCAGCACCGTGCCCTCCTCCGTCAGGGCCTGCAGCGACGCCACATTTCATATCGAGCACGCGCACTATCGCACGCGTCATAATTACATACATACATAGATATCTGTCACGCCTGTCTCCCATTAGGGTAGGCAGAAACAATGGAACGCCAAACGCTATACAGGTTGGAATCGAAAACCTTGGGAACGATTCCGAGGAGCCTATCTTTTTAACTTATTTTTTAATACAAATTTTTTATTTGATAATTTCGTGAAAATACTGTTTTGTATACCATCATAAATGAAATTTATAACCTTGACTTAAAACTATTATAAATTTAGTTAAACATTGGTCCTTAGAATTTAAGTTTCACTGTGATATCAATTTAATATTTTAATTTTAAAGATACAATTAGAGAAACCGCAGATAATCAACACCATTGATGTCCTATGAAGAGTGTTCAGTGAAACTGAACATTTTTAAAAAAGGAACACGTGTGGAGGAAACGACAAAAAATACCAAAGACGCACCTTGTCAATGGCCCAATTTTTTTATCGTTTATCAACTTATATTCCTTTAGCAAAAATGTCCAAATTAAATAATATAACATTCACTTAAAATAATGCCAAGACTTTCGATTTCATCCTATATATGAGACCCATAGACATTTAAATAGACGTCACCGCGTGCTATTTGCATTAAATAGGTTCACCAAGCCATTCTAGACAAGTGGCATACTAATCTGTCGAGAGATACGTTTTCGTTAGCATTCACATGATGGTGGACATTACTGTCTCATTCCATCTCATTTACACAGTGGCGACAACGCATCTATCTATAGAGAATTTAGCAGGTAACGCCTGTTTGGACTCCAACTTAAATTCCTTGACATTTATGTGGAAATACATTTTGCAACAACCAAACATATTTTCGAAAGGTTTACTATCAAATTAATATATTTAACGATCCACACACACAGTAAGTAGAAATATATGATTTTTTATAATCGGAATGGGAGCATCTATCTCCATGTCTGTGATGTCCTCTAAGTTGACCCATGATCTAAGTCTCAGACAGCCCAGGAGGCAGGCGGCGTTACGACAATCCGATAGCCTATAGTGGCATATGTCACTCGATGTGACTTCACCACATGTTGGTTCATCAAAAGCCTGACGCATCGCCTATTCATCGCTCAGGTTAGGCCGAATAGAACTGCATTCGACCATTATTGATAAAAGCTATTTGTTCTAAATTCGAAATTACTTATTTCTGTATCTTAGTTTAATTTCTTTGGTCGTATGGAAATTCATTATTTCACTGTCTGTACTGGAAATTTGCTAATTATGGTAAATTAAATTTCTCTGTTAATATTACATTTTCCCCAGTTCTGATACTTTTTAAACATTGTTAAATAAAGAAGGATTACGGTTTGAATTAATCAAATTATTGGTTTTTATATAAAAGTTGTAATATCAAAAAGTTAAGGACGTTATTAGTTCTCAAATGTATTAACATTATTTTAAATATATTTTGAATTTAATTTTGAAACAAAATACAAAATGCCAGGCCGCACAAATATAATTACAGATCTAACATTTTTAATAAACAGATAAGAGGCATTAAATTGATGTAAAAACTTACCTTTTAGTAAGTGGCATACCATTGGGATAATTTGGAAGAGATTCATTCAATTATTATTATTATATAATTAAAATTTATGTATAATTTTCATAATAACTTATAGCTTATAATTTCTAATATGTAACTGTTACGCCCATACATCATTTGACAGTAGATTATGATGTTGCCCAGTGACAGAATTTAAAAAAAAAAATTTAAATTTACAGAATACTATTATTTTAGAATGAGGTACTTAGAATTAATAATATTATTTTTTTTTTAAAAATACAAGAAATTGGATCAAGGCCATAGTTTGTAGACTGTATAATTATTTCCTCTCTTTATGGGAGGAGACCAGTCCAGCAGTGGGGCAACAGGTAGCAATTTACACATATTATTACTATTAATACAAATTCTGTACATTTAAGCAACTTCTGAATTGGCCAGTATTTTTTGTATCCTATTAATTAACAAATACAAAAGTTTATCAAGTTGGATGAATGCTTGTTACCGTTTTACACAAACAACTAAACACATTTGAATGAAATTTTTTACACGGTTAGTTCTTTTTTTATGCAAACAACCTGACGGCCCACCTGATAGACATGAGCAGTACCATGGACATAACAGGGTATACTGTTTCGCCCATGATACCCCCTATGATGGTTATATCCTGAGTACATAGGATACTTTGTATACTGATTCATGCGGGCAAAGGTGTAAGAAATAGCTAACATGTTATACGCTAAAAATACGCGATTTCTTTGCCAATTCTAAACCGATTTTAATAATTATTTTTGCAACCGATACAATTCACTCCCGTGTGGGTTTCATATTAAAGGTTTCGCGAATAAATTGCCCTCTTTTGACGCATACATCTTCATGTCTGTTATTTAAAACAATCATAATAAAATCATATACAATGTGTTATAAACAAAATAATTGTTCATGCACATTGCTGCCTCGTATGATTGTGGTGAGCTCATTTTAATTTCATGGGAAATTAATACCAGATTGAATAAACTATATTATGTATATATAAATAATTAGACACAACAGTTATTTAGAGTAGTTCCCTTCAGTGAATCAGATGCTGCTATCACTAATTTTTTTATACATTATTTATTTATAAACTTTACCTATAATAATCGAATGTTTTTACTACTTTTTTAAACTACATCTTTTAACTTAAACAAGTTGCAAAATTATTTTATGTACAATATTTAGGCACATTATTTATAAAACTATAAGGTACCATACAAATACAGCATATTCGTTCTGTCTATAATGGCATTTTCATGACCATATTACC
This sequence comes from Galleria mellonella, assembly GCF_026898425.1. Classification (NCBI taxonomy): domain Eukaryota; kingdom Metazoa; phylum Arthropoda; class Insecta; order Lepidoptera; family Pyralidae; genus Galleria; species Galleria mellonella. The sequence goes on from NW_026442180.1 coordinate 793,098, forward strand.
TGAAACCTATACCTATAATAATTAAGGCACCATTATGGTTATTTCATAACATTTATGACCAGTTATATTTTATTATGTCATAACATTGCACCAATAGTATGTTGCACCACTACATTACTTTTACAACCCAACCAAATAACTTTACGACTGGAAGTCTCCTTAAATTCAGGAACTCTTCCAGTGAACCAGCTCTTGAGTGGCATAAATGTTATTTAATATCTCACCAGGTCCGGTCCATCTTCACTTGGGTACATAAAGATGTAGAAAATTATATACAGCTGATAATGTAGCTTTTTATACATGATTTTTTAGAATCGATTGAATAGTTTTTGAGTTTATCCATTACAAATAACCACAAACAAATCTTCCCTCTTTATAATATAAATATTTTACTATATCTTTTTTATCATTCAAAGACTGAGACAGCCTGCAGTTTCACCAGTTTTACACTGAAATATTTCTATATGAATATATAAAATATATATAATAAATATATATTATTTTGTTCATCAATATAATAAAGAAATTATATATCTAGAGGAAATATTAAGTAAATAATTCCTCTTAGATACTTTCAAGTTATATAATTTGTTAATTATAAAAAAATTACTGTTGTTTAACAAATATTGTCGTGTCACAAAAATATATATATTTTATTACATAAATATTTATAGAATAAATAACCCCATCCGCTTACTTTAAATATTACCTGTATGGGTACATAAACACATGAAAAACACCACAACATGGACAGAATCATTTCAGCTGATCTACTACATCAGTTATGGTTGTTAAATTAAAATTTTGATAATTTACATTGTAAAATATGGCAATCCTCTGATAGGTTCACGTGACAGTAGAAGACCAGCCTGTTCAAACATTCAAATAGTCACTCAATCTGCACATGAGCTCAGGGCAATAACTGACGTCTCAACTTGGAAAAGAGGTAATTTGGAAAATTCTTAACTTAAAGTGCCTGTCTGGTACCCCAGATCAGTGCACATTTTATACTAAAATTAGCAACTATGATTTTCAACAGAAATAAAAATGTTAATAAACTTTTGTTTACCTTGTCCAGAGACTCTTTGTTTTTGAATTCGACTATAGCCGATAATGTCGGAGTTGTGGTCAGTTCAGTAACAATGATTGGACCACGTCTAGAAAGAAAAAACATTTCTCTCGTTAATACTCCGTTACAGGCGGTGTTACTATTCTGTGTGCAATTTGCATCTCAGAATACATTTAATATTTTAAATTTCACAAACAATTATAACTATATTTACAGAAAAATTTATGAAAATTCAGGGACTGATATTTGAATGTTAGCAAAAACATGTTTTAAACAAAGTTATTATTGACCAACAAGAGAGCATACTCACTTGACACTGATGACTTCTCCGTGTTTAGAGAATAACTCCTTAAGCTTATCTTGGTAGTCAAAGAGGTAGCTCGAGGGTAAATTCTCGACGAGCAATTTACCCGATTCCACTTTCTCTTCCTTTTTGTCTTCAGCTTTAGCCTCTCCCTCTGCAGTCTCTTGACCCTGCCCCTCGGTCTGTGCCTGCCCGTCCTGGCCGGCCGCCTCGTCACCCTGCTCTGCCTGCTCAGACTCGCCATTATTCTCCTCCGTCGCCTCCATGGGCTCTACTTCAGTTTCTGGAATCTGCTCCTCGACAGCGGCAGTTTTAGCTTTAGCCGCCTGCGATTTCGCACCACGACCCTTCTTTGGCGCTACCATTTTCTATATTCTCTAAAAATTCAAACAACTAATTCAAACGCGCCATCGGTCACGCTCTCCCAATCGGCTCATTTCCCGCCATGCTCGTCTATTTTTGCGAACAAAACTTATCAATTTGGCGCCTATTCGCCGATATCAAGGACGCAGTTAAATTCAAGCAACTTATAATAACTACAAATGCTGTCTAAAGTATATGTTCACAAAAAGAGATGATCTAATATTACTATGACATGATATATAGCCTCAATAACGGTAAACACCGTAGCAAGCTATACGCGCCATGAAGCATGGCGTTACCACGGGTGGAAAATGCCGAAAGCTTACATGACGAACTTGATACGCTTTCAAATTTAAACAGTCAAATCATAATAATTGCATTATATATGATAAATAAAACTCACCGATATATAATTTCCACTTAAAATCAATTGTAATACTACTTCACAGAAATAGACGCTAAATTAGAGGCAATAATAACACGAAACCGGCATCACGCAAGCGCATCCGCCATTAAAAAGTGAGGTTATTGGTGTTACCCTAAGAAAATATGAAGTATTACATCACTGTGGTACTGTTACCAGCTTGCTAAATTCATTAGAGGATCACAAATAGGGTATAAATAATGAAGATAAAGTATTTAGCTTTTGCTGAACCTAAGAACAAGAACCTAAACATCGATAAATTCACTTTATAGACAGCATCAATCTTTACCTTCTTTAATCTATAGACTAGCCTACTATCAAAGATTTTAGAATAGGTTCTTAGCCTACTATACTATGAATTGAGAAAAATAGCAATTGATAATATATCTTTTGTCTTCTTTTTGCTTATAACATTTGCATAAGGAGAAAGGAGGCAACCATATATTTTACTGTTTTTATTTTACTCCTTCAATGTTATTTTTTGTTCTTTGGTTTTAGTCACTAATTCTAAGAACAAGAAATTCAATTGCGAAATATTTGGGAATTACAGTAATCTTTGCAGTAAGTTTAACAGTTTTTGACATTAGTCTGAAGTTCATGACGTTGACACAAACACTGACAATGTATGGTAAGTAGACATTGAAGTCTCTCTAATCCAACCTATGCTCTAATCTGTAATGGAATGGTGATCATGTGTTTACGGTTTATCCGGTCCATATGAGGTGATAATTTATTTACAGATTTGTATTCAATTTTTCTTATATTTATTCTACAACCATAAGTTTTTATTGAAATTATTGATCAATTGACTATTTATAATGAATCTACCGAAGTCTAAATCATTTGATTCAAAGCAGTTGTCTGATCAGCAAGCTTTTAATAAAATTTATGACTTTATATCTCTATATAAGTCTGCTGCTGAAACAGCAAACATAGCTCCTGTACAACAAAACCTTGAAGATGGAGTGGACAAGGAAAATAGTTTTAAAAAATCAAAACCTATCAATACAAAATGTGATCGTTCTCCAAGTAAGAAAAAGAAACGTAAACAAGAACCTTTGGATATATCCCGAGTGAATATTGAAGGACCAAGTACGAATATGAGCCTGAATACAACACCACTAAATGAGTCCACGGTGACATCGACTCCCAGTGTTTCTAAAACAAAAAACCAAATGAAGTCCATTATGAAAAACTCTTCTGAAGAAGATTATATGGATAGTTCAAAATCTCCAACCAATAAATCAAAGAAACGAAACAAATCAGTAAGTTTCATGCTTGACGAAACAGAAGAAGTAGTCAAAAAGAAAACAAAATCAGACGACTTGTTGAATGTTGAGAAAAAAGACAAAAAGGAAAAATCTATTAAACAAAATTCAGTTAGCACTGAAATTAATAAACTTAAAAAATTGAAGAAAGTTAAGAAGGAACGGTTGACTGATGGATTAGGTGATAATGTGCAGATAAATAATATGGATACTTCTAGTAGTAGCAACCTATCAGAAGCAAGTAACCAAAATGTAAAGGGTGAAAAAACAAAAAAAGTTTTAAAGTCGAAAACACAAAAGAAAAGTTCAGTGGAAAGCCTATCAACTCAGTCTGTGAACAATAATAATGAGGAACAAACAGAACACAAGAATAAAAAATATAAAAAGAAAAAACGAGTGATGAAATCTGTACAGCCAAACGAAACTGAACCTGCATCTAAAGCTCGCAAAGTAGATGTGAAGCCCGAGGTCATTGTTGAAAACTTGGAGAACCTCAGCATTGCTGATAATGCACATACACTGTCCAATCTACTCGATGAAATGACACTTGCTGATAAAGATAAACGAAAAAAACATAAACGCAAACTAAAGAAAAATAACACACAGCCGAATGTTTCAAGCAGCGATAATACTGAAGTAGAGAAAAATGAAAAGGGTAAGGAGAAACCTAAATGGCATAAAAGAAAATGGAACAGAGACAAGAAAGGAGAAATTGATGATGAGGTCATAGCCAATACAGTAATAGTTGAGAATTTACCATTGAATATCATGTGCAGTTATAAGAAGTTGTTGACGGAACATTTTCAGCAGTATGGTATTGTCAAAAGAGTTGGGTGGGTATAATAGTATTTACTTAATATTTTCTCTATGGAGAATGTAGTGTAAAAGCCAGAAGTCTGTTGCTTTCTGTTTAAATGGAAGAAACAAAAGATATAGAATAGATATTCTAACTAAATCTCTTTTCTCCACTTTCATCTTATATATGGTTATCTCCTTTACAGATTCTTGACTCATTTACTAACCAGAGGGAGACTGTATAAAAGTTGATTGCTTGTATACCTCTGTCCCATTCGTGTTTCAACCGTAAAGCAGTTGTGTTTGCATGGCTGTGTTGCGTTTGAAGGGTGGGATATGGCGTGAATTTACAGGGTACAGAGGAATAACACCTAAGTCCTCAGGAATGGCAATGCATGGGGAGTATCATGGGCAAAACAGTATACTCTGTTATGTCCATGATACTGCTCATGTCTATAGGCGACGGTTACCACTTTCCATCAGGTTGTTTGTCACATTGAGTTGTATTAAAAATTTGCATGCTATCACCTTGTTAGCTAAGCACGAATGCTCTTTGACTAATGTAACATCTTTGACTTTACCATGTTTAAGCAAATAAAGATTATTATTATTAAAAAAAACAGTCAGTATGGTAAAACAAAAATATTACAAACTTGTAAAACAGCTACAATTATAATAAATCTTTATTAAAAAAAAAAAACTAGTTGTAACTTTAATGAAAGATTAATCCACTGATATCAAAGCTTATGTAGTTATGGAGAAATAAAAAAACATACTATACAAAAATTGAAATTAAAACCTCTGAATATTATAATTTCAGCATAGCAGAAGTATATCCCAGCAAATCATCTGACAACATGACATTTACAACTACAATCATCTTCTACAGTGATGGGGCAGCTTCAAAAGTGAGTAGAACTATATTCCACAACGTCTTATTAATGTGAAATATACAAACATGTTTTTGACAGTCTACAAAAGTCTGCAATTTATAAGCTACTAATATTTCCTACACTATAATAATTAGTCAGTGGCCTGAATTCTTACAATCTCTGTCATAACTTGTTTATAATGTGGTATATTAGGATTCTCGACTAATATCAGTCTACTATATTATGGCCATTTACATAAAACTTTTTTTTTATATTCTACCCTTCACACATTTAAATAATTAGTATGTATTATAGTTGAATATTTACTAATTATACATGTTTTATATTTAATATACCACAACAAATAGTCATCAAAGCGGGGAAGGGATTGTTAGTAATGGGGAGGTTAGCCCCATTGCTATCAATGTACCTATCAGATTGACCTCCACTTTGTTTCTCCTGGAAACCATCATGACAAATTTATCGTTAAATTCGTCATGATGGACTAACTGACTTGCCTTTTCATCCTCATCTATCATCACTCACTGGTGCCCCGCCAGTGTATAGCGCGGGCGGGGCTACCATTCCATTATCATTCATTAAAAAAAAAATTATAGTCATTAAAAACACTCCTTATATTTTTCCATATTTTTAGTGCAGCCTTATAGATAAGGTTGGAAATATTATGAAAAAATATATCTATATTCTTTATTGCACTTATAATTTACATGTAAATATAATGCATTTATAAATATTGTGAGCAAGGGTGGACTCATCTCTTACATAGATATTTTCCAATCAACCCAATACAGTTGGTTAGAAACCATGTCGTTAGCGGGCAGCTGAAGTGCTACAACTATTAATATTTAGAATACATAAACAAACAAATATACAGTTAAATGTAATGCTAAAATATATGACATAATACATAAATACATATCCTATAAATAAATATAATACCTACCTACTTATATAATAAATGTTAAAATAAATTAATATACTACCTACATTAGAAATTTAGTTTAATGATTTTAAGATTTGACACTTCAATTAGAAAAATACAAAAATATAACTCAAGAGAAAGAAAATGTAATTTCAACCTTTTCTTGAAAGAGGTAATAGAAGGACTCTCTTGTATATGAGAAGGGAGTTTGTTCCATAACTGGGTAGCTCGATACGAGAAAGAGTCGCCCATAAAATGTGCCCTACACAAAGAAAGTTCAAGAATCCTGGACTGAACTTGACAGGAGCGTTTAGGACGGACTGGCGGTGGTAATAATTTAAACCGGGAGCGGAGGTACGATGGAGAATTGGGGTTATTGAGTATGTTATAAAGGAAAGAAAGGATGTGCATATCACGTCGAAGTCGGATAGAGAGCCTAATAACTGGTTGCGAAAGGCAGACACGTGATCGTATTTACGAAGACCAAAGATAAACCAAAGATAAAAAATGTATAATGTTCACTCAATTAGCTTTTATGTCGTTTTGGTTTCATTCAAATATAGTGACAGTTTTATAGAAAACCAATTTGACGTTAGGGGTTGCAGCCCCCATTCTCAAAAAATGAATGAATTAGTAGCAGTTGGGCTGTCAAACTCCATTGTTAACAATCCCTTTCCCGGCTGTATTACTCATTTAACAAACGGATGATGACATTACATTACAGTCTCTAGAAGCGAACAACACGCTGTTCGAAGGCAACAACATCCAAGTGAAACAGAAGCTGCCGCCAGACCAAACGACAGTAGTGGTACGGTCGTACGCTCCACTCTCCGACCAGAACATCAGCACGGTGTTCTCCGAGGCGGGCCAGATAAGGAACATACGGCACTTGGTCAAAGGGAAGAAGGCTATTGGTAAGTAAGTATTGGTAAGTTGCCCTGAGCATAGAATAGACCATCCGTTTCCTTCTCGTGGATGCGTCAGAGGCGAATAAGATGGGGCATAGGATAGGCGGCTACTTATTAACCATTTGTCATTTATTACAGAAACCGCATTCGTGGAATTTGATAAACCAGAAGCAGTGACAAAGGCTAAGGAAATAGCTAAAACGGTGAAGATCGAAGGCAAAAGGGTCCATGTACACAAATACGAACTCAGAAAGAAGAAGAAGGGAAAACTGGCCTCCACAGAGAGCGAAGAAGGTGACAGTGAAGATTCTAACGATTAGACCTAGTTTTCTGACATGCTCACGCTAATAAGGAAGCTTACGCAATGCACTGCGAAGGTGGCGCCACCGTGTTACCATGTAAACAACAATCATTGGAAATCTATTTGCAAAGACTGACTTTAAAAAATCCATAATCGTGAGAAAATAAAGTTTTTAATAATTTATTTTCTCATTTATCAGTACATAAGTAAAGCGGGGACGTAATTAATTTTCGTTATGGCCCAATAGCGCTTCCTATCGGAATAAATTGGCAGTAAGCTTCTCTACTTAGGTGAATGACGTTTTTTTACCATTTGACCGCGTGTCAAATGTGTGTTAGTTATACAAATTATGTTACATGTAATTCTAAATATTTTTGTACAATGAATATCGCCAATGATTCTGAGCAAAGCTCAGATTATGTATGTAATGAGCCCCATAAAGAGGCAAGCAATTGACCGTTTACGGGCCCATTAAATTTTAATATACGTAAAGCAGTCCAAGAATCTCGGAGAAGTATGTGTACAAACATAACGTCTCTCGTTTGAGGCATCAATCAATACCAATACAAATAAATATAATTCTTTTTCCACTGCCAAATGCATATTTTGTTATGATTTTAAAATGAGATAATTTCTATCTTGTTATTATTATTATTATAGTGATTTATAACGTTTCTTGTTACATTTTGTTATAAGCGTCGCGATTAATTTTTAGATATAGAAAAACTTAGGGGCCATTTAAAAAATATATCAAACTTGTTTTGGAAAATAAAATAATTTATATCTATTTTTGGTTAGTAAATTCAATGGTAATTACATACATACATACATACATACATACATATCTGTCACGCCTGTCTCCCATTAGGGTAGGCAGAAACAATGGTAATTACAATGGTCATAATCCCATGTAAGGTTTTTACAAAGGCTACAGTGACAGTTTACTATAAGACGGGCTGTATGCTCGTTTACCACCTCCGTGATATAAAAAAAAATACTGCATTTATTGTTTGTCTTTGATATTGAATAAAGTTGATCGATAGCAGGGAGTTACTTCAAAAAAATTCTGCTGTATTTAGCTAGCCTAGGCACTACTTAATATAGGAAGACTTTGTACAAAAGTCGATTGCTTGGGTACCTCTGTCCCATTCGTGTTTCAACCGTGAAGCAGTTGTGTTTGCATGGCTGTGTTTCGGTTTGAAGGGTGGGATATGGCGTAAATTTACTGGGTACAGAGGAATAACATCCGAGTCCTCAGGAATGGCAACGCATGGGGAGTATCATGGGCGAAACAGTATACTCTGTTATGTGCATGGTACTGCTCATGTGTATAGGCGACGGTTACCACTTTCCATCAGGTGGGCCGTCAGCTTGTTTGCCATTCTAAGTTGTATAAAAAAAATACACTTGTTTACATAAAATTTTTAGCTTGTTTTTTGTAAAACTAAAATGTATACGATTATATATATATTGTTAAAACCATTTGTACCGAAGTCTGATAATGTTTGACTTATCTATAAATTGTAAGAAATGACTATCAGGGTCAGCAACGTGCGCGTAATATACCCCGGGTATTGCAGACGGTCATAGGGTACAGTAACTGCTTTTTTTTTATGGGTTGAAAATGGTATGGTAACCCCGCCTGCGCTAACGGGATACGCTGGCGGAGCACCAGTGAAGGGTGATAGATGAGAATGAAAACAGGCCAGTTAGCCCATCATGATGAATTCATCAGGAATTAACCATGATAGTTTCCAGGGGGAACCGCGAAGAGGTCGATCTGACAGGGTGAACTGCTAGCAATGGGGCTACTAATCCCCACTATTAACAATTCCTTCTCCCCCTTAACGTTTTAGTTCACAGAGCGATTTTTTTTTTTTAATTATTATAAATACAAAATATATTGAAAATTGTTTCTTCTTTTTATTATAATGCAAATGTTACAGATTTACAGTAGGAAGACGTTTTAAAATATGTCATGGGTGATCGTGGGCAGCGGTAGTCACTTACCATCAGGTGAGCCGCATGCGCGTTTGCCCACTATGTTGTAAAAAAATGTATACAGGGCGTAACAGAAAGGATATAACAATTCGACTTCCAGTGATAGTATTTATAGAATCGAAGCACATTCCCCAAATACAAAATGTTGTATTTGTTATACCCCATAAGTTACACCCTGTGAGTTAAAATAGCCCCAATTTAATAAATTTGTTGAATAAGAAATTTTGTACCTTTGTTGTGTGACAATATCATAGATAAAAAAAATCTATGACAATATGTGAAATAAATGGCCTCATTATATTATCTTTTAGTTTTCTTTTACCTTAATACTGTCGCAAAAATTACAAAAAGACATGTTTCCGCCCGGGATCGAACCGGGGGCCTTCTGCGTGTTAGGCAGATGTGATAACCGCTACACCACGGAAACTTGAAAGTAGTGGTCGAAAATGACAATCACTAGAGATTGTATTATTACTTAGAAATAAAAAACATTTTTATAAATATAATTTAAAATAATAATATTTAATATATTTTTTTAATTTAGTTTTTATTACTCTAAATATTTATAAAACTTGAACTAGTTTATACCTTCAATTTCTATTTTCAATTAATAGATTTCAAGTAACGTTAATATTAGCAAAAATAAAATAAAATAAAACCACCAAATTTTAAATTGAAACAATAATTTATTGTGTTCCTTAAGAGTCAATAGTTATGCATTAAAATTAACTATACTGTACACGCAAGATCCTTAATCGTTCGATATTAAACTACTCATTATAATTAATTATTTACAATTACAAATAAATTACACGGATAGTGGTGTCATGACACGACCTCCTAACGGCTACGGCATATTTGACCCCACGCAATTGTAAAATTGTAATGTTCCTTCCACACCAGACCACTCTGTGACGTACATAGATAGGGCAGGGGCGGAATCGTCCGGAGCTCACCCCTGAATACAAGCGCTGCTTTACTAAGACTTGTCTAAAAGTTATACGTCTTTATAAGAGGTCACGCCTGGAAAACGACCTTAACCCTTTGAGTGCCGACGAGCGCCATCACGCTCGTGCGCATTGCAACTAAAAGTGCCACGAGCGTCATAGCGCTCGTGAAATCAGTCGCTGTTTAGCTTGCCGTAAAAAAAATATTAGATTTTTTTTTTTTAATTGGCTTTACCTTCGCTTAGAGATATCATTGGTTATGCCGGTTGGGGTTAAAATGAGATGGAAGATATGGGAAAGGTCTTCACAGTTTAAAAATGGAATAACTGATCTAGGTTAAGGTAAACTTCTTAGCAAATATTCATTGCTCTGATCGGAGATACGCGTTTCCTTGCTAACCCATTATGTCCACTGCTGGACATAGTCCACGGATTGATATAAGGTTTTGTTTTACTCTTCTTGTACTAGTAATTACAATAAGTACCATACAATCACATCCGTGGCCTAGTTCTCAAGCTAGGCTACAATATATTATAAAGGACCAAACAACGAAAGTATGGTCATACCCCCAGAATACCCAGGCCTGACACAATTAAAAAAAAAACTCATTCCCTAAACTGACCTAACAGTGAATCGAAGCCGGGACCTGATTTAAGCAATGCATCATTCCCCACCACTACGCCACTGAGGTCGTCTGGTGTATAGTGTCTTATTCCAGTCGTCTTTTACGAAACCCTGAGTATGAATAGTAAGTAACACCTATTCTGTCTCCATCACGGATCAAGAACAACAAGACGAGTCTACCACATAATAAATGGGCCAAATATGCCTACCGCAATATTATTTTTTAAATAATACTTTCAAACACATGCATATTGTATATATTTTTTTTTTCATGTACAGAATATTATACGTAACTTGCTATAAAAAATAGGCAATTTGTCGAGGAAAACTTCATTATCATTACACACCATTTCAAAATGTTTAAAATGCATTTACAAGAATGATCAAAATTAAATTTTAAAAACATTTTTTTTTTTCTTAAATACTGTAAACTATACATTACATTACTGCACCGTATGTAATTTCAACGCCTCGTATTTTATGATTTGGTCTCGGAATACGAAAGATATCAGAAGGAATGTATATTTTTTTATTGATGATTTATTTATTTATTCTTTAGTACATATATGTGTACATGGCGGACTTAATGCTAAAAGCATTCTCTCCCAGTCAACCATAGGCAAGTGTCAGAATACTCGAATGCGGTACTAGTAATTATTGATAATGATTATCTTGCACTTTACGCTCGCGTGGTATTTGCATAATATAATTTTGTATATAGCATATGTGTATGTGTATATATATATATATATATATATATATATATATATATATATATATATATATATATATATATATATATATATATATATATATATTTATAATTTTGTTTTCAACCGACTTCAAAAATAGAGATTCTCAATTCAGCTGTATTTTTTTACTGTCATGTTGTTACCTCATAACTCCGTTAGTTACAAACCGATTTGGATTTTTTTTTTTATCTAAAAGAATATCCTTACAGATTGATCTTACAGAAATTTTATCAAATTTATTTCAGTAGTTTAGTTTTTAAATCAAAATTACTGGTTTTACCACAACTGAGATTTGAATGAATGAATTTTATTGCAAAAAAATTGGTACAATAAGGTCATATGGTAATATTACAATGGTTTCACACATTTTGTCATTACTGACGTGCAACAGTCATTACATAAGTTATGATAAAATATTTTTTTAGTATGTTATAATATAATATAATAAAATAACATGTCCAAACATTTTAAACGTTAATAATAAATGTGACAGTTCTGAATTTGCAAGGAATTAAAGTAAATAACATAAAATTTTGTTCAATAAAAGAACATTATTGTGGCAAAATCAGATATTTCATTTAAAATCTATGAAACCGATTTTGATAACATTTCTATGGGGTCAAACTAAAAGTATATACTTTCAGATAAAAAAAAAACGAATTTTCCAAATAAATATAAATATATAAATAATAGAATATATAATATATATAAATAATAGAAGTAAGAAGTTACAAACATTAAAAATAAACACACAGCTGAATCAAGAACCACCTACTTTTTTGAAATCAACAGAGGATATTCACGTATTAAGTAATTAAATTCACGTTTAAGTATTTAAGGTATTTGTTATTATATTGTTTTCAAATTCATGCAAAAAAATTGGCATACGTCCATACCTTCTGGTCTCTCTTGTATTCCGAGTACTCTGTTATAGTACAGTATCTATTATGTGAGTGGTCAGAGCGAGCTAAAACATAACGCCTATATTATAAATAAGGGTAGACCAAATGTACAATATTTTACAGTCCAAAATATACAATTGTTAGAGACGTGACCGCATCTATGTTACAATAAACATACATAATAGTTGTATCGACTTGGACATTATTGGTCTTATACTCGTGATAAAGTTTCGGAACCCCAATCCTGGGTTTTCCTAATCTGACAGTGAAACTGCAGACTGGCTTCTTCTAATCAATTGATCATTGTGTCAAAGTTCGGGTAAAAATTGTCTTTAGAGCACAGTATGGACACTCCCTGCCGCCCGCTGCGATTTGACCTCAACCCCTCTAATGAATGTGGGGGTAAGGGATTGTTAGTAATGAGGTCTTACAGCCCCATTGCTAGCAATATACCTTCTCAGGTTGACCTCCACGCGGTTCCCCCTGGAAATCATCATGGTTAATTCTTGTCGAATTCATCATGGTGGACCAACTGACCTGCTTCATCCTCACCTATCATCTTCCACTGGTGCCCCGTCGGCGTATACCGATAGCATGGACGGAGTTACCATTCTATTTTCACCCATTAAAAAAAAACTCGAATGGATGTCTCCAGTCTACGCTGTCAAAGAAAGAGGATTCACCATGACGATGTAGGACAAAAATCGAAAAGGAATGTTGCATTGGTTTGGCCATTTGGAGAGGATGGATGAAAGAATAACGAAAGAGATTTATCGAGCAAGAATGAATGGAGATGTCGGTAGGGGCCGCCCTAGACGGACGTATGTTAAACAAATAGGCGACGTGCTGAAGAGGGGCCAAATTAAAAGTGCCCGTAACCGGCGAGCGTGTATGAAAAGATTGATGAATGTGGAGGAAGCGAAAGAGGTCTGTTTGAATCGAAGCATTTGGCGTTCCATTGTTTCTGCCTACCGTAATGGGAGGTAAGCGTGACAGATATGTATGTATGTATGTAATTATTTCACTGTCATTCAAAAATACATCATAAGGGTAAATTCGTATGATTATAGTACAGTCAATATTTAAAACGCTAATTCGCCTGTAATTAAAAAAAAAAAAACTTTTAAAGAGTCATTTTACCATTGCTCGGTCCATATAACAATTTACAGCATCACTGACAGTACCAGAAAACACTATAAGTGATACAATCAGGTTGTGGAATGAGCTCCCTGCCGAGGTTTTTCCAAGAGACTACAGCGTGGGGTTCTTCAAAAAGAAAGGTGTAAAGAGGTTTCTTCAGGGTCGGCAACGCACGCGTAATACCTCTGGTATTGCAGGTGTTCATAGGCTACGGTAAATTTGAACCCAGGAAGCTTCTGCGCTTCTGGGCGGAGCTAGGTTGGCTGCACTAGCCACGACTCATATGCACAGTGGCCCAAGTGAGAGGCTAAGCGCGGAAAATGGAGTATTTTTCACATTTTCACATAGGCTACGGTAACCACTTACCATCAGGTGGGCCGTATGCTTGTTTGCCACCTCAGTGGTATAAAACAAAAAAAAATCGAGTATCAATTTAGATCTGCTTATTAAAATATCACCATACAAGTCCTTCACTAGATGCAGTCTTATCATACTTTCATAGAAATTACAAGACATTCCCCGTCACATCGTGTTGTATAATAATACAAACAAAACGAATATCAAGAAACAAAGAACTAGCACTCGCGTACTTCGAAGTACTGCAACTTCAAAAACGGTCCCTCGCATTCTGTATATTGAGATAATGTTCGTACAGGGCTGCAGCTAGAGCCAAGTTTAAGGTAGGGAGGGCATAAGCCATAATTAAGTGACTTCGAAAAAGCGAATCAAATTTTCTGGGTCCTTTCATTTTATGGTAAGGCATCGCGCCTTTTAAGACAAAGTCTTAAAGTATGGCCTGTAATGCCCCCCCCCCCTTACCCTAGGGTACGGGGGGGGGGGCTGTAGCTAGCTACAGCCATATTTTTAACAAAAAAAAAATTAATCTTAAACTATTTCTAAACAGTTTCAGCTGGAAAAGAAAATATGATTGGTCGACGACAGTCGTTTGGGATTGCCCAACTATGAAAGAAATTAGCTAAAATTCACGGTTGCAGGTCGCAGTCAAGTAAAATAATCATAAAAAAAAAACAATAAAAACAATAAATGCATAGTGCATACCGCCAACTTCAGCCTCGATTGTTGTGAAAAAAAAAATACACGGTCGGAGGGCTAATGTGAAGTAATTGACAGAGTCAACAATGTTCAAGTATGAAACTCATGTCTTCAGAACTGAACAAGCCAGTGGAACGCGCCGTTACAATTCTATTCGAGGAACTGCCCCACTTCACAATATTACATTTGACCCAATTTGAAAACGTTATTCCATATGGCAAAGTCTAAAAAAACTTGCCCCTACACAAGCAGCAAACTAAGATACCGACATACCGTCATAGTTGTAGAATACTGACGGATCTGACAAAGATTACATATAAAGATCCGTCAGTATTCTACGACTATGACGATATGTATACACATTATCGCTACCGCACGCTTGAGATAGAACGAGACGGACATTCGTCTGCCACTTGCGTAGGATGACTGTTAAGACTTTTTATTATTACTTTGCCAGTTTATGGCGGCCATATTTGTTTTATACTGTCACATATAGCGGCTTCATTAAAATCTATGTAACCGTATAGGCTACATGTTGGGTCAAATTTACCCTTCTTGTTTGGCAGTGGGTAATTTTTTTTTTAATTTCTCAAATACAGCAAGAGCAACATGAGCAGATGATTACATTCTGAACGTTTAGAATAAAATGTATTTAAGACAGACGAGACTAATACGACCGGGAACCTCTTTGAGGTAAGTTGCTTAGGCGACATTCGAGCGACGGGCGGGCGACGAACGGGCGACGGGCAGGCGACGCGGCGGGCTAGTCGTAGCCCTTCAGTAAGCCCTAGGGATGCCGTTGGTTCGGTACTGGGATTCTGTAATTGGAAACATATTTATTTATAAATATTCCAAGATTGTCTGAGATCATGGAGAAGCATCTATAGACCGATTGAACGAATCTATCGGTGAATATGTTATAAGGGAGTACAAGAAAGAATGAAACAGCAATATTGGACTGTCTTGTTTTCTCTTATATATTGTTAAAAAAATGTTTTGATATATTCGTTTGACATTTCGTTTAAGGATTTTTAACGCCACCATCTGTGCTTCTAGTAAATATTGGTGAAGTTTCAGTGGGGAATGACTATAGGGAAGATGAATTCAAATCAGTTGACCCATTGTAACCTGTACATTGTGGGGGAAGGGATTGTTAGAAATGCGGACTACCAGTCTCATTACTAGCAATATACCCTGAAAACCGTCGTGCTGAATTCCAGATGTATTCATTACGATGGGCTAACTGACCTGCTTTTTCATTATCTGCCTATCATCCCTCACTGGTGCCCCACCAGCGTATACTGTTAGCGCAGGCGGGGTTAACACTCCATTATCATCCATTAAAAAAAAAACAGTACATTGTTGAATTCCAGGTGTATTCATCACGATGGGCTAATTGACCTATCTTTTTATATTAAAAATACCTATATTAAAAAAAAAATAGTACATTATGAGATAAACACAATGACTTCCAGCGAAAGTGTGGCCTGAATTATCTGGTGCCTACCCTAGGATAAGAGGCCGAGGCTTTCGCAGGAAAATAATCTTAAATAGGCCAAATGCACTGACCCATAGAATGCGGGGAAGCTGGTGTCGGTGTTGAATTGGAAATTGACTGGAGTCTTGGGCGAGGCGCAGCTGTAGGCGAGGCAGTCGTCGGACGCGTGCAGGTGGCGGCTGAGCGTGGGCTCGCTGGCGCTGCGCGTGATCTTGGGCATGGCGCGCAGCATGCTCTCCAGCGACGTGAGGATCTGCCGGAACTGCGGCCGCTGCTCGCGGTCGAACTTCGTGCAGTCGTCCGACAGCCGCTTCAGCGCCTGCGGGGCGTCGGCCCGCAGCCGCCGAGCGTCCGGCCGCAGCAGCCCGCGCCCCACCAGCCACAGGATCTGAACGAGGGGTATTCGTTGCCATTTAGTTAGATACCGTATTTGCACCAAACATACATATAACAGTATTTATCTATACTTATAATAAACCTGTAGAGAGGTCAATTCTGTACATGAAATATATTTCCAAAATAACTATCAGGGGTGATTAGTGATCGATAGTGATGCCAAAAATACAATCAGTAAAATTTTTGTCTGCTGGCTATATGTTCGTTATAGAAACAAAAGCTATTCTACGGATTTTAACGAAACTTTGTACAATTATTCTTCATACTCCTGGGCAGGTTATAGTATACTTTTCATCACGCTACGATCAATAGGAGCAGAGCAGTGAAGGGAAATGTGTCTGTTACATCAAAACCACTGAACCGTGAGGAAGGACATAGGCTACTTTTTTTACGAAAATCGACGGAATCGCGGACGCAGTCGCGGGGAACAGCTAGTCCAAAATAAAAGTAAGAGAAAAATAAAAAATTACATACAATTTTTTTTTTATTCCTACTGAAATACGTTCTGCGTTTTAAGTATTTATTTATTATTATAAAATCATACAACATACGAAATTACATCTTATATTGCAGATTTGTAGTCTTTAATTTCATTCGAAACGAAAAATATGTAAGTTTGTAAAGGTATTTAATACTCTAAGAAAAGATCGTCAACCATATTGATATCATCCATGCCAGTCCAATATCTATGTACATATATATCCCCAGTAGAGTGCGAACAGTACCTGATCCTTGTTGTTGAGGTGCGCATAGGGCAGCTCGCCGGCCATGAGCTCGTACAGCACGATGCCGTACGCGTACACGTCGGAGCGGAACGTGTACGGCGCCGGCTCGTCCATGCGGATCACCTCCGGCGCCATCCACAGGATCGAGCCTGTCGGCTGCTGCCACACCACGCCACCTGCAGTCGACGTGTCTGCACGCACGCACACGCACACACAAATATATTACTACCATAGCAACAGAGACTAGCATATCCAAATCATTAACAATAGGGGGGTGGGGGGGGGGATTGTTATTGCTTACAGCAAACTAACACAGTGTGAGTGAAAGTAACAAATTGTATCCAATATTAGCGTACAATCGGCGAAAAAATATTGATGTAACAATATTTTTACGCAGAGGGCAGGCGAGCATGCGGCTCACCTGATGGTAAGTGACTACCGCCGCCCATGATCAGCCACAACACCAGCGGCATTGCAGCTGTGCTGCCGGCCTTTTAATAAAGGAATATACTCTTTTCTTGAAGGTTATGTTGTATGATTTAATCATGTGTAAACTCACCTGACCACCGGACCTTTGCTGTCGCCAGTCCAAAATCACCAATTTTGACAGACCAGTCGTCCCTCAGGAAAATATTATTTGATTTCAGGTCCCTGCAATGTGGAGAAACAATAATACATACAATAATACACTTTCTTTACTTAAATATAAAGGTAATCCTTCATAAAAGAGTTGAGTCTGCGCACTGCGGATAGGGGCCATGATAGCCGTTCTGGTTCGTATCTGGCTCAAAGAATATCTCTGGCGATCCAACGCGGAAATGCCGCAAGTGTCATGGGGACCTTTGGGTCGGGTACGCATCATGAATGGGACTGATCATTAATTTTTTTTTTTTTTTGTGATACTGTGAAATGTAGGCAATTGATTTTAATAGTGAAAATAATGATAATTGTGAAAATGAACAAAAATATTGAAATATCTAATAATAACATTTTTTATTTAAAGGTAATTAGAGTTGTTTTAAAATTAAAAAACGATTGGCAGTATTTTCACTAAACGCTACCTCCACTAGTGGAGACGAAGTGAAGCAACTATAAACAGTTACAAATACCTCAATATAGTTCGAACCTGAGGATTAAGGGATCAAAAAGTTAGAAAACAAACAATTTTTATTTATTATTTTAATTTTTTTTTATACAACTTAGAATGGCAAATAAGCTGACGGCCCACCTGATGGAAAGTGGTAACCGTCGCCTATAGACATGAGCAGCACCATGGACAAATAAAGTAATATTAGTAAGTATTAAAGTTTATGAACGAGTGTGCGAGTGGCTGAGTTTACGTATAAGCGTGTGCACACGTGTGTGAGTGTGTATGGATGAGAATATGTTACCACCTATTCAGAATAAAATTCTATTAAGAAAAATGGACAAGAAACTGAACTATTGCTTTTTTCAACAGAAGTTGATTTTACAATGTGACACAGTATGTATACTCTGTTATGTCCATGGTACTGTTCATGTCTATAGGCGACGGTTACCACTTTTCATCAGGTGGGCCGTCAGCTTGTTTGCCATTCTAAGTTGTATAAAATGTGTAAATGCTCGACCGCCTTATACGACACGACGATTTTTTATAGAACATACTAGAAGGATAAATAGAGGGCAAAAGACAAAGGGGAAGGCCGAAAAATAAATACATGGACAGATAAGATGTCATGTCGTAGAGGGAGGGTAAAGATATTGCCTGGAATAGAGATAGCTGGAAGAGAATGCATGAATTAGTTGCATCGACTAGAGGAAATTCTTAAAAAAAAAGGGGAGAGAGAGAGAGAGAGAGATAGATAGAGATAAAGAGAAAAAGATAAAGAGAGACAGACAGACAGAAAGAGAGAGAGAAAGACAGAAAGAGAGAGAGAGAAAGACAGAAAGAGAGAGAGAAATACAGAAAGAGAGAGAGAGACAAAAAGAGAGAGAGAGAGTCAGAAAGAGAAAGAGAAAGTCAGAAAGAGAGAGAGAAAGTCAGAAAGAGAGAGAGAGAAAGTCAGAAAGAGAGAGAAGGCAGTGCCCTGTCCGGTACCTGTGTATAATGTTCTTGGCGTGCAAGTAGTCCATGCCCTGCGCAGTCTGTCGCGCGACATCGATCAGGTACAGCATGGGGAACGGCGTCTCCAGCACGTGCAGGTGCTGGTACAGCGACGAGCCCTCGCACCACTGCGTCACGATCGCCAGCGACGGCTTCGACACGCACCCCATGAACAGCAGGATGTTCGAGTGCCGCGTCTTGCGCAGGACCGCCACCTGGTGGGCCGCGGGCGCAACAAATATTATCGCTGGCTATTATTGTCGACCGACTTAAAAAAAATGAGGCATTCACAACTTTTTTTTCCCATGAATTACTTATTTTGACAATTAATATACATTACAATATGGCGAATAATCGGTTGTATTTTAACCACATATGTACTAAGATGACATAAGCCGGTAGAAGTAGACTGACCTCATTCTTGAACGCCTGCAGTTGCGCGGGCGTGGGCGTCTTGACATTGAGCGTCTTGACGGCCACCGGGCCGTGCCAGTGCGCCTTGTACACTGTCCCGAAACTGCCCGAACCTGGTCCAACGAGACACGCAATCAGTTAAGGCGCCTTTTACATAACACGTTGATATGCTCAATAAATATTAGTAAGATATGTGTATAGAGGGCTCTTTTTCCATAAGGATGTTGATATTTTTCTTATGAATGTGGGACCTCCTGGTTTTAAGATTTTCTACAAACTATTAATTAGCTATACTAGCCCCCAGAACTAACCCAGCCGTGAAGCAGTGAAATCACCAGAGGGAGACTTTGTACAAAAGTCGATTGCTTGGGTACCTCTGTCCCAATCGTGTTTCAACCGCGAAGCAGCTGTGTTTGCATGGCTGAGTTTCGGTTTGAAGGGTGGGATATGGAGTGAATTTACAGGGTATAGAGGTATAACACCTGAGTCCACAGGAATGGCAACGCGTGGGGGATATCATGGGCGAAATAGTATACTCTGTTATGTCCATGGTACTGCTCATGTCTATAGGCGACGGTTACCACTTTCCATCAGGTGGACCGTCAGCTTGTTTGCCATTCTAAGTTGTATAAAAAAATTAGAGATATAGGAGTTGTCATGATGAAAGTGAGGCAAAGAGAATCCTCGAGGCTTCCAGCAGAGCTTCCTCATAAGCGAGGGTTTTGTTAATAATCGCCATGTTTGGCAGGCAGGTCGGCAACCACAGTTATGATTTGGTGACGTTTTAAGTGGGAACTTGTTGTCCATCTTTCGGCTATTAAGTTCCTAAGAGAATTAAGACGATAAGGCATCTTTTGCGCCACCCACGGGAGGGAGTGGCCTATTCCATGCTGAGACCACACAGCTAACTTAAATATTCACGTTAACTCCTGCCATTCATTCCTACTAATATTACAAATATAACAATCAGTTTGTTTGTTTATTCATTGCCTTATAGCGTCTTAACAACATAGTCGATTACTATGAAATTTGGTATACACGATACTGTATGGAACAGAGATGATTACAGGCTAGGTGAAAGCTGTGTAATTGGAGTATGCGAGTGAGGTGGGTACCTATCCGGGCGCCGATGAGGATCTCGTCGGCGTGTATGACCCAGTCGTCGTAGCTCTCGCGCGGCGACAGCGCGTTCTTCCAGGACTCGTCGGCGGAGCGAGCACGCGGCCGCCGCGGCCGCAGCGTGCCGGTGGGCGACGCCTGCGTTACATATTTCATTTTAAATTATACATTTTACATTTTCTTAAACATCTCGTGTCAAAATGTGTACCTACATTTATTATTTATTTATTTATTTACACACATACACTAAACAAACCCCTTTCATTTAAATGATATCATTAGTTAAATACAATTGCTCTTAAGAAAAATAATATAGATCATACATATTACATGTGAGAAAACAACATAATAATGAAGATTACACAATTGTATAATAACATTACTATTTTACTTTTAATTTAGAATAAAAGAAAAACACATATAAAAAACAAAATGAACGTAGCAGTGTTTGTGCAAAGGACCTAACTCAGCATATATCTGTGCCTCTAGTGAGAAAGGTTTCAATTCAAAATGGTCACTTTTCAGGAGAGCCAAAAAACTATTTTAAATAAAGAAAAAAAATTCTGCTGCTTTTATTATTTGCTAATTGAACAAGTCAATGATTGCATTTATAGTAATTTTTTCTCCTCTTTCTTATGAAATTGTCGGTTTTTGTGTAAAACCTATAGTTTTAAAAATAATTCTATTATACCTAATCACACTTAACAAAAATATTAAAATTATGATGTGAAAATAGTTTTAAGTTGAATTAAAACTATTTTATTGAAGTATTGAAGAAAAACAATGATGTGTATTTTACGCTATAAAAAAATAATCGCTATTAAATGGTGTAAAAGGGTTCAAATCGAACTGATTCATTTTACAAAAATAATTTTTGTAAAATATTGTAATTTTATTTCTAATTATGACTTTTTTACCACAAATATTTTGTTAATTGTAGCCTTTTACATGTTTACTATCTCTATTGTTTTTAAAGATATCGTTACGATTCTTATACCATTCGAAAGAGAAAAATTTGCTTATTTAAAGTAGCCTAAAAAGAAAAAGGCTATAACTTGAGTTATACCCTTTCTCTCTAGAGGCACAGATATATATATATATATATATATATATATATATATTAATAAAAATCAGACTAACTACTTTAAATATAATAAAACGTTAAAATTGTTATTATACCAAATTTGGTAATAAATTATTCTTGTAATGTATATAGAACACTAATTTATATTTTAAATAACTTTATAATTATTTATTGTCATGATACTTGAATAAAAAGTAATGAAATTGTGAGAACACGTGGTCTCGCTGACTTGTTCACTCGAATTCAGCCCTGTAGATATAAAAGATTGTTATTTGGGTGGGCACAGACTTCTTGTCCAACCGTTGAACAGAGCAGAGCTCCCTGACATATCAAGAGTGAACAAGTATAGTAAACCCGTGGTCATTATATAAAATATATTACAATTATTGTTGATGGAAGTCTTAAAGAAGCTATATTTAAATAAGTGTCAATGGACTAACAGAAGTTGGGTATTTATGTTATATTATTTGTTATATATCAAGTATAAAATAAAATAAGTAAATATATGATTTAATAGTATGATATCTAGATTAAATGAACTAAGTGAACTTGTGCCTTATTTCTATTTATTACTAAGAGGCTTACAACCTTTATATTGCTAAAGAATATATCATATATGTAATGTTAGTATTACGTAGTAACCCACATATCATTTTATATATATACTAGCTGACCCCGCAAACGTTGTTTTGCATTATATCTAGAAATTAGTTTTTTCAAAAATAGCTAACATTATAAGTGTGTTAGGATGTAATTATGATTGAAAGAGAAATGAAGCGTTGTAGGGGAAAATTTCTCGTACTACATTTATTATTTTCGCTTGCCATCTTGCAACCCTTTTTCGGAATATAAAAATCGCTATTAAAAAACAGGGGTTGATCGTAAAAAGGTAAAAATTTTAAGCTGTATGTATTTTTCAATGCTTAGTCATAATAAAATAGAAATAAAACAAAATTGTCAAAAGATAAAAAAAATAATTTTAGGGGTGGGTCACCCTTATCATTGAGGGGCGTGAAAAATAGATGTTGGCCGATTCTCAGACCTACCTGATATGTACACAAAATCTCATAAAAATCGGTAAATCCGTTTCGGAGGAGTTTGGTAACAAACACCGGACACGAGAATTTAATCTATCCTTATTTGTACCCATCACTGTTCGTATCCGGTATGGTAGGTCTAGAAACGCTCGAGGTAAGGCGAAAGTGCAATTTGATGATGCACTATTATCAGTTGCTCAACGGCGGAATAGACAATCTTGCAACTCTTGGCCGTTGTTCTTTGTACGCACCCCAACGCTGCATGCGATTGCGTGCTTGTCGACTACTACCGGCACCGCCGGTTCGCACCTGTACTGCTCAGTTTGCTCCCACGTATCAGGCTATTTCTCTGCTCAATTCTCTGATTGCTCAGCAGCCAGATATTGACATATTTAATGATAAAAGAAATATATTTTTAAAATGTTGTACAAAATTTGTAAGTTTGTAAAATAAACCTATGGCTCACTACACGTTTTGGGAGACTGTAAGTGTGGTGAGTAATATTCAAATAAATATATTAGATTAAATATTATAAATAATAAATAGCCTTTTCAATACCTGCGTGCTCTGGCTGTGCGGCTCGCCGCCCCCCGCGCCCCCCGCGCCGCCCCCCGCCGCGCCGCCCGCCGCCCCGCCCGCCGCGCCGCCGCCCGCGCCCCGCGACATCGACAGGTAGTGCGACGTCTGCGGCGAGCTCGTGCACTGCCATACCCACATACACACTTACTACTTACACCACATAAATAACGATACGCATAGATAAAAATAAAAGAACACATATACAAAAAAAAAAAACTATAAATTACACATTACAGAAATACGCAATGTGTTGCCGATCTTCCACCAATGGACGACTTCGTACAAAAGTCGATTGCTTGGGTACCTCCGTCCCATTCGTGTTTCTACCGTGAAGCAGTTGTGTACGTTACCAAAGGGGAAACTTTGTAGCAACGCCATCTACAACAGTTTGCATGGCTGTGTTTCAATTTGAAAAGCCCACCCTTCTAATGGCAACGAAATTATAAGGTACAGAAATTTTGTCACCTTAGTACTCAAGAATGGCAAGACATGAAAGGTATCATAAGCAAAATAGTATACTCTGTTAAGTCCATGGTACTGTTCATGCGATGATTACCCCTTTCCATCCCTATCGACCTTCAGTTTGTACCATTCTATATCTAGATCTATCAACTACATTTCCAGTGAATTCGTCACAGTAAGCTAACTTCATCCACACCTTTGTTCTTCACTGGTACCTTACCAACGTCAACCAATAGCTCACATCATCATTATAATATCAGCCTTTAACTGTCTACTGGTGAACATAAGCCTCCCCCTTGGGGGGGTTTGCCAATAGTTGCCATATAGTTGACTTAACAAGCCAAGACTGTCTGCTAAGCTTTGGCTTGTCAGGCGGATTGGCAATTGCAGTTAGGCTTTGGAAATGTTTTAGGAGGGACACTGCTGCCCATCCTTCTCTCTCCCTTAGTCGCCTCTTACAACACCCACGGGAAAGGAAGAAGTGGCCTATTCTATGCTGGGACCGTTCAGGACAATAGCGCACAAAAGGTTACTATTGGGTGAAAGGGATTGTTAGTAATGGGAGGTTAGTTCTCATTGGTATCAATAAACCCTATCAGGTCGACCTCCACACGGTTCTTAATGGAAACTAAAGTGACTAATTTATAATTGAATTCATCACGATGGACTGACCTGTCTTTTCATACTCACCAATAATCTCTCACTGGTACCCCGCCAGTGTATACAGATAATGCAGGCGGAGTTTTTGTTTAATGGATGATAATGGAATGGTAACCCCACCCGCGCTATCGGTATACACCGGCGGGGCACCAGTGAAGGATGATAGGTGAGGATGAAGCAGGTCAGTTAGCCCATCGTGACGAATTCAACGAGAATTGTTCATGATGGTTTCCAGGGGGAAGCACGTGGAGGTCGACCTAATAAGGCATATTGCTAGCAATGGGGCTGTCAAACCCCATTGCTAACAATCCCTTTCCTCCCTGCATGCCATATTCACCCATTAAAAAAATAAAAAGTTACCAGTTTTATCCAGAAAAAAAAAAAACATAATATTACAAATATGAGACAAACCTGATTCTGGTTGTACTTCCGCTGGTGCTCGGCGAGGGTCATGGGCCGCTGCACCATGTTGATGCACACGTTGGGCGCGGAATTGGACCTGTCCTGCTGATTCAACGAGCGCGGATGCTGTTGCCTGTAACACCGTGGACTCTTTAAATTCTAATTCATCTTTATTTAAATAGACTTGTTTACAAGCACTTTTAAATCGTCAATTTTTTTTAATCTACTGCAGATTTCGGAAGGTTGTTTGTTTGGAGGGCCAGCAAGAAACTCAACAGTTACTCTTTTAAATCTTTTTTTTTTTTTATACAACTTAAAATGGCAAACAAGCTGACGGCCCACCTGATGGAAAGTGGTAACCGTCGCCTATAGACATGAGCAGTACCAGGACATAACAGAGTTGATAAGATTTTTTTTTTTTATTTATTTATTTATTTATTTATTTGAAAATTTCTCACTACACTTACAGTTTCCCAAAACGTGTAGTGAGCCAAAGTTTTATTTCACAAACTTACAAATTTTGTACAACATTTAAAAAATATACTTCTTTTGTCATTAAATATGTCAATATCTGGCTGCTGAGCAATCAGAGAATTGAGCAGAGAAATAGCCTGATAAGTGTGAGCAAACTGAGCAGTACAGGTGCGAACCGGCGGTGCCGATAGTAGTCTACAAGCACGCAATCGCATGCAGCGTATTTTATTTATAATATATATATATATATACATATATACATATATACTTATTGAACAAATCCTATTACGCTCTAAACGATTACTTGAATGACAAATGTGAATGATGTTAGTCGATCATGCACGGGCTCTTAACGACCATGTAATTTTAGACATAAATAAATACACATATGGCGTGAATTTACTGGGTATAGAGGAATAACACCTTAGTCCTCAGGAATGGCAACGCATGGAGGGTATCATGGGCGATACAGTATACTCTGTTATGTCCACGGAACTGCTCATGTCTATAGGCGACGGTTACCATTTTCCATCAGGTGAGCCGTCAGCTTGTTTGCCATTCTAAGTTGTATAAAAAAACAAAAATTTATTAACATAATCCTTTGTTTAGTTTAGTTACACTTCTTGCGCCAAATAGCTACCGTCTTTTTTCTTCTCTATCCAAAGGCTGTTTGGAAGAGATTGCTTTAGCGATAAGACCGCCTTTTGTTCTCCACAAGTTTAACATATTTATTTTTGTATTATTCTTTAAGAAAAGCAATAAAAAGTAAATAAATAGATATTAGTACACATAAACACACACTTGATTATTTCTAAAATAAAAAGTACAATTTAAAAAGCTGATGATTAAATCATTAGTATATTTTAGTATCTGATATATCCGTTCCATTCGTGTTTCTACCGTGAAGCAGTTGTGTTTGCATGGCTGTGTTTCGGTTTCAAGGGTGGTATATGGCAGTGAATATACAGGGTACAGAGGAATAACACCTGAGTCCTCGGGAATGGCAACGCATGTGGGGTATCATGGGCGATACAGTATACTCTGTTATGTCTATGGTACTGCTCATGTCTATAGTACAGTGTGCCACTACTTCTTCTCATCCCCGGATTATAGAAACAGGCAACTGAGAGATCATAGGATATTAACTAATAATTTAAACTGTGCAGACTGTGCGGGGCGAAATCGGAATCCATGGAACACTTGATGTGCAACTGCGATTCGTTGGCAAGTATGCGTATGAGTCTACTGGGAACGGCTTATCCAGAACCAGTGGACTACAGACATCTTAAACCGCGGGATATCGTTAGGGTAACACATAGGATCTATGAAATGATGGTATAACCCTGCCTTATAGAAGCACAAAATATCCGTATGGGTCGACGTGCATCGGCTTACATGACCCCATATGCGAAAAATAGGATAACTAATAATTTAAATTTTGTATCAGAAAAAAAAAAAAAACACCATCTATAACAGTAACAAAACCAGTCATTTTGATATAAAAACTACTGCACCAATTGATAAAAATTCTCTAAGACTAATTTGATCCCCGATTGATCCCTTTTAGATAAAAAAAAAAAAGAATTTTCCAAATTGTTTCATAAATGATAGAGCTATGAGGTAACAAACACAAAATACAACCGAATTGTGAACCTCCTTCTTTGAAGTCGGTTGAAAAGGAAACCTCTAATCGAACTATACCACGCCATTCGGCCAACACGATTAACTAAGCTATTATCCTCCCTTGGGGGAAAGGGATTGTTAGTAATGGAGACTGAGAATCCCATTGCTAGCAATATACCCAACCAGGTCGACCTCCACGCGGTTCCTCCTGGAAACTATCATGGTTAATTCCTGATGAATTCGTCATGACGGGCTAACTGCCCTGTTTTCATTCTCATTAATCACCCTTCACTAGTGCTCCGCCAGCGTATCCCGTTAGCGCAGGCGGAGTTACCATACCATTTTCACCCATAAAAAAAAAAACACAAAATACAACCAAATTGTGAACCTCGTTCTTTGAAGTCGGTTGGAAAGGAAACATCTAATCGAACTATACCACGCCATTCGGCCAACACGATTAACTAGGCTAATATCCTCCCTTTATGTAGGCAAAGGGTTATATATATATATTATTGTATATATGTGGCTCAAACTGTATTTACAGCAGTAAAATATGGCTTCTAACATCTGGTTAGCGTATGAACAATGATAGTAAGTGGTTATTAGCAATATTCACCAGTGAACATCATAGTTCTTCATCTTCTTCAATGGTGACACAGACCTGCAGGTGGGACGGTGTCCTTATCATTCATCATATTTCAATTTCTACTTGAAGCACCCCATTTATCAAGGTCTATTTTTTTATTTCTAATACTAGCTGTATCCCACGGTTCCGTCCGCACGAATCAATATATAAAATATCATATATACTAAGTTAGAATGTTCATTAACAAATATTAACAAAAAAAAACCTTTAAAATCAGTAAAGTACATTGCAAACCCCGTCAAGCACAAATAGAAGCAAGAAGGGCGTCACCTTTAAAATTTTCGTAACACTACCATGGTTTACATTGAAAAAAAAAAGAAATAGACCTAAGAAATATAATATATAAAGAAAAACCTCTATGTAAAAAATAAATAGGAAAAAAAAAACTATTACTAACTTGTTCTGCTCATTTCTGTTCATCATGTGATGGTACCCAAAGTGCGGGGGGAAGTGCAGGATGCCGGCCTGAGTCTCTGGGTTCTGAGCGAGCAACGCCGCGTAATATGTGTCCGTCATTCGCACCTGGAAACGAAAGAAAAAAATATATTAATATTTATATATTTAAATTAAAATTTCCCATGTTCTATCTTCATCTTCCAGTGTCACTCTCTCCTGTTAAATGTGTACTTTTAAGTTTGTGTATGTTTATGTATGTATTTGTTTATGTACATATATGTATATGCATATATATGTATATATCTTTGTATATATTTGTTTATATATAATAGTGTACCTACACTTAGTTTTTCTTTCTTTTCTCAATGTTCTCTACCCAAAGGTTGTCTGAAAGAGATTGCTTAGCGATAAGGCCGCCTTTTGTATCATTTCTTATTACAGTTAAATGTATTTACTATTTTATAAATGGCGCAATAAAGTGTAAATAAATAAATAAATAAGTTCTGTAATAATAAAAACCAGAATTCACACAATTTTTTGTTTTTGCAAGCTTCTGCGTGCAGAAATTAAATGAAGAGTATCTATCTATCTCATTTCTTGACCTAATATTTTAATGGTTTCGCGAAACCACTGTTTTATGGTTATAAATTAAAACCAATATAAATTAATTTATATTGACCCTAAATATTAAAGATGCGTTTATGCCACCCATTACAATATGGATCATACCAGTCTGATATCTATATTCATTACGAATGGATTCTTTTTTTCGACATAATATGTTTTTTTTTTTACAACACAGGGGGCAAACGAGCATGCGGCTCAGCTGATGGTAGGTGACTACCGCCGCCCATGATCACCCACAACACCAGCGGCATTACAGCTGTGCTGCCAGTCTTTTAAAAAGAAATATACTCTTTTCTTGAAGGTTATGTTGTCGTATCGGTTCGGAAATACTGCTGCTGGAAGTTGATACCAAAGAATGGTTGTGCGTAGAAGAAAATGCCTTGAAAAACGCACGGTGGAAGACCGCCACTCGTCCAGATGATTGGGATGACACTTTAGTCTGTGGCGGGTTGTACGGTGGTGAAAAATCAGCAGCAATAAAAATCAATCCGAACAATTCCTCAGAACACTTCCCATGATAAATTCGGTAGAAGATGCACAGAGATGCTATGTTGGATAAGTATATGTTATAGGGCCAATATATGTATAGATATTGTAACTATATAGATATTGCTATATATTCCCCACCCTTAATAAATAATAACTTTAAATATTAGAGATAGGTTTATAAAAATAGCGCCACAGAATCGGTACCAATATTTTTAAATCGCCATCAAAAGTCGGCCGTCTAATGAAAGCGCAAAACGTGTACCTGATGACAAATGCTAGGCACTTTGTCGGCGCAGCGCTGGTGGAACTTGAAGTTGCACTGCGAGCAGTAAAAGCCGTTGAACAGCAACCGCCTGCAGCACTCGCAGAACGCGAGCGTGAAGAACGTCTTCCTTGTGTACTGGTGCGATATGTGCGACATTATCGGCAGTTTGTCCAGTGTTCTTACTGTCACCTGGAATTATTTTTTCGTGCATCAATTTTTTTTTTATTTATATACTGCGTTAAACCATAAGTACGTCAAACGTTAAATAAACATATCTTAATTTATTTATTAATTTACGTGTGTCATAAATGGCTCAAATAAAGTGTTTATCTATCTATCTATCTATTAAATTTAAAATGCGTAAACATGTTATATGTACTAACACTAAATAAAGGGGGGAAAGAGATTGTTAGTGATGGAGACAGAATCCCATTGCTAGCAATATACCCAACCAAGTCGACCTCCTCGCGGTTCCCCCTAGAAACTATCATGGTTAATTCCTGATGAATTCATCATGATGGGCTAACTGGCCTGTTTTCATTCTCATCTATCACCCTTCACTGGTGCTCCGCCAGTGTATCCCGTTAGCGCAGGCGGGGTTACCATTCCATTTTCACCCAGCAAAAAAAACACTAAATAAAATAAATTAAAAATAAAAGAAAACTTGTCTATTCCCCCCTTATTTGTACTAGCATTTATGTAGTCATAGTGTTGACTAACAGCCAGATTCAAGAACCACAAAAATAAGAATATTTCACAGTGTCTCCCTAACCACAACATTGACAGAATTATCAAACAAAATTGGTAGCAGCAGTTTAAATTAAAAGAAGAATTCTTGGAATACTTTATACTTTTTCTTTTGTGCTAAATTCTCAATTTAAAAGAAAGTATATAATAAAACTTTGTAATAGCTAAAATAGGTTTATAGTTGATTTCAGTTTATATGAACATGAGGGTAAACTTAAACTCTATTAAACAATAAAATATGGTATAAAAAGCAGACTTAATGCTATAGGCAATCTCTACCAGTTTTAACATTAATAACTATATTACTTCTCGTGTCACAGTGTTTGTTACCAAACTCCTCTGAAACGGCTTTACTGACTTTTATAAAATTTTATGTGCATACTGAGTAGGTCTGAGAATTGGCCAAGATCTATTTTTTCATAACTCTCGATGATAAGGGTGACCCACTCCAAAATTTTTTTTTTTGGACAATATTTTTGTATTTTTATTTTTTTTTATTTTTTTTTTTTTTTTTTTTTTTTTTTTTTTTTTTTTTTTTTTTTTTTTTTTTTTTTTTTTTTTTTTTTTTTTACAACACAGGGGGCAAACGAGCATGCGGCTCACCTGATGGTAAGTGACTACCGCCGCCCATGATCACCCACAACACCAGCGGCATTGCAGGTGTGCTGCCGGCCTTTTAAAAAGGAATATACTCTTTTCTTGAAGGTTATGTTGTCGTATCGGTTCGGAAATACTGCTGCTGGAAGTTGATTCCAAAGAATGGTTGTGCGTGGAAGAAAGTGCCTTGAAAAACGCACGGTGGAAGACCGCCACTCGTCCAGATGATTGGGATGAAACTTTAGTTTGTGGCGGGTTGTACGGTGGTGAAAATCAGCAGCAGGTATCAATCCGAACAATTCCTCAGAACACTCCCCATGATAAATTCGGTAGAAGATGCACAGAGACGCAACATCTCTGCGCAGTTTCAATGGGTCAAGTCGGACAGTAAGGCGTTGACTATCGATAATTCGAGCCGCCCGACTTTGAATGCGGTCTAACGGAAGGAGTTGGTACTGTGGCGCTCCTGCCCACAGGTGAGAACAGTATTCCATATGCGGCCTGACTTGGGCTTTATATAATTTCAGGCGGTGTTCTGGCATGAAATATCGTCTCACCCTATTGAGCACTCCTAACTTTTTGGAAGCTATCTTAGCCTTCTCCTCCAGATGACCGCAAAACTGGACGTCGCAAGATATATCAACGCCCAGAATTCCTAGACTTGACTTTTTATCAAGGGAAGTGCCCTGAAAGTGAGGAGATACGACAAACGGCGTCTTTTTTGCGGTAAACGCGCAGACTTGTGTCTTTTATTATTATGATTTAGCGTTGAAAAATACATACAACTTCAAATTTTCACCCTTTTACTATCAACCCCTGTTTTTTAATCGCGATTTTTATATTCCGCAATAGGGTTGCAATATGACAATTGAATAATTGTAGTAGGATAAATTTTCATGTATAGTTCTCGAAATAATGTATATGGTAAAACAATGTTTGCTGAGTCAGCTAGTGTATATATATATATATATATATATATATATATATATATATATATATATATATATATATATATATATATAACATTAAATTCATAAAATTACTATTAGAATATATATACATAAATATTGAAAAAACATATTTTTAAAAACACCTCAGCTTTACTGATTTTATGAATGTGAAAGTGACATTGTTTGTTACCTTATATACCATAATTTATTTATTACCATAATAGCTTAACCAATCACTATGAAATTTGGTATACACATGCTTTATATGGTGGAGAAGGTTATAGGCTATTTTATATCATAGGAAACATATCTGGATCATGCAGACAAATTCATAAGTACAAGCTAGTATATACTAAATCAATGCATGGGGATATGCAATAACTCAATAACATTTTTACATTATACAGATTATATAATTCCAATAGTAGAACTATGAATATATCTTTAGTTTATTTAAAATATACATTTTCATTACATAACTATGTTTATAATTAAAAAATAATTAATTAATTAATTAATTAATTAATTTTTATAATTAAAAAATAATATGAAGGAATTAGAAGTGAAAGATTCGGTCTAAAGATAAGCATGTAGACAAAATAGAATAAATAACTGAATCTTTATACACAGTAATATCCCAAAAAAAAAATCTTAAACTAACAGTGTAGTAGTAATGTTTTTTTTACTAACTTTTGCATGCAACTTCATACTTGTGGAATTTAGAAGTGAGTATCCACTTCTAGATAGAGTATCAAGATAAAAAATGTACCATGTAATGAATTTTTGTATTTCCTAACTTAATTTAATATTTAAATCGAAATTGATCCAGTAAATGAAGCCTTTATGATAATATTTTGCAAATTTTTTGTTCATCATAAATCCTAACATAATAATCCAAAGAAACAATATTTTAACATTTTTAATATTTTTATACAGTATTTATTACTTATGTAATTTTAATGAGAAATTTGTGTTTTGTTCGGCTCTGAAATTTTGAAAAATATTTCACAGTAAGTCCTTTAGCTTTAAGTTAGAGCTACAGGAACACAGATGAAAAAACCACATTACAATTTAGTGAAGTAATTATTGCATGTTGCTGGAACATGCAAATTTTTCATAAGTAGATCTGCAGTAGTACAGATATCATCCAGTTACCATCTTATTATATTAGTAAGATTATTTTGAAATGTAAATTAGGTCTCAATTTTAACAAGTCACTGTATAAATAACATGGCAAAAAATGAGAGAAAGGGATTATTAATGCAGTCTAAAAATCCTACTGCTCTAGGAATATACTTTATTAGATTGACCTCCATGTGGTTCCCCCTGGAAACCATCATGGTTATTCCTTGTTGATTTTCTTTACAATTTCTTATCATCTCTCACTGATGGCTCACCAGCATATACAGATAGCGCAGACGGAATTACCATTCTATTTTCACCCATTAAAAATAAAACATAACAAAGTAGTAAACCATTAAAAATATATAAAGATTGAAGTTGATTCCACAATAGCATTTTTTATATATATCTCACAAAATATAATTAATTTTAAATCAATAGTTTAAGGAAAGTTTTATAGACTGGTTTTCAGAATGATTTAGCTGTAATATCAAATTGAAATGGTTTTTATAGCTAGTATAGGGTTAACATATAAGCAAAATCTTTTCATTAATATAATAATAACCAAAGTCAGTAGAGAATTGACGAAGAAATAGTTTTAAACACAAAAATTCTTAATACAAAGGACACAAAAATAATTGAATTGAAAACCTCCACATTTTAAAAACCGATTGAAAAATACGTTAAAACAAAGTAAAACACACTTACCTCCTCTGCATCGATCATAGTAATATCCATCTCCCATGGTATCACTTGATTATTGCCTGTCCTCACCACTTCACACATTTCACAAGTCAAGTTGCGGAGTTTCAGCGCCTTTGAGAGCGCCTCACGCAGCGTCACCCCTTCTTTAACCTGCACGCTGGTGCGCTGCTGGTTAGGCAAGTGTGCTCTGAGG
The DNA here is from genome assembly GCF_026898425.1 of Galleria mellonella. Taxonomy (NCBI): domain Eukaryota; kingdom Metazoa; phylum Arthropoda; class Insecta; order Lepidoptera; family Pyralidae; genus Galleria; species Galleria mellonella. Next base: position 827,057 of record NW_026442180.1, read on the forward strand.
AACACCTTTGGTTGACGTGTAAGCGTATCATACTTTTTAGAATCATCCTGCAACGAACACTCTTCACTCCTATCCGGCGATTCAGACTGCAATAACTCACGCAGAGTCCGCTCCCTAAGCTCCAAATTATGTAACTTTGAAGTTAATTCTTGGTATTCCGAAAGATAAAGAGACGGTGGATGTTGGAAACCAGCGAATTTAGCATTTAGAGCATCAATGTTTTCACGAGTCACGTTTATAATACTTTGAATGTTCCTAATTTCATATGTTGGGTCCGCTATGTCGTCACTATCCGTGGATGTCGACATATTATCACTATTGAGAGATAATGCAGGAATATTTCCATTAATTTTTCTTGAACAATTTTCTTTCTCTCTAGTAACTGCCATTTCTTTTCATGATTTTTTTTTATTTTTCTCTGATCTACTCGCGCAAGGCCATAATTATTGCCATAACTAATAATAAATGCTAATGTATAGAATGCAACACTCGGTATGTTCACATTTCAATAAGTTAATAATATTTTTGATACCTAAACTCGATGGCAAATATTTATTAATTTCGTTAATTTGATATTTGTAATTTTAATCGTATGTAAGAGATATTTTTTATCATTAGAATATTTACTACATTGTTCATACGACAAGATCAAAAATATTAAAACAAAAGCTCTTATAATCTTTAAAAAATATTGTTATGGTAACAAGAATCAAAATAATAATTAACAAATAGTCTCAAACATAGAGTGAGGAATAGGCAGCAGCGTCCCCTTAAAACATGTTTAAAGTCTAACTGTGAATACCAATCCGCCTGCCAAACGTGGCAACTACTGGCATAACCCCCTAAGTGGGTGGGGAGAGTGATTGTTAGTAATGGGACCTAACAGCTCCATTGCTAGCAATGTACCCTATTAGGTCGACCTCCACGCGGTTCCTTATTAGAAACCATCGTGGTTAATTCTCTTGGAATTCTTTACAATGGGCTAACTGACCTATTTTTGTCCTCACCTATCACCTCTCACTGGTGCCCCGCCAGCATATATCGATAGCGCAGGCGGGATTAATATTCCATTTTCACCCTATAAAAACCCTAAGAGAGAGGCTTATGTTCAGCAGTGAATAGTTACTGAATTTAATGTTTGTTTACCTAAAAGTGAACCTATGTTTAAGTCATTATGATAAATTTTAAACATAGGCTTAGTATAACATATGTACTAAACCTTGACATAACATTAATGTGCTTCTCTCTATTTCTATGTGTTATTTATTTATTTATTTATTCATTAAATAATTGCTTTATATATAATACAGATACAGTATAAGGTATTTATTGTCTAATAATAGTTTACATACATGTTATATATCTTCAAATATTTTTTTAAAGTTCATGCTCCTTTGCTTAGTTCCTTTGCTTTCCTTACTGTACATAAATAATTATTACTACCCTTCAGATAATTTGTCAGCTGTCAATAGTCAAATTATATAAACGAAATTGACATTCAGTTTTATCAATAAGTTTGTATTGGAAAACTTTGTTATTGTTTATTATTATATGAAATATTCGCTTTTCGTTCACTACTTCGTTCTCTTATATTTTAGAAGTAGGAAATCCAATGAAATAGACCAAATTTTAGTTGTGATATCAAGATAACCTTACTTACCCCAGTATTTAACTTAAACTTTCAGGAATACAACAATGAAAACCGCTTTTAATTTGGTGCTGTAGTATTTGCGTGATGTTAGAACAAACATACAGACAGACAGATAAAATTTAAAAATAATTTAGTAAAGTAAAACAGAAAAAATAGTAATAAAATGAAATTTTAAAAATCTATTATGTGATCACGGTAATTACAATTAAATTTACTCTTATATTTTTTTTCATTCCAGCTTCTATACAACCCACAATTATTTAATAAAAAGAAAAATGTTTGAAATTTTGTATACAGATAATATCTTTCTTCTCTTCTCGATCTTTTTATAGATAAAAATATAAAAGAAAACTTTAAAATCTGTAGTACCTTATTATAATTACTAATTTCCAAGGTTTCTCTAAACAGAGGCAATGGAATCCTCACGGCATGTGTCATTGGAGCAGGTGAATGCTCTGATTAACTTTATGGGACAGCATGTGGAGTTTGCAACTGGCAGCCTCAGATCATTGGAAGCCCGACACACATCTAAACGGCTCTGGTGCGAATTAACCAAAACCCTGAACAGTTATCGTGGAGGCATAAAGAAGAACTCTGATGGGTGGAGTAAGGTTTGTATAATAATCTAATAGTAATGTAAAATAAAAAATGAAGTACTTAGATAGAGATAGTTTCATATTATTATTCTCTCATGCATGCCATCTCTTATCCAAGTCAAAGATATAGCCTGAAATAGAGCTGGCTGAAAGAGAATACATGAATTAGTTGCCTCAACAAGAGAAAACTCTTAAATAAGAAGAAAGAAAGATTATTATATGTATTACATAAAAAAAAAACTTGCACAATAAAAATAATGAAAATGGTATATTTAGTACATATATTGCCTATTTTTGTTTATATAACTAAGTATGTTTATTTTCAGTATTGGAGTGATTTTAAAAATAAATTGAAAAACAAAACAAGAATGTTAAAAAAGAACAGTTCTGTTTCTAAAAAAAGTGTTAGGCCACTAACAAAACTTGAAAGGAGAGCTCTTGTGATATTGGGACCACATTTTGAAAGGAAGATAATTGGAACTGTACAGAGTAATGATGGGTTTTCTGTTAGTATTTTATTTGTGGTATAATTTTTTTTTATTATTTACTGATATACATACACATACATAATGTATATATATGTATGTGGTATGTAAAGCTAAGAATCTACCAATACAGGCTGTATGTGCTCTGTTAGTGTAGAAGGGTCAACATTGCTTGTTGCTTCAACCCATATTTATATAGCGAAAAAATTTTTTTTTACACTTTATTACATCAATTATAAATAATACATACAGTAAATTTGAATGAGAAATACAAAAGGCCATCTTATCACTAAGCAATCTCTTCCTTACAACTTTAATTCCTTCAATGGATGTTAAAAATTTTGATAATAATTATAAACTTCCTGTTATTCAAAGTTATAAAAAAATACATACATACATACATATCTGTCACGCCTGTCTCCCATTAGGGTAGGCAGAAACAATGGAACGCCAAATGCTTCGATTCAAACAAACCTCTTTCGCTTCTTCCACATTCATCAATCTTGTCATACACGCTCGTCGGTTACGGGTACTTTTAATTTGGCCCTTCTTCAGCACGTCGCCTATTTGGTCGACATACGTCCGTCTAGGGCGGCCCCTACCGACATCTCCATTCATTCTTGCTCGATAAATCTCTTTCGTAATTCTTCTTTCATCCATCCTCTCCAAATGACCAAACCAACGCAACATTCCTTTTTCGATTTTGGTCACTACATCGTAAAAAAATAAGATAATATTTAATTAATATTTCAGAATAATTATCCTAGTGAAATCAAACTTGAGGCATATCAGGAAAATATGTCAAATGACTTCAATAAAACAATGAGTGACACCAGTGATAGATTATCAGGTAAATGTAACTTTTAAATTATCCATATTAGGAAAAAAAGATTTGGCTTATAGTTTTACGACCGGCCGCCTGTCTGACGTCAACCCTCCTTGGAAATGATTATATCAGAATAAGTATGAAAGTAGCGCCAGTGATAGAAAAGTTAAGAAGTAACCGTTTATCCTGCTATGGACACGTGACGCGCAGGAATGAGGAGCATATTTTAAAAAAAGTATTAAGAATGAAAGTAGACGGCTATAAGGGCAGAGGAAGACCTAAAAAGACATGGATGGATTGTGTGAGGGACGATATGGCCAGAATGGGAGTGAATGCGGAAATGACTGGGAATAGAAAAGAGTGGAAGAGGAAAACATATTACGCCGACCACAAATAATAATTGGGATAAGGGTAGGAAGATGATGATGTAACTTTTAAATTATAATTGGCCGTTATCCTGACTTTACATGCATGAACTTCAATGAAAAATTGCCTCACAGGAACACTGCCAGACTAATTCGTAAAATACCAATTTTATTTAAGTTTTGTATATAAAATAATTTTGCTCTACAATTTTACTACTAGCCATGTGAGCCCAGTATGGTATAGGCCACCCCTTTCTTTCTTGTGAGTGTCGTAAAACGTGACTAAGCAAACTAAATGGTTGAGGCACGGGCAGCAGTGTCCCTCTTAAAATATCTATAAAAGCCTAACTATGGTTGCCAACCCACTTGCCAAGGGATTGTTAGTAATAAAGACTGAGAATCCTATTGCTAGCAATATACCCAACCAGGTCGACCTCCTCGCGGTTCTCCCTGGAAACTATCATGGTTAATTCCTGATGAATTCATCATGATGGACTAACTGGCCTGTTTTCATTCTCATCTATTACCCTTCACTGGTGCTCCGCAAGCGTATGCCGTTAGCGCAGGCCATACCATTTCACATACCATACCATTACCATTTATCATACCATTTTCACCCATCAAAAAAAAGTGGTAGGCTTATGTTCAACAGTGGGCAGTTAACATCTGAAATGATGAATGATGATGAATTTTACTACAGTGTAGTCAATATATGTGTATCATCTTATAGTGACCAGTTTGATGTCCACCCTTCTCATATTATCTTCACATTAATTACACTAGACAATAATGTGTTGTCTGAACTTATATTATAAAGACCAAAATAGTGATATAATCAAATATAATAAAAAAATAAGATATAATAAAAAAATATTTATTTTTGTTTTATTTATTTATCTACACTTTATTGCACCATTTATAAAAATAGTAAATTTTAATGAGAAGTGATACAAACTGATATTTGACTTGATTTTAAAATCTTTTTCACCTGTACAAACCTACATTATCAGTAAATAACATAGGCTATAGTTATTTCATAAAATCCTACAAAGCCATGACTCGTCGGTAGTATTTTAATTTATTGTTACAGGCGAGAATGACGAGAGAAACTCTGACGAAAGTGCCGAATCCAGTGACGACGATAATGTTGAGGTTTCAGAGAATAATTCTAATGAATCTCTTGTGCATAGTAAGTATAGAAACTTCATATTGCATTGTGACAATTATTTAACTTGATTATGCTGGAACTATTACAAGATGTGAAAATAAATAATCACATGATACTTTCAAATTTCATTATCTATATATCTTGACTGAATAAATAAATCAATATCTGTAGATATATCATGGAGTATCAAATTTTACATACTGTACAATATGCAATTGTACATACAGAGGAATAACCTTAGTCTTCAAGATATCAACGCATGGGGGGTATCATTGGCAGAACAGTATACTCTGTTATATCCATGGTACTGCTCATGTCTATAGGCGACGGTTACCACTTTCCATCAGGTGGTCCGTCAGCTTGTTTGCCATTCTAAGCTGCATAAAAAAAAACATGGTCAAAATTACAATTTTAGACAGCAAAGTCTGGGTGATATGCTTTTATACAATAGTAGACATCCATTAGTGTATTTAAGATTATTTTTAAGGAGGGCCTGACCCCCTTAAAAATCAGATGTCTTTGACATAGCTTAAACTCTCCATTCGCATCCTGGGATGAACACGCCCCCCACCCCTCACCCATCTCCTCCTTAAATACCCCTATAGTAGACAATGTAATATTTAACCAACTTTGCAGTTACAATGCCTAATATTTATATTTGTGGTTAACAATTACTATGACGCTAAGGCTGAGACTATGAATTTGGTATAATCATCCAAGTGTACTGAAAGTAATAAATAATAAAAAAAATCATCTGGACGAAACAAAGCGAAGCTCGTAATATCCCAATTAAAAAACTAACATAACTAAATGCATATATTGACATGCATACTGTATCTATAATATTCCAGATTTGTATCCAAAATGGTTAATAGACATAGAAAAAAAGCGAGCCAACGCAGAGTTGTTGCGAGCGAAGGCCGAGGAGCAGAGGGCGTCTGTCGCAGCGAAAACAGCGGAAGCTGCTCTAATCCAGGCCGAAGCTTTGAGGAAACTAGCTGACGCCACATCCACACAGGCCGAGGCGCTCGTGAGAATAGCCATGGTATTAGAAAATAGGAACCATAGAGACATACTGTCTATATAATTTTTTTTTTTGTTTTTTGGCACAAAGGTGCTCAAAAGAATTGTTGATATTATTTAAATTAATGTGCAATAATTAATCTCTCATTTGACTAAAGACTGATATTGAATGACTCATGTATTTAACTTTCACTTTCCTACGTCACCGCCCCACTCCATTTCGAGCGATACTTCTATGCGCTAGAGAGCAGACTTGGATTGACTTCCTAGTAGCACAGTAGAAAAGACCAATATAAAATAATATTGGAGAGCTTGTTTTATTGATTCAAAGCCCAATTTCTCATAAGAATAATCAGCTTGTCTGATGGTCATTGATTACAAAGTACTATAAATTTACTCCTTTATTCATAAAAATGTCAAATCTCCCATAAGCTTATTTTAGATATTAAACTTTTTTGTCCTTTCGTCACTTTCTTTTGTACTAAATTCTTAATTTAAAAGAAAGTCACAAAACAGTGTAATAGTTAAAATAGATTTGTAGGTCTAAGTTTTGATGAAGGCTGATTTTGTAAATGTTGCCTATGTATAGAATTATGATATATTTTATTAAGTGAAATTTAATTTATTATAGATTTATACTCAATCTCTTAGGATTATTGTAAACATAATATTCCATTTTTATTTTCAAAGTTATATGAATTGCCCTGCATACCTTATAAATAAAAATAGGCACAAAATTTCAATATATATAAGTAATTGATATTTTGTGAGATCCTAGCAGTTTGTGTAATGGTTGCAAATGAATTGTTTGTATATATTTGTAAATGAATAAAACTCCAATATTTTTTTACAATATATTGTCTTAATTTATTCACAATTTACAACATAATTCTTATTTACAAATTAACTTTGAGTGGGACAGTTTTAAGCAGCAACCATAAAAGATTCTCAATTCACTCATTTTTTTTATATATGTGTGTGTGTTATGCAATATTTTTACTTATTCTGAACCAATCTTGATATTCTTTTTGATACAGTTTATTCCTATATTGCTTCTATATTAATTGTGTCACTATTAATCTTATTGTCTACAAATTTATTTTTTTATCTGATCTGTGAAAAGACTAGAATCTGATTTGTCTTTTTCTAAAAATGCTTCCTGTATGGTCTGCTTTTTGATATCCCGTTTTTGATTTGACAGATATCTTACACCATTTCAAAGTCATCCCTCTGAAACAAAATTTAATTATTACATTTATTTTTAAAACAAATACATAATGCATAAATAGGTAATATTTTAACTAAGTAATAATAATATAATAATATTTAGAAAACCTGGATAATTTAGTGAATTTAGGCAAATTGCTAAGAAGGCGATATAAGTAAATTTAGGTAATTAACTTCAATGGAGAGGTTTTAACAACAATTATAAAAAGAAAATACAAAAATAATTGCATTGCAGGAAATCAGTGGATGCAGGTGGTTTAGGACTGTTCTTTATGGCAGCCTATGGAGGAGGTCTATGTTCAGCCATAGACAGATAATGAATAGCTAAGATGATGAATGATGACAAAAAAAAACTCATACCTAATTAGGAATGATGTGAGCACAGTGGTCACTACTCAGCTAAGTGTCTAGGCATTCATACATAATGACTAAATGCTGATTTTCTAAGGGAATTATATACATTTTTCTATTATATTCATATTAGTTATATAGCTGACTTTGCAATGAGTGAATATGATATTTATATATATATATATATACATTATAACAATTTCCAAAAGAGAGTTGATATCAGGCAGGCAGCCAGTCTTAAAACTATAAGCCAAATCCTTTTGTAATATGGATAAAACCATATTACGCAGACCCTAAAAAGTAATTGGGATAAGGGTAGAAAGGTGATGATGATGATACATTATGACAATAAGTATGAGAGTACACTTACCATTTCATTATACTCCATGACATGTTTTCTTATAGCAGAACTATCAACCCACGTGACAAAGTCCTCAAGGGCCCGTGTGACAAGGAACGCAGGATCCTTCACCACCTCCGGGCCTACTCTTACGTGGCCCTGCTCTATAAATTTGGTGGCCTCTTTTAAATTCTCCGACATTTTATCTGGAAGTTATTTAATAATAATATTTATCAATAAACTGTTTGTTTATACTTACTACAATTAGTTAACAATCTTAGCATTTCTTCTATTAATAGTTGTCACTCAGAAAAAGAACAATATGCCAAATTATAAAAAAATACCAATAAGTTAGTAAATTACATTTATTAGCTTTTTTACCATCTACTTTGTATGTATGGATTTCATAAAGAGAAAAAACAATGAAATGGATCACTTCTAAATGGAGTATCAGATTTTATTTTAGACCTTCAGGAATACAACTATGAAAACCGCATTAAATTTCATTCAATAGTTTTGCATGATGGCTGTAACATAACATACAGACAAATAAAATTTATAAATAAATATATTGGTTTGGCATCTATATTGGTCTTATTAAAAAGAAATAAACATGAGCGATATTAATTTTTTCCATGTATAATTTTATTATATACTAAGATTATTTAGTATTTGCCTATTACTACCACGTTATTGAAACACAATAATGTAAATAGTAAATTATTACAGTTACTGTTAATAAAAAGATTTACTTATTATGCCAATACAGATATTTATAAGAGTGGGACATATCATTGACATCATTACAACAATTCACTATTGTTGTAATGACATCAATGATACAGATTTTAACAAAAAGCTATAAGTGATTACACTACTTGTGATTAATAATTTACAGAGCTAATAGATATCTTATTGGCACTAACTTCGAATCATAACCACAGGGAGTCGTCTTCTGCAAAATGCACTAGCAGATACGGTGCTGGCCAGTGATAAATCCCATCTCGTAGGTATGAGTCCCATTTGATAGAGTTTTTCTAATAACTGAGCACTTGATTCCGTCCTAAACTCACTGTTGGCATCGAGATCTTTGATTTTATTAGCCAAATCTCGAATTTCTCTAGACATTTTATTATACCTGTAAAAAAAATGTAATATCTCGTTAGTTTTTTAGGTACCTCAATTATTTCTTGAAGAGACGTATCTATGTAACTATGACCGAAGACAAATTGTGCTTACTTTGTGTAATCTTCCCGCTTCTGAATGTAATATTTCTTCATAATTTTAACTTCGTGTAAATTGTTATCAATCTTCCATGATATAAAATCTACTTTTTTGAGCAATTTCTGCTCATGAAATTTTAACTTCCGAACCATTATTTCTTTGTTATTAGCACCTTAAATATATTGAGTTCTGTGATAACCTCTTGAAAAGTTAAAATTAAACAATTAATACAAATATTAACTGATCGTTACTCAAAATTCTTCAAACAAAACAAGCATGAATCAATTCAAGCATGTGAAATAATGAAAATGTTTAAAACTTCAAATAAAATATATGTCTACAACATAATGACTGTCAATGTCAGTTAATCATCTATACAGGTTTAAAAACAAGAACTAACATGATATATTTTTTTTATTCTATTCCAAAACTTGCAAGGCGCATCTTTCGTCTTATCCTTTATCTGTAGTACTATATAATATCCTAATCTGTAATTTTAATACTAAAATTCCTAAATTCTTCAATAGAAGTGCACCAACGAAATCTCTAAAACTGTCAAAACTGCGTGCAGGTACTATTCCATTATTAATACTTAATTATATTCCTTTATTGATAAAAACGCCAAACGTCTCATAAATCTATTTTAGCTATTTTTAGAAGTATTTTGACGTGTTCTTTTGCATTGAAATCCACATTTGAATTACAATGACAAAACACTGTTAAAATAGGTTTGTAAAAGTTTTAATTTTATTTTTTTGTGTGTTTTTAGGTTAATTAATGATGTTCACTGATGAATATAGGTCTCCCCTATATACTGCCGTAAGAAAGGGCCCTAAACCGCTAGGTATCATAGGTGTTAGGAGTATGAGTTGTAGATATACGACCTAATTATCTGTGTCTATCGATGACAATGTTCGTTGCTAAGCATCTTGTTGATTGTAACATTTTATTCTGCTTATTATACGTATTATAATATTTAATATCGCTTTCCGTTCTCCACTTTAATATGGTAGCAGAGCAAATAATAACGATATAAAATGGCCTCCTATGGAAAAATAGAACAATTAAATAAAGATAACTGATACTTGGGCCTTACAAGCAAAAGCAGTCCTTGTTAAACAAAAGCTATGGAAATACGTAGTAACTCCAGACATAGAATATGAGGATCCTAAAATTAAAGAAGAAGACTTGCTAGCGCAGTCAGAACTCATTCTATTGATGTCTGCAGCAGAAATTAAACTAATAAAAAAATGTGCAACTGCACATGAAATGTGGCAAAAGCTCAATGATATATATTCGAGCAAAGGTCCGGCAAGAAAAGCTAGTCTATTAAAACAATTAATTCTGAGTAGATTACAAAATAACGATGATATACGTGAACATTTAAACAAGTTTATGGATATAGTTGAAAAGTTAAATCAAATGGATATAAGTATTCATGACGATCTACTTTCAGTTATGATGCTATACACCTTGCCGCCAGACTATGAAAATTTTAGAGTAGCGATAGAATCGAGAGACACGTTACCTAAACCTGAGGATCTTAAGATCAAAATTATTGAAGAATCGGAAGCGAGAAAACATTTATCCTCTCAAGATGCAAGCACAAGTAATGAAGAAGTCTATTATGCTTTTTGCAAGATATGTAAGAAAAAAGGACATAATACTAAAAACTGTAGAAAGAAGTCATCATATTACAAAAATAAGACGAATATAAAATCCAGTCATGATAGCAAAGACGTAAATAAAAATAATATTGCGATTTGTCTATATGTATCTAAGGAAGAAAACAAAAATGAATGGATCATAGATAGCGGATGCACTTCACATATGTCTTATGAAAGAAATATATTTCAAAATTTAGAAAACACTTGCAAAACGTTAAAATTAGCGTCTAACGATGGTGCTGCTGAAATAAAAGGACAAGGTTTAGTATGTTTACAATTAAATGAACCTGGAAAGAAAGGAGAAATTAAATTATGTGACACATTATATGTACCAGATTTGTCATTGAATCTGTTATCTGTTGGTAAGATTACCGAAAATGGGTGTACTGTACTCTTTACAAAAAATAAGGCAGTAGTTACTCACAAAGATGAATGTGTGATTTTGAAAGCACATAGAAAAGCCGATGGTTTATACTATGTTGATGCCAAACTAAATAAATCTCAAACATGTCATTACACAGATCAAAACAAAATTCATCACTGGCACAGGAAACTTGGTCATATGAATGAAAATGACATGAAGTTTGCTTTAAGAAATAAAAGCCTAAAAGGTTTAGAATTTGGTTTAAACGAGAAACTTGGAGATTGTGAAATCTGTATTGAAGCCAAAATAAAAAGACTACCATCTAAAGCTAATACTGTTCCTCGTACTACACAACGATTAGAAATCATACATACTGACGTTTGTGGACCGATGAAGTCTGAAACTTATGCAGGTAACAAATACTTTGTTACTTTCATCGATGATCTTACTCGGTATAGTCGTGTATATTGTATCAAAAAGAAAAGTGAAGTATTAGACAAATTTATGGAATTTAAATCTGAGATGGAAAATTATACTGGCAATAAAATAAAATGTCTTCAGTCAGACAATGGCTTAGAGTACTGTAATAATGAATTTGAAATGTTTTTAAAGAAGAATGGTATAACAAGACGATTAACAGCTCCATACACTCCTCACCAAAATGGTATAGCTGAAAGAAAGAATAGAACCCTTTTAGAAAAAGCTAGATGTTTAATGATAGAATCTGGAGCACCGATGACTCTATGGGGTGAAGCTATATGTACAGCGAACTATATTTCGAATAGAAGTATAAATAAAAGTATTGACAACTTGACACCGTTTGAAAAATGGGTCGGAAGAAAACCGTCTTTAAATCATTTTAATGTATTCGGAATAAAAGCGTACATGCTTCTTAAAAATAAACAAAACAGAAACAAATTTGAAACAAAAGCCATTCCTGGCATGTTTGCAGGATATTCTGAACGATCAAAAGCTTTTAAAATTTGGGTACCTACAAAAGGTAAAATTATGATTTCAAAAGATGTGAAATTTGTTGATAAATTTTTCTATAAAGAAAACTTTAATTCAAATAAATTAGCAAATAAATCAAGTACAATTGGTTATGTAGATCTGCTCTTTGATAATATTGAAAAACTAGAAGAGAGAGATAAAAAACAAACTATAATCAATGAAAAGAACATTGACCCAAATGAAACTGAAAGCGAATATGATTCAATTAATAATGATTTTGAGACAGATGATGAAAGAAATATCCAGATGATAGAAGAAACAAGACCTTTTGAAAGCCAAGCTACAAATGATGAAGAGACACATGAAGAAGTTCAAACAGAAGTTAAACGGTCACTTCGAAATCGTAATTATTTACGAGCACCTACAAGATTTGATGACTTTGTAATGACTGCTTCAGGAGAGATAAAGAACTCACAAAAGCACCTAAAACCTATAATAAATCATATCAAGCGCAAGCATTTTTGTGTCAGTGAATGTGCAAAGGACAAGCATCCAGGTACAGATTAGTAAAGCATGTCTCATTTGAACATCAACAAGCGGACACATTTACAAAGCTACTCTACAGACCAAGATTAGAATAACTGCCATTACGCATTGGAATGAGTAGCAGCAGCTATAAAAAGTAGACGGGATGTTAGGAGTATGAGTTGTAGATATACGACCTAATTATCTGTGTCTATCGATGACAATGTTCGTTGCTAAGCATCTTGTTGATTGTAACATTTTATTCTGCTTATTATACGTATTATAATATTTAATATCGCTTTCCGTTCTCCACTTTAATAATAGGCGACACAGTATACTGTTTTATGTTGATAGTCCGATTCCTATTTATTGGCGACGTTTACCATTTTCCATCAGCTGTTCTGTTATTCTAAGTTACATAAAAAAAAAAAAAACATTCATATTGATCTAAAGAATAAAGATTTCGTTGTGATACCAAATTGAAACACATTTTAGAGATAGGGAAAAGATTTAGAGAAATAGCGCCTGGGAAACAGCTCCAATTTCTTTAATCTGTGGTTTAAAAACAGATTAGACGCTTCAAAGCACGTAGTTCTCTAAGTAGTCTGTGTTTCAAAGTGCCGTAAAAAACTTATTTACTTGTCTAGTTTTATATTTTTTCTGGCTTTTAAATTTTACAATTTCAGGTTATCAGTGACTTTTCTATAAATTAAGAGATAAAAATAATTTGTAATAATTAATGATATTTTTCAATTAACTGTTAAAAGGGAGAAGTTACTTTGAAAGTTTATTCATAACATCATAATTTATAAACATGAGCCGCAGTAATCCATCTGATTACGCGGCGTACCTGCAATCAGTTGTGAGGTTGGATGCTCTTGAAAAAATGACTCAAAATTTAGACAAAGAGCTGGCTGATTCTCAACGGATAATGCAAGAGATAAAAGCTATTTTCGACAGTGTGCCTACTGCCCAGACTATGTCGCACTCAGTCAACAACCCTCTTCGACATGAAGACTTGTCTCGATTTCTTGAAGCTGACGTTCCCAAGTTACTTCTGCCTGACATGGTGGAAAACACTGCTGATGTAGATTTGGATGATATTATTAAGAAAATGAAAAGTTATGCTGAAGAGTTGAAAAAAAATTTTGTTCTTAAACAACCACAGATACAAGACAAATTAAATATAAATAAAATGAGCGAATTAGAATTGGAGCAATATGCTACAAGCTTGGACCAGTTAGGGAAACGTTTGGCAAACATTAAACTAGTCAAGAATGATGAAAACAACAAAAATACAGATCTCGAAGAAAAATTGACTAAACTTTGTCAAGATGTCAATATGTTTACACAGGTATCACATTATCTCAGTCAATTGTATGTGTCTAGAATAATTCCCTGTTCATAGTAAAAACCATTGATAAATATAAGTTCTATAAATAGAATTGCATATTTTCTTTATTGTTGGGGAAAAAAATAACATGAATGTAATTTTTCAGATGGTGCAAGCAAAAACTATACTGAGTGAATGTAATAAAAACTGGACGGAAACTTCACAAGAAAATAATGCATTACATTATGACAATGTCATTAATAAACTACTCTCTGGTATTAATGAAGTAATGTATTTATTGCAGAATAAAAATTAAATATATAAATTGTGAACTATTTGTGCAAATGGAGCCTTGTATTTAGCTCATGCATGCATGTCTGTTATGATGTTTCTTATAATTATAATAGAAAATAGTCCATCTACTTATATGTAGATAATCTCTATCATATTGTAGAAACTAGACTGAATATGTTATATAAAGGTATTTAAGTGCCTATTTATTTTTATTATAAATAATTCTTATCATTTGTCTACTTATTATATTTATTTTACTTGAAAAAGACTTAAAAAGAGAAAGAGTTTTTCAATTTGTTTTGTTTTTTTATTTATATTTGTTACATCAGAACTCCATTTATAAACTGAATTTCTTTTTTATTTGAAAGGCTAATCTTTCCGATTGGTTCCATAAAAATTTTATCCAAATCGGTTCAGTAGTATGGTTTTTTTTATGGATGATAATGGAATAGTTACTCCGTCTGTGCTATCGGTATACACTGGCGGGGCACCAGTGATAGATGACAGATGTGGATGAAAGCAGGTCAGTTAGCCCATCGTGATGAATTTCACAAGAAATAACCACTATGGTTTCCACGGGGGAACCGCGTGGAGGTCAACCTGATAGGGTATATTGTTATTAATGGGGCTGTTAGATGCCATTACTAACAATCCCTTCCCCCCAATCAGTAGTATGTTTTCTAAACCAAACAACTGTTTTTGCCATGATTTAATACTTTTTTTTAGAACAAAGTCCCTTATGTCATTGGTTAGACAGTGGATCAAATGTAATTTTCTTTTATTGTAGAATAATACTCAATAGATTCATAGTCTCAGATTTTTAAATGTATTTTTCTATTCATTACCGTTGCATTGCAAATAATTTGTACAATGTTAGTTTTGTGATTTTGTCTCTCAACATATAGATATTTGTCACTCATTAAATATCAAGTCTAGAAAAAAGAATTTGTGTTAATATCAAGTAAGAAATAATATCTCTTGATACAGGTTAATAGGGTAATAGATGTGTGTGTGTGGTGCTCCCATGTTGTGGGTCCTACAATGGCAACTTACTGTTACTACTTAGATAACAGGCTAAAGGAATGTTGTTTCATTCACCAGTCTTGTAAGTAAATAACTAAGGCTCGAATATTGTAGTCATAGTGTTAAGATTTTTGTAGATTACTATTTTTTTGTTTACCATTCTTAGTGTAAGACAATTTGTATGTCAATATTGTCAGTATAAGTCCAATAGTAACTTCAAATTCCACATATAGTCATTCTATATATGCAGGGCGAGATTCTTACCATTTTTTAACACAAGTTTCTTTGTGAGAATATTCAGTTTCTCTTAACAGAATCTGAACATTTTCATTAAAGAAGAAACATGTGTTAAATAATTAAAAAAAAAAAAATTACAGAGCTTTTCATACTAATATTGCACATGATGCAATGCTCAAAATTTGGTCTTCTACCATGTTTTAATCTTTCAAAAAATTTCGCTTATAGTATTCTATAACATAGATATATTTTTAGGTGTGCATGTCTGATATTATTAATTTCACCTGTATATATAGTATACATTTTCAATCTGCTTGCTAATGTGGGTACTGGAGAATTTGGTCAATTGTACAAAGTCAAAAAAGAATATATATAAATACCTGTATTCAAATAAAATTAACATAATTTCATGCAATATAAAAAAAAGTCATTACAACAGTTGGTTTTATTCTATTTTGTGTTCAGTAATGTCTTTAGTTAATATTTTAAAAAGTAATTGATCATTTTATTGAGATAGTCATTAAATTAGGAGATTTCATGTCTGGTCATACATAGCTAGCAGTCATTCATCTGTGTCCCTATCATTTAGTTTCATTCTTTTCCTCTTTTCTTTCTCATAATCTGCAAAGTTGTCATTCTGTTCTTCCACAATCATTTTATAGTCATCACTTTTTGTAGGCCTCTCATCAGCCTCCATTACTTTCAGTTTTATACCAGAGAGAACTGCACCATTTAAAGTTTTGATAGCTTCCTGCGCAGACCTTATAGAGGCATATTTAGCAAATCCAAAAGTCTTATTAGGGAATGTGCTTACATCTATCAGATCACCAAAACGACAAAATGCATCTTTCAAGACTGTGGCAGGGGGAGGGCATGGCTTACACACTATGAAGCAACGTTGAGCAACTCTACTGTTATTGTTCACTATTGGCTGCGGAGGGGGCAAAGGCACACTGCAGAGACAATCTTGCTTATCAGTTTTTGTCTCTACTTTTCCTGATGTGGCAGCTTTTATTAAACAAGATGCTTGTGCAATAGCATCCGCCAATTGTAGAAGTTCCTTACCATTGTTGCCAGCGTCTATAGAGTTTCTAAAACTATTCACAATATTTGTCAAAGTACTGGCAGCTTTGTTCAAAGGATTATCATCTGGTTTTACAGATACTATTTCACCAGATGGAAATTCAAAGTTATTAAGCCTCTCAACTGCATATGCAGCTGCTTTTTCACTGTCATATGTAATTATTGATTTACAAATGCCATTATATGTATCTGTGGTATATTGACATTTGTTCATTCCAGGAATAATATTAAACAATTTCTCAATGTGCTTCTGTGATACTTGTGGGCTACATGTGACACATACTGTATCATAGTGATGTGGCTGGGCTTTTATTAAACTTAAGGTGTCCTTTTGAAGTCCATCACGAACCTGATTATAATGATCTATGGAACTATCTCTGTTACTATTAAAATTATTAAGTTGAGGACTATCTCCAAAATTTACTCCTGCTCCATCTAAACTAATTCTACTTCTTTTCAATTCCTCCTTAGGTGTAGCAAATACTGGTCTATACTTACGGTCACAGTTTTCAAAGGCTTTCGCAGCCTCTAGAAAGTTTGTATAATTGACGTAAGCAAAACCTTTGCACATATCAGTAAGTCTATCTCTCTGCAAGTGTACAGAGTCGACTTTTCCAAAATTTGAGAAATGCTCACGAATTTCACTCTCTGAGGCCTCTTTGTGTACTTTAATAAAGAGCCTTTTATACTTCTCCTCATTGTTTGAATGTACGTCGTTTTTGCTGGCAGCAACCATCACTTTAATAGGTTTTTGACTATTTTTTATGTTTTTCATATGTAATTCCTGAATGGCTGCTGCTGCAGATGAAGTTTTATTATATTTAATATAAGCTACACCCTTCGATTCTCCGCTGTTACGGTCCCTGGGTATGTACAAATCCTCAATATCGCCGAATACTTCAAATGGCGCCTTTAAATCTTCCTCTTGTAGTTGTTTACCGCAAACCACGAAAATTCTCGAGTAAGGAGGTTTATCATCTTTCCGTTCATCGTTCTTCATATTTTGATTCCAAAAATTAGCGTTCATTGAAGTCATCACAGTAACTTTAAGTCGTTACAAAACAACAGTCAAGTCACGGTCTAAGTAACTGTGGTCATGTCACGAAGTCAAGCAAAACTGAAATAAATTTGTATTTTATCAGTATAATTAGTCGTTTGACGTTTTATTATACAGAAAAAAAGCATTAAATGTTTTATACAGACAAAAAGAAAAATTAGATACCTACTTATAAAAAACATAAATACCTACACGAATGCATGTCATTGATCTAACAAGTCAAAATCACAGATTAGATCAAAGCAAATATCAAGGTTGATTCAGAGACACCATTTTTCTAAAATTAAAATTTGATATTGCAGTAAAATTTTTATTCGAAGAACCATTATAAACTGAGTTTCTACTTTGTTATGCCTAATATTACTATTCAGTAGTGAATTAAGCTAAAATTACTTAAGAAAAATTTGATGAAGATGACTACTGATTGACGATGACTATTAAGATGATGATGATGATGGTACTATCCTTATTCTATGCCATGTTTCTATCACGGACATAATGATTATATTGTCGGTGGTGCCGTATTTATACATAATAATTCTGATTTAAAAGTAATTAACATAAGAAAATAACAAACACTATTCTTAGTCTATGGTAGCTAGATATGTAAGTAGATAGATACTTTTGGTAGGTGCCTGTATTGAGTGCGTACGTTTATTTTCTTTTTTCTTGAATGGAGGAAAAATAGAAAATGAATTTTATTCATTCTAAATCAAATCTGTGGACTTTTTATAATTTTAAATAGACTTTATTTATAATTGTACTAAGTAATGTCGCTCAATTTTTCCATTTTTTCTTAAATGTAAATAAATATGGATAAGGACCTACCGAGGCTAAAATTATTTAGGGATGGGGAGTTTGATGTGGAAATCAATGAGTTGTTCAATAAAAAGTTCAGCTTTCGATTTAACAACAGCTGGAAATTGCCGGATTGTAAACTTTGGTTCTCCACTCCGCCTTGGAAGGTTAAAGACTTGGAAGTGTTGAAGAGTCGTTTGAATTTCCACAAGAGCCAGTTGAATGACTTTAATATTGAGGAATGGAGCAGTCACACACGTCGGAGAAATCCTGCCGGTGAAGTGGGTTGGAAAATAAGATGCATTGTTAACCCTGAATTCCTGACACAAGCCTGGACAAAGTTTTACGAGTGTGCAAGTACATACAATATAATCCCGAAGGAAGTAATGACTGCTAAAAAATTTGTATCCCTACATTTGTGTGAAGCTCCTGGTGCATTTATAACATCATTGAATCACTACCTGAAATTGAATTATCCCGAGATTGAAGTAAGTTTTGTTCAAGGACTATTATGAAAGTAGTTATAATAACATTTCTATTTTTTAAAATGATTTAAGAATTACTTTTGCAATATAATTATCATATAAAGCTTTTACGGAATACACATGACGAGGCTTCAAATTGTAAATTTGACATTTATTTTTTCAAGTCAAAGTGTATAGATGTGTTTAACAATACATTCAATTTTGAAAATGAAGTAAAAAATAATATATGATGTCATCAATGAATTTGTTTTTATTAACTAATAGACTGTATTCACCAAAACGCCCATCCAATAGGACAACAGTATTCTCTAATTAGAAATAAACTCCCTTTCTCCAGTTACAATCATATGTTTTATCAACATGCAGTTTAGGTATAAATATTATTAAATCATATTATTAAATATGTAAAATACGATATTTTTAGTTATAATAAATATTTAATTTCTTAATAATAATAATAAACTCTAAACAAATGAATATGATTGTGGTTTATGTAGAAAATGTGCATAAATAATAAATAGTGTAAAGAAATTAAAATATATTTTTTTTTTTTCATTAAATATCTAAATGTATTAAAGTGTCTATTTTTTTTTCTAATTTGTTAGTAATCTAATCTATAATTCTTTTACAGTGGAAATGGGTTGCAAACACACTAAACCCATATTATGAGGGCAACTCTCCATCAAACATGATCAGTGATGATCGCTTCATGTTTCACACGCTGGACAACTGGGATTTTGGTGTAGATAACACTGGCAACCTCATGGACTGGGACAACTCACAAGCGACCATCAAGAAGGCAGTATCATTGGGGAATGTTAGTGTTTTGGAATTATATTTCTCCCTTCAGTGAGTGCTAACCCTAGTATTGTCTTTGTTGTATCAAAACAAAGATTTCAGCCTTTTAGCAATTTAAAATTGACCTGGGCCATAAATTGTTTTTTTTTTTTTACTTATTTGTGTCTATGCAATAACTAAGCTATGATAAATTTATCTATATAACTTGAGTGCAATAAAGAATTTCCACTGTTTTTCAGTTCAGAATAATGGTCTGAATTCACTGTTTCAGTTTTTGCTAACCTGTGCCTTATACCCTGTATAAATGACTGATATAAATATTTATATTAATAACAGTTCTGTTTTATATTTATTATATGTTAAAATAAGATATAAAAATCACCCTGTCATGATGTTTATCTCTGGAATCATTTAATTCTATTTTTTTTATAATTGTGTATTTTTAACTCCTATTTGAGAGATAGGTTTTTTACAATATTTTAATTAGTCAAAAACTATCCTTAGTTTTTGTCAATTTAAAAAGATTTTTTTTATGCAACTTAGAATAGCAAACAAGCTGATGGCCCACCTGATAGAAAGTGGTAAAAGTCGCCTATAAACATGAACAATACTATGGACAGAACAGAGTATACTGTTTCACCCATGATATTACCCATGTTTTTTTTTTTTTTTTTTTATACAACTTAGAATGGCAAACAATCTGACGGCCCACCTGATGGAAAGTGGTAACCGTCGCCTATAGACAAGAGCAGTACCATGGACATAATAGAGTATACTGTTTCGCCCATGATACCCCCATGTGTTGCCATTCTTGAGGATTCAGGTGTTATTCCTCGTTACCCTGTAAATTCCATATGCCACCTTTTAAACCGAAACACAGCCATGCAAACACAACTGCTTCACAGTAGAAACACGAATGGGACAGAGGTGCCCAAGCAACGACTTTTGTACAAAGTCTCCCTCTGTTAAGATTGTACATATTAAATAAATAATGTCCTGTTACAGGTATTGTTGGTGACAGCTGATGGCTCAATCGACTGCATGCAGCGACCCGATGCTCAGGAAGAGGTGACATCACCCTTACACTACTGTGAAATCATCACTGCCTTGCAGGCACTCAGTTCAGGTACTTATTTTATATCATATTTTTAAATAATATTAAATTTAATTTTTAGCATTCATAAATAACCTTTTCTAATGTATTTATGGTGCAGTTTGATTGGATATTAAAAACAAAAGAATGTGTAGCCTAAGATCCCACTAAATCACTGCTAAATTCTGCAAGTATAAAACTTTTTAATGAGACTTTAAATGAATGTGGGGCGAAAGTATAATGGTTGCTTGTTCTCAATTAATCACAACCTAGGGTTGCCATGTCAAATTAATTAAAAATAGGTGAAAATTTTGGCATATTTGGTTAACTCGCTATGTTTTTTTAATAAGATTCACATCACACAGGAACTTCTTTTATTCCCATCCCGGCATAGAATAGGCCACCCATTTCTTTCTCGCGACTGTCGTAAGAGGCGACTAAAGGAGGGCGAGGGATGGACAGCAGCAACCCTCTGAAAACATCTCTAAAGCCTAACTGGTTGCTAATCTGTCTGCCAAACGGGGCAAATACTGGCAAAACCCCCCAACGGGGAGGTTTATGTTCAGTAATAGACAATTATAATTCAATAGCACATAACTATTACTCTCCCCAATGAGGTAAACCATTTATAGAGACCTTGAAATGATTAGCATCTAATGTTGGTCCTTTATGTATATTGATCATATTTATTTATTTTTTCAGGTGGCACATTTATATTCAAACTTTTCACTTTATTTGAACACTCTACTGTGAATCTCCTTTACCTTATCAATCATTTGTTTGAAGAAGTCAATATTTACAAGCCAGTAACATCGCGACAGGGGAACTCTGAAGTCTATGCTGTATGCATCAACTACAAAGGAAGTGCCTATTTAGAGAAATTCATATCGATCTTGAGGACTGCTTACGGAACAGAAAAATATAGTAGTATGGCCTTGTTCCCACTAGAAGAGATTCCTGATAGCTATTTAAAGCAGGTTCATGAATGTGCCCACTATTTCTGTGTACTGCAATGTCAGGTCATCAATAACAATCTGCAGGCATATCTGATGCAGAATAATATCTCCTTACACAGAGACATGAAGAGAGTCCGCGCACTTGTCGCCACAGAGTTCATTTGGCGGTACGGAGTGAAACCTTTGGATGCAGTACACGAAATATTAAAAGGTGCACTTCACGAAGAGTGCAAAACCAACATGAATCCGAGATACCATCGTGGCTCATACACAGAACGACAGCTTTATACCAAGATGTCCATAAAGGAGAAGTCAAAAACTATAAACTCACTACTGCAAGCTGAAATAATGTCAAATCCCTCAATTATAATAAACGATCCTGTGAAATGGTCACAGAGTTGTAATGAAGAGACAAGGTTAAAACTGGTGTTTACATATGGCCGTCCTTTGCAGAAGATAAATAGCTCCAAGTTCATATTTGTGCCTATTTTCAGATTATATCAGCAGATCTTAGCTGAGGATGAGTTTAAAGAGATCCTATTCAGCAAGGACTTCAAGGAATATAAAAATAATCACAAAGATTTGGGTATAGAAATAGACAAGGTGTTGGACTTACCAGAGTTCGATTATTCAGAGAGTTACAGTGTATATGAAAAGAATTGTTTTTTCAGACTTCATAATGCACTGAAAGAACTGTCTCTGGGCCAGACTTTGTTGATAAAGAATCTAAATACACTTACACATTTCAATGTAAGTTTTTTATTCATTGTGTCAAAGAGTTTTGAAAAGACTGGTTTTATGCCTTCTGGTATTATTTTGTGTACTTTGATGAATAAACATGCTATGACCTATTTGGATGTTATAGAGAATGAATGTGTGAAATTGCAAAATGAAGACGCAAGGGATTTATTAAATTCATTACCAGTGCAGACAACAAATGTGGGGGTGTTCTTTGATAATATTGTATTGTACAACAACACTTTTTACCGGAACAAGTGTACAGAATATTTGTATACTATAGAACGAAGCCTATAATTATATAACGTCATAGCATAAGAAGTCGATACGTATTTTACTATTTGGTAGATACATTTAAAAAAGATATATTCATAATATTTTTATAATGTTATTCATCGTTGTTGTCATGCTATTACTGTGAATCTAATTTTATGGTAATAAAATTCCTGAATGTTGTACTGTCATATATTATTGTAAATAATAATACTTGACTTATTTAAGCTATTTTCTAAGTGTAATGTTGTCCTGAAAACTAAAATCCAAAATTAAAATTAGACAAATAAAAATGTTTGACGATGGGCAAATTTTGAATGTCCTACTAAATCTCTTTTATTTAACTCCTTTTCATACCGTACAACCCTCATCACTACATAGTATAAAACAAAGTCGCTTCCCGCTGTCTGGCTACGCAACAGATTTTGATGCAGTTTTTTTTTAATAAAGCTATTCAAGAGGAAGGTAAAAATTATACTATAATACATATATGTATAACACATGTATACATGTATTAAATAGTAAAGAAAAACTGATAATTTTAGAGGTTTCTAATATGATGTAAATACATTTTTTTAAGCTTACATTGTAAATGTTGGTTGAACCCTACGAGGTAGATCAAAACAATATATTACAGTATTACATACCTTAAGAAGGTCTACAAAAACGTCCGCAATTTTATATGTCTATCTCTCAGGGATTACATATTATATCTAATTTATTATTTAAAAAAATGGGCAATTATAAACTTGTAATTGGAAAGTTATTTACACATACGGTAATCCATACCGTACCTTATAATTTTAAATACGTTAGTTGGCTTTAGCATTTCATGAAGATTATTTTTTCTCTTTATCTACATCATGCAAACTAACAATACCTTAGGAGACATAACAAAATCACAATAAAGGGCAACGAAATTAATTTCGTATTACCGTTATTCCACCAGGACGCGCCGTCCGAGCCGTGGGGTAGGGGGAGAGGGTGAGGCGGTTAATGGAATGGTAAACTCTCCTGCGCTAACGGTATACGCTGGGGTGGGCACCAGTGCGGTATGATAGGTGACAATGAAAAGGCAGGTTATTTAGCTTAGTGAATCCATTACGATTTACTTGGAAAAGAACACGATAGTTTCCAGGGAGAACCGCGAGGATCAGTGAAAATGGTATGGTAACCCCGCCTGCGCTAACGGGATACGCTGGTGGACCACCAGTGAAGGGTGATAGAAGAGAATGAAAACAAGTCAGTTAGCCCATCATGATGAATTCATCAGGAATTAATCATGATAGTTTCGAGGGAAAACCGCGAGGAGGTCGACCTGGTTGGGTATATTGCTAGCAATGGGGTTCTCAGTCTCCATTACTAACAATCCCTTTCCCCCCAAAAGGATATATTATCATACTCCTTTTTTATGATGAACATATCTCGCTCACGTGGATCAAGTCGCGGGTAAAAGTTTGTAGTTATATATTTTAGCTCAATCTGGAACTGTCGCTTTCTTTTCTTCAACACAATACATATGACCTCAATAGTTTTGTAAATCATAATTAAAATTTATTGTCACCAGCGTAATTTAGTGGCTCAGGTGTGACTTACATAACGAGCATTACAATCCATTGTTCATGGTGCTTTAGATAAGAGGTCGTGGCCCTCTATGGCTCGATAACAATTAATATCCAATAACAGCATGCATATTTGCACATGTGCAGTGGAGTTGAATGTGCGAATAATTATGGTAATGCACTTTTGTACCGGGAACCGCGAGGAGGTCGACCTGATAGGGTGTATTGCTAACAATGGGGCTACTAATCCCCATTTTTAACAATCATTATTCCCCCTAGGGTGAAGGGTTAGGAAAGTTTAGAAAAAGTATTGGTGTCGAGGAAAGATAATTGATTTTTTGTTTGTTATAATCTAACGCAAAAACTACTCAATCAATTTTACCGAGAGTTAAATCTTCTTGGAGTAATATAGGCTATTTTATATTTTCTGTAAAGAACCCGTGCGAAGCCGGGTGGGTTGCTAGTATAAATATAAGAAGATATTTTTAAAGATTTTGGACAGCATTTCCACTGCACTGCAACCATATAAGTTATTATTTTGATTTTATTTTTATATGTTAGTTCTTTTTTTTTTAATATATATCACAGTCATGTTCGTATGAATTATCTTTATCGGTTTATAAGTTCCAAAGGTATTATTTTTTATCCACAACTTATTGCGAGTGGAACGTATTGATCTATTACTAGGTACAAATTGGTTTGCCTATTTAGGGCTTGAATTAAGTAGATAAAAGGGTAAAGGTGAAGCATTTCTGTACCTACCTTAAAAGTATCAATAAATGGCTGCAGCTCTACAAAGATAATTGTCAAGATCGTCTACAAAGTTTACGAAATTAATATTCAATGTAAACAATTTGAGCAAGCCTACTCTGTGCAAGATAATTGACATTGACAAACATGTAGTTTGTGTTCTGCTTGTGCTCAAACAAAATTTTAATGAAAATAGTTTTCCTTGCAACGTTCTCTTAAATTTACGGCGAATTAAAGTAAATGTGAGCGTATTTAATTATAAAAGAAGTGCAAGGTGTAATATTACACCATGGATATTAATGAAGGTATCTTTTATAAAGCAATATAAAATTTATAACCTAATAATTTTGGCGGTACATTTACTAATTGTAAATCTATCGTTTTATCTTCTATTTTATTAAATATCGTTATCTTATTCGTTTATAATCATTGCTTTTATTGTAATATAAATACAATTTCAATAAAAAGTTTGATATGGTCGAAAAGTTTGAATATGTATTCTATCTATAGTGAGGTTATATCAACAAATCGGTAAGACAAAATAACGCTGATGTTGATATGGCCAGCTTCTTGCCCACTCTACCAGTCGGTAGCGATCTTTAAGAAATTTCTATATTTATAAATGTTGTTATATGTATTTTTTATCTTTATATAAATAAAACAAAATTTTCATTGACTTGATTAAAGTCACTAATTGAATTATGCATTTTTAGGTACAACAACCGATGACTTGTGGACGCCGTACAAAGAGCTGGTAGCAGTGGTGGAGGGCTACCTGGCTCATGAGAGCAGAGGAGCTCCATATGCAGTGCACACATTTGAGTCCGTATTACGGAGGCACAAACAAACATTCCTGTCTCTGTTTAAGAATCCTGTAAGTTCCCATTTACTTTATCAGGATTATTTTTTTAATAATACACCTTGTTTCAATTTTGATCCATATTTATTTAATTCATTAACGAAAATGTACATCTGTGGACTTAATGCTATAAAGCATCTCTCTCCCAGTCAACCATAGGGAAGTGTCAGAATATTGAATGCGGTACTAGTAATTATTGCTATACATACTAAAATTACATATATAAACGAATAAATATATATGAATAACAAATATACTTTAATTCAAATAAAACTGGAATTTATATATTATGACAAATAAAAATTTTATAAATTATTTTTGAATGTGCATAATGTGGAAAGTATAGGTTGATAAGTAGGTTATATAGTGTAGAACACAGTCATGAGTTGACTGTGTTCTACACTACACAATTACATTACATAAAAATACATTAACAATTTGAATGATTTCTTTGCTCTTTGACATTTTTTTTTTTTATATTGATGTTATAAATAATTTAATTAATATATAAGATGATCATTAATATATTCTAATGGTGACCATGAGTTAGTTTGTGACTGTTGATTGATGTGATTTATTTTATTTTCAACTTTATTGACGATTTTATTGTATGGTTGTAAGATAATTAATGGTATGTAATTAATTGTATTGTATGCCCGATGTATGGGTAGGCTGTATTTTCCTTTAAGATGTTAATAACATCTTACGAAAAATTGTAATGTACAGCTCACAATAAATATTCTATTCTATTCTATTGTTTTCTATTAGTCCTAGTGGCTTCTATTGCTTTTATTCAGAACCATCATATACATTTTTCATAAACATCATATAGACATTGTTTAAGCAATTTCATTCTAATAATAACATATGGGTATTTTAATATTACAAGATACTGTCTAATTATTATTGTTATGTATTTATTAGAGATGTCTAATGACAGTTGATATTTGGTGTAATGAGGGTAAAAGATAAATAAATCAGTTTTGTTTATAATCTCAACTTGGATGTATTCTTTATTGGCGACGAAGTAAATAAAAATTATTTATTGTGAAAATGGCAGCAACTGTTTCAAATATTGTGTTTCCTGGACAATTCAACCCAAAGACTGATAAGTGGTGTGATTATAAGGAACAGTTAATGTGCGCGCTCGACGCGGCGGGCGTCGGTGAGGATAACCTCAATAGGGGCCGATCACTGTTCCTTTCTCAATGTGGAAAAGACACTTTTGCATTAATTGCATCGCTTTTAGTTCCAAAAAGGCCTACAGAAGTACCTTTAGTGGAAATTTTGAGGGTTCTAGATAGGTTTTTTGAACCAGAAGTTAACGAAATTCTACAGGCGGGAAAATTTCACAAACGACAACAGTTACAGGGAGAAAGTGTACAGGACTATGTGGCGGCCATCAGCCAGCTCGGAGCTAAGTGCAATTTTATAGACTTGGAACGCCAGTTGAGAGACCGACTAGTGCTGGGGGTGCGGGATGATCGCTTACGACGCGACTTATTGAAAAAGAAGAAAATAACTTATGAAGTTGCACTACAAACATGTCTGGACTATCAAGTGACATTCCCTGATTTGTACCCTGCCAGTACGTCTAGCGAATCAAAGCAAACTCCGTTAAACGTCACCGATTGTGAACCTATGGACATTGGCATTGTAAAATCTAATGAATGTCGACGGTGTACACGCGGTCATAAGTCAGGCGAACGTTGTCCATTTTGGAAAGCAAAATGTTTCTATTGTAAGAAGTTTGGACACATCGCGGCGGCATGTGATAAAAAACTGGGCCGCATGCACCAGGTTAACGAGACGGGGGAATGTAGCAGAAGTGGTGATACGGCAGTAGAGGAAATGATGGGGATCTATGTTTGTACTGATAATTATACACCACCAATAACGGCAGAGGTCATAATAGACGGTGTAAAATTATTAATGGAAGTAGACTCGGGGGCATCACGGACCATTATGTCGGAGGAGACATATAAGAAGCTCTGGTCGACACCTCCACCGTTAAGAGCCACTACTTTGAAGTTGGTGACGTGGACTAGAGACCCAATAAAAGTGTTGGGAGTAGCAAATGTGCGGGTTATATTAGCGAACAAGGAAGCACAGTGTGAACTTGTAGTAGTGTCAGGAAATGGTCCAAATCTGTTAGGCAGGAATTGGTTCCAAACACTAGGACTTCAAGTGTCTGGTTTGTGCTGGTCGGAAGAGGATATAATACTTTATAAAAGGGAATTTCCTGAATTATTTAAAGAAGGATTGGGGGAGTACAAGGGCCCTAAAGTATCGTTACACTTACGGAAAGACGCCACGCCGCGTTTCTTAAAGGCTCGCGCGGTACCATACCCACTCAAACAGAAAGTGATTGAAGAACTGAATAAGATGGTAATAGAGGGCGTGCTAACACCTATTCGATATTCGAAGTGGGCAACACCATTGACACCAGTGATGAAAGATGACGGGACAATACGGATGTGTGGCGATTATCGTGTGACAGTAAACACCGCGATAGATACAGACACGTACCCCCTTCCAACAGCAAATGAAGCGTTTGTAAGGTTGAGTGGGGGTAGAATATTCAGTAAATTAGATTTAAAGCAAGCGTATACACAGCTAAAAGTTGATGATGCGACTGCAATGCTGTTAACACTCAACACTCCAATTGGTTTAATGAGAATGAACCGTTTACCGTTCGGTGTCAATGCGGCGCCAGCTGTTTTTCAACGCCTGATGTCAACGGCGCTTGCAGGTATGGAGGGCGTCGCCTGTTTATTGGACGATGTGGCGGTAACGGGATCCACCATTGAAGAACACAATCACAGACTTAGAGAAGTGCTAAGTAAATTGCAAGAAATGGGATTTCGATTGAATGAAAAAAAGTGTGTTTTTGCGGCGAACAGCATTACGTTCTTAGGCCACATGATTGATGCGGAAGGCCTCCACCCGGCACCTACGAAGGTAAAGGAAATTCAAGAAAAACCGGCTCCAACTAACAAAGAGACGTTGCGAGCCTTTTTGGGCTTATACAATTTCTATGAGAAATTTTTACCTGATAAGAGCACTATATTAGAGCCATTATATAGACTATTAGAATCAAAGAGACCCTGGAGCTGGGGAGAGAAAGAACAGAAAGCTTTCAATGAGGCAAAACGTTTATTGTCATCGGATCTCACATTGGTGGGATATGATTTACAAAAAGAATTGCTTCTCATCTGTGATTCTTCAGAATATGGAGTAGGAGCGATTATTGCCCATGTGATGAAAGACGGATCTGAAAGACCTGTAATGATGGCCTCGCGCACATTCAAGCTCATGAGAGACGATACGGGCAAATTGATAAGGAGGCACTAGCAATTATATTTGGATTGACCAAATTTCACGAATTTTTAGCAGGTCGTAAATTTTGTATAGTTACAGATCACAAGCCACTGGTAGGGGTTCCTCTTTATAATATTCCTGCAAAGCCTATACCTGAACAGATTTCGCCTAGAATGTTACGTTGGTCACTTAAACTCGCTTGCTATGACTATAAACTAAAGTACAGACCTGGGAAACTAATTGGCAACGCGGATGCTTTAAGCAGATGGACCGCTACGGATACATCCAGTGTAAAGAAGGAAGTGTCTGGTGATCTGCTTCTGTTAGAAGAGCAGTTGAGCGGGTGGCAGCTAAATGCTGGCAAAATTGCTGAAGAAACTAAAAAGGATATGGTGCTGCAAAAAGTAATGTTCCATGTTTTACACGGCTGGCCACGCAAGAATACAGATTCAAGTTTACAAGCTTATTGGTCAAGAAGAGAAGCTCTTTCACATAATAATGACTGTTTATTGTGGTGTAACAGAGTAATAATACCGGCATCCTTGCAGGAAAAGGTTTTGAAGTTGTTACATGCTCCACACGCGGGCATGGTCCAGACGAAAGCGTATGCAAGAGGCTATGTATGGTGGGTAGACATGGATCGTCAAATTGAGAATATTGTAGCCGCCTGCCAACAGTGCCAATTAGTAAGAAATAAACCACCAAAGGACCCTCAATCTTGGATTGTTTCAGAGAAACCCTGGAGTCGTGTACATGTGGACTTTGCTGGACCCTTCCAGGGGAAAACATTTTTAGTTCTAGTAGATAGCTATAGCAAATGGTTTGAAGCCGAAATAGTACCAACGATGAATAGCGGGACAGTGATAACGGTGCTAAGGAAAATTTTTACTTCACAAGGACTGCCTGACGTACTAGTTTCAGATAATGGACGCGCATTTACCTCGGAAGAATTCAATAATTTCTTAAAAAAGAATGGAATTAAACATTTGTATTCCCCACCTTACCACCCAGAAACGAATGGGCAGATAGAACGTGCAATTCAAACATTTAAAAATAAAATGAAGAAACTTGAAAGCCAGAATATACAATGGCAACAAAAATTGTGTAAAGTTTTATATTATTTAAGGACAGTTCCTAATAGTTCCACTAACAAAACGCCAGCGGAACTACTCAATGGGCGGAGATATAGAACGGCAGTGTCAGTCTTACACCCTGATTCGATGCCTAGCCGTACTGACCAGCAACGTGAAGTGGCGGCACAGCACCGGCCCACCCGTACCTTTGCAGTGAATCAACCAGTACTGATACACATGTACGGGCCAGGAGAAAAGTGGCGCAGAGCCACCGTGGAAACAATAGAGGGGCCAACGACTTACAGGGTGAAAACGGAAGATGGAGAGTTACATCGCCGCCATACTGACCAAATCTTGGCCAGACCATCAGACATGACATGTCGCCCATCTGAGTTAGACAGTCAACTCATGAAGGATTCAGATTCAGAATTGACACCGGATTCCCCCATATTGATTCCACCGCCTGATTTATGGCCAGATATTATAGGAATACCTAATTAGCATTTCATTATTGTGATTGTCAATTTTAAAATATTATTATGTATCTATTGATTTGTAAGATAGAATCATTGCTTTGTAAACCAATCAATATGAGAGAAAGGTATGTTATGTATTTATTAGAGATGTCTAATGACAGTTGATATTTGGTGTAATGAGGGTAAAAGATAAATAAATCAGTTTTGCTTATAATCTCAACTTGGATGTATTCTTTAATTATTATACCAGCTGTATCCCACGGCTTCAACTGCGTGAATCGGTACATAAAATATCCTATGCACTAGTTAGGATATACCTTACTTATGTACCAAATTATATTCAAATCCATTCAATAATTTTTATGTAAAAAAGTAACAAACATTTATGCATTCATGCTTATAATTTTATATGTTAATGGTATATAAAATGTCTATAGGGGAGGCCTATGTTCAGCAATGAATGGATAATAGCCGAGATGATGATAATGAATAAAATATATAATTGTATATTTTAGTTAAAAACTAAATATGTATTTCAGGCAAAAAATCCAGCAAGTAGGGATGAAATAAGAAGAGGTATTACGGAGGGTGTTAACTTGCCCAGTTTAGGGCGAACTTTACTCTCGAAAGAGTTAGTGGATGAAGCTATAATTATATCAGGTAAAAATATAAATTATTTATTTATTTATATAGGAAAACCATGGCTACACTGGTATATTTTGAAATAGTCTAGGACAAACTACTGGTTGCTCAAGGATGACATGCAAAATCATGAAGCATTCCACTTTTTTAAGGGGGAATTTATTATTATAATTTTTTTTATACAACTTGTAATGGCAAACAAGCTGACGGCCCGCCTGATGGAAAATGGTAACTGTCGCCTATAGACATGAGCAGTACAATGAACATAACAGAGTATACTGTTTCGCCCATGATACCCCCCCATGCGTTGCCATTCCTGAGGACTCAGATGTTATTCCTCTGTACCCTGTAAATTCACGCCATATCTCACCCAGTGTGGCAACTACTGGGAAAACCCTCCCTATAGTATAGACTATGGTCAGCAGTAGACAGTTAACATTTAACTAACTAAGTTTTTAAGACACCAAGAGGTGACAAACAAACTTACTTTTTATGTGTTTATTTAAGAATAGCGGCCTGTCCTGGCTTCACACTGATGGACATTTTTACAACATTTTAAAAAGTGGTTATTGTGACATAACGTTAATAGTTGGACATATAGTATCGCGAAGTTTTTTGTAGTTATTGATATTTTCTTCAATATTGTAGAACATACTTTTGTTCTATCAATAATAGTTTCTGCAGCACACGCGACGAAAGATGTTTTATAGCATTTTTTTTCACCTTGACTTACGTTACTAAAGTTTTAGTATGGATCCCTAATCTTTTCTAGCAATAAATATTGCCTATGTTACTCAGGGTGAATGTAGTTTTCTAACGGTGAAAGAATTTTTGAAATTGGCAAAGTAGTTTTTGAGTTTATTCTTTACATACATACATACACATAAAAATACAAATCTTTCCTCTTTATAATATTAGTGCAGACAACTTGGGTTCATTTTTGTTAGTAAGTGTACTCAGGGCCGTGCCTGGGTATATGGCCGCCTGCGTGCCAGTCTGTATGGCCGCCCCCAGGATAACATTAAAAAAAAACTACTTTAATTTTTAATGTTTATTATTATACACAGGGCATCAAACCGGGAAAAAAATCAGTTTTTGGTTAACCGAAATCGAGAACGAAAAAAAATATTTCAGTTTTTTTTTCGTTCTCGATTCATCGAATCTCGAAAAATAATCAGTTTTTATACATTTCTTATTTCTGAGAAACTCTTTTTAGATAGATTAGATTAGAGAAACTGTTTTTACTTCGTATCTTAATGAAAACAAACCGATTGTATTTTTGCCCAGTAAACAACTTGTAACGATTTGGCCGCCTCTTAATTTCGGCCGCCTGCGTGCGGTGCACGCAATGAACGCCCGTCAGGCACGGCCCTGAGTGTACTTAAAAACTATGTTAATACTTAATTGTTAATAATGTTCTAGTCCTCTCAGCAAGCATTCTCAAGAGAGGACTATCTTATTTATTTACAAACATGTTCAGGATACTGTCGCCATTCCCGCGTATTCTATGTAAGAATGAAGCTGTCTTTTTAAACCAGACTGCGTCAAAACCATCCATACGAGCTTCGGCAAACATCGCTGAGGCGCTACAGAGTTGGAGGCGCAACAGCAACCTGACATTATTATTAAATTGCGTATGCAAGGCTTTGTAGGCCCCACAGTGGATCCACAGACTTTTCCATTCATAACATGATTAAGGTTCCAGATGTTTTGCTGATGTGTGGTTCTTTATATTGTAAAATATCCTTGTTGGAGAATTGGAGAAACTGTTACTCACCACACAATTATTATGTTTACAGATATGTACAATGTGAACGAATACCTAGCTCTCGAGTTGTTACACACCGCGCAGCGGCAGTCGCCGCGTCACCCGGGCCTTCCGCGGGGGCTCGTTGCCATATTGCTCCTGTACGATGGCCGCCAGGCGCTGGTGCGGGCGTTGAAAGAACTGGTCATGGCCAGGGATGGTGTTTGTTGGTAAGGAATTAGTCTGGAATAAAGTAATTATAAAAAAATTTATGTAATAAAATACATAGATTTTATAATTTTACTAGCTTATCTGACTTACCATAGACAAAACATTCAGGGATTGGTTTTCTACCATTTTACATACAGATTTATAGACAGAGATTGAGAGCAATTAATGGATTGGTCTCAATATAACAAAAAAATTTAAACCTGACATCCAAATAATATATTGTTTTATTGTTCTACAAGGAATAGAACCTTTTTACAAGGAATAGATTTTTTTTATCTGTGCATCTGTGCCAATGCACAGATAAAAAAAATGTAACTGACCTGTTAAACATTTTTTGTGTCTTACCGCCATCTATTAGTTTTATTTTTTCTCATCATCTTTTAAATTGGAGCAAATAATACATACACATTTGCAAAAGTCATAAGTTACTTGAAATATAGTTTCATAAATTTGTGTTGATGGACTTTGCGACATGGTATTTTTATATTTAAGATTATTGACTAACATAATAGTACAGATAACATATTTAATAACAATTTATTGTTTTGTGGCCTCGATGTTCAATGAGAAAGACTTTACAAGTATTATATATTATATTATACCAGAGAGAGACTTTGTATAAAAGTTGTTTGCATTGGCACCTCTATCCCATTCGTATTTCTACCGTGAAGTAGTCATGTTTGCATGGTTGTGTTTCGGTTTAAAGGGTGGGATATGGCAATGAATTTACAGGGTACAGAGGAATAATACTGGAGTCGTCAGGAATAGCAACGCATGGGGGGTATCATGGGCGAAATGGTTACCATTTTCTATCAGGTGGGCCGTCAACTTATTTGCCATTCTAAGTTGAATAAAAAAAAATTTGTACTTGTCTACATGAAGGTGTATAAGCGCTCGCGAGGAGATAGTGAGCTACGTGTCCCGGTACGTGGACGTGCTGATGGGCGACGGGCTGGCGGCCAGCGTGCTGGACGCGCTGCGCCGCTACTCGCTGGACGGCGAGCTGCAGCTGCTGCAGGCCAACCGCGCGCTGCCGCCGCACACCTACCACGCCAGGCTCGTCGCCACCATCAATAACACCAGGTACAAACTCACACTTGATACTCCATATTTCTGATGAAGGACTAGAGTGTAAAAAAGCCTTGTCTGCTTATATCGCCATATAATAATAATAAAATAAATAAGTCTATATTCAAGTATTACAAAATAATCATTATTAGAATTATATTATTAATATTTATTTATTTATTTGTTATAAGTTACAATTAATATATATTTTATTTATTATGCATATTATTAACTTAAATTGATTTTATCTGTTTACCACTTGGCATAGGTTTTCTCCAACTTCTTCCACACTTCTCTATCCGGAATGATCTTACCTTTCCTTCTATTTTCTCTTAATCATCTCTCCATCTTTTGTTCTGTCTACCTCTACCTCTTTTATCAGTTCTTGGTTGCTAAATGTCTCTTACTCCATTTATTTATGCCATAAAATGTGTGCTTGGTCCATCTCTATTTTAATTTTCTGGTATTTTCACATACATCTGTATATTTTTATTATTTTTCTAAAGTCTGTAATTCTTTGTCTCTCCTTCTAAGAGCAATCATCGTCTTCATAGTATGCTACTAATTTTTTTTTTTTACTTTGCAAGAGTCTAACAAGCATAAGTTGTGATTGTCAGTGATTGTTTTAATTAATATGTTTCTTTATAGAAAACTGCTAGCCGGTGTTATCTTCGCAGCGTCGGCGCAGCGCGGTCTCAGCAGAGATATCCTACTACGGCTACTTTCAGAGGTATTTTTTTATACTGCTTCAGTGGATGATAGGAAATTATTCATATATGAGTTTTATGCGCGTTGTAAATTTTTCGAAATCTAAAAGTGATCTGTTTTTCAGCAAACAACATCTCCATCTTATGGTCCGACGGGTGCATTGGACGAGGTGTCTTTAGCTCTGCAGATGGCACTGCTATATGCATTGGATTTATCAGTATTACATGCGTATGTACCATAGACATCCCAACAATTGTTATAAAGAGTGAAGCATCATAGTTTTAAGCTTTAATTTCTACAAATTTAATTATTTGACAGACGAGAAGACGGCGAGGAATTGGCAAAAAAACTGCCTCTTATACAAGATCCGGATTTAATCTCGGTGTTGATTGATGAATTACTACCAGCACAGGCGCCGCAGACTGGGCAGGGAGGACAGGTATTGTTATATGCATAATTTTGTGAATTATTTAAATTTAAAATAATGAGTGTGTTGGTACTAAATTAATTGATGGTAGTACAGTAGGTCATAAATATTAGTAGTAGGTAGTCATGGTAGCGATCGTCAGGTGAATGTGCCTTTAAAATATCCATCTTCGTATTGCCAGTCCGCCGTGGAAGGCGCTGGTAGCGGCGGCGGCGCCCGCGCACTGTGCCAGCTGTCTCTGGGGCTGGCGCTGGCGGCGCTGCGGCGCGGACCGCACTCGCTGCAGCGGCGGCCCGACCTGCTCGACCGGGGCGATGACCTCGTCGACGCGGCCGTCGACGGGAAGGTAACGTTGCACCGCACACACTCTACACATATCTACACTGTACATCACTACACTGCATGTCATATACACCACCACATGCACACCTTCACATCATACACACACGACATCCCACCACTATACATATACGTACCACTACATACTGCCATTAAAATACGATACTCATATTTGTTACATGTAATACATTCTATTGCCAAATTAATAGTTGTAATTATTGCAGGTATTCGAGTACCTGGACGAAGCAATACTATCAACAGACTTCGTATGCAAAGAGGAGTATTACCAGCGGCGAATACACACGCTCATCACTGACTTCATAGTGTTGATGCACTCCAAACTCATGGAGATGAGAGTCAAGTGAGCACTTGGTTTACATTGCCCTTTTCATATATATTATAGTATTGTGTGAATTGGTGTGTGTGTAATGATGTATGTGTGTACGCAGGGCGGACGAGGCGGCGCGCGCGGCGCAGGCGTACGCGGCGGAGGGGCTGGCGCCGCCGCGCGCTTCGCCGCCGCGCACGCGCCTGCACGCGCTGCTGCGCTGCGTGGAGCGCCTGTACGCCGCCGACCCGCTGCGCCTGCGCATGGACTACTGGCGCGCGTGTGCCGCGCCGGCCGCGTCCGCCGCGCCCGCCGCGGTGCAGGCGCGCGGCGGCCGCGCGGCCTCGCTCTACAAGTTCGTGCGGCTGGCGGGCGAGCTGGTGTCGGCGCGGCTGCTGCCCGCCTACCTGCGCGCGCTGGCCGCGCTGGCGGCGCCGCGCCACACCTGGGCGCTGCTGGCGCGCCGCGACGGGCTCTCCGCGCACCACCTGCTGGCCGCGCTCGGCCGCTACCACACGTCGGTACCGCCCGCCGCCTGCCTCCACACGCTTCTCCCTGGAAACCATCGTGATTCATTTTTGATAAATTCACGATGGGCCAACTGACCTGGTTCATCCTCACTTATCATCCGTCGCTGGTTCCCCGCCATTGTATACCGATAGCGCAGGCGGGGTTACTATTCCATTATCATTCATTAAAAAAAAACCCAGTCCAGTATGTACTGACCTTATTTCATTCTGAAATAATCTGTTCTTGACCCGTACAATATCTGCAGTCAGATTCTATGTAAAAATTCTTCAGCAAGTAAGTTGTGGAAAAAGATTCTTTCAGAATTTTAAGCCCATTTTCACGTTTTTGCACTTACAGCAATCTACGCGCGGACCCCGCCCCCTTCTCCGACCACTTGCATTCGTCGTCTCTGGGCGCGTCCGCTATCATCACGCCGGCCGCACGACCAGGGAAATTGCTGGTTCGACAAGAAGAGGTATTTACAGATACTAATTCATAGTTTTTTTTTAAATATACGTACTTCAATTTTCTTTTTATTTATAAATTTTTTTATTCACAAGGTGGAAGCGATGATTGCTGCTCTGAAATTAATAGCGGCAGTTGCGAGGGAAGATGAAGCCGCCTGTGCCAATATCTGTGAGAATTTGCAGTGGGATGCTGTTAATACCATGTTTGGTTAGTTATTTAATGTATATTATGGATAATTCAACACTGCTAGGTTTTTTTTTTCAAATTCGCCATCTATTGTCAAGTAGCTTTAGTGTTGGTAAAGCAGTGCTGAATAATTATTGGCTTAGTGTTGCTTAACAACGCCATCTATTGTCAAGTAGCTTTAGTGTTGGTAAAACAGTACCAAATTATTTTCCTAATGTTGTTTAACAACGCTATCTATTGTCAAGTAGCTTTAGTGTTCCTGTGTCGGTAAAGCAGCTAGTTGCGAGTCGATTCTGATACAGTATAATGAAAGTGGTATAATAAAAAAAAAATTATCGTATAAAAGTAAATGTAATCTCATGTGTGGCTAGGTCTGATCTGCTGCCACATCCCGCTGCAGCTGAAGGCGGAACTGTGCCTGACGTTGGCGGCGCTGGGCAGCACGCCTGCCACCGCCGGCCGCGTGTGGGCTGCGCTCGAGCACGCGCAGCTCGTCTCCGCCACCAAGGACAAGCGCGCCCTCTACGCCGAGCTGCAGGAGGTATATTATTCTCTACATCTTCTGAGTTGGATTTCGTGAGCACGACAAAACATTTATGACTAAACAGCGCAATGGTTGACGTGTCGCAGGTGGAGTGCCGCATCGAGGAGTACCCGCTGTCGCGCGCGTTCCTGTCGCTGCTGATCGCGCTGTGCGAGGCGGCGCCGCTGCCGCGCGCGCTGGGCGCCGGCGGCCGGGCGCCCGGCCTCGACCCCTACGTGCAGTACGCGCTCGAGCGGCTCGCGCTGCCCGCGCCGCACCGGCCGCACGCGCGCCCGCACGAGCGCTGCCAGGTACGCCGCCCCGCGCCCCCCCGCGCCCCCCCGCGCCCGCCTCCACCCTCCACACTACGTGCAGTACGCGCTCGAGCGGCTCGCGCCAATTTTTGATGGCTCGATTTCAGCCGCCCGCGCCGCACCGGCCGCACGCGCGCCCGCACGAGCGCTGCCAGGTACGCCGCCCCTCCGCCCCGCGCCCCCCCGCGCCCCCCTCCACCCTCCACACTACGTGCAGTACGCGCTCGAGCGGCTCGCGCTGCCCGCGCCGCACCGGCCGCACGCGCGCCCGCACGAGCGCTGCCAGGTACGCCGCCCCGCCGCCCCGCGCCCCCCCGCGCCCCCCTCCACCCTCCACACTACGTGCAGTACGCGCTCGAGCGGCTCGCGCTGCCCGCGCCGCACCGGCCGCACGCGCGCCCGCACGAGCGCTGCCAGGTACGCCGCCCCGCCGCCCCGCGCCCCCCCGCGCCCCCCTCCACCCTCCACACTACGTGCAGTACGCGCTCGAGCGGCTCGCGCCAATTTCCCATAGCCATAAAAACTGCATCCACTGACTCCCTGTAATACATTTCAGGTCCTCACTCCATCTGGTGAGGGGTCATCTTACACTGCGTTTACCTTGCGTTGGCATGACATTTACCATAATTTATTTGGTTGGCAGGTGTTATCGCTATGCTTTCGGCTGTTCGCGCTGTGGCTCGACCAGTACGAGCCGAGCGAGGCGGACTTCCCGCCGATGGGCCGCGAGCCGGACATGAATCCTCCGCCCGGGTTCCGTATACTGCTGCAGCTGCACACCAAATCGGAGCTGCTACGGCTGCTGCTCACGTCGCTGGACGAAGCCCAGCAGATGCTCGACAGGCAACCGATGCCAGGGAGGGTCAGTTATTTTTATTTTTCCACCCTTCTCATGCTGTTCTAATTTATGTTTAATATAAATGTTTTAACATTCTTTGGTTTTTTTACTATATAAGTAGAGTGTTATTTGTGTTTCTAATATTGTTAGTTTAATGTAATAAAAAATACCAATTTTTATGTCATAACTATAATTTTATGTCGTAAATATATTTCGTCTTCTTTCTCGTTCATAATAAAAGAAATAGTACATTACTGCAGCGGCCAGCAACTGAAGCATTGATGGACGAACGTGCAAATGTGGGCCGAGGCGTAGCCGAGGCCACAACTAGCCGTCCATCAACGCCTAGTTGTGGCCAAGGCTATTAGTACTTTTCTCAGACAATGCGCAGAAATCAAAAACATAATTTTAATTTTTAAGTTCAATGACGAATAACGAACAATAATGATTTTTCACGCGCCATAATGTTCCTTTGTTTTTTTTTTCAATAAACAGCTTTCTATTTGCAAGCTAGTTCGAAATTTAAATAAAACCTTGTATTAGTTACCTCTTTGGTACCCATGTTTTGAAGTAAAAGGTCATTCCATTTTTAAATTACAGGATAGATATGAGTTTACATAGTGATATATCTGGCCACAAAACACAACAGATATGGATTTTCATACAATTTTTGCCGGCCGCTGCCCGCATGTATCTGACTAGTACGGCAATTTTGATTTATCTTGAAGAAAATTGTCAAAATTATGCTCACATTTCCAAGCATGTTTGAGAAAAAGTAACTATTTTCTATGTCAGGAATGTCTAGTTAGTTTGCCATTTTCAGTTTTATGAAGAAAAAAAGCATATTAATTTATTTGTAAAAGGAAAACCTAGACTTATTTACATAGAAAAATAACTACAGGGGAACAACAATAAAGCCACTTATAGATTTTCACCAATAGAGGAAATATAAAAAAATTTACAGTGATTGCTTTAGATACCCAAAGAGGATATCCGTAGTATGTTTTACTAAGTCTATGGGATAATATGTTATAGTAATGGAATTGATGTGTACAATGTAGAGGAGCAGTTGTAGAGATTTGGAGTGTGTGGTGTGTGTGTCTGCAGGAGTACATGGAGCAGAGCCTGGTGAGCGTGCTGCAGCTGCTGCAGCGCGCGCTGGCGCTGGAGCGAGCGTTCGCCGCCGCCGCCGCCGCCGCCGGCCGCGCGCTCGCCATCGTCGGCCTCTCCAAGCTCATACTCGGTACGTGCGCCGCACTCCTTCCTTGAGGCGAACCACCCGTGTACCGCACGCGTACACGACTAGGGCCCAATTGATGTACGCTAACGTGAGCAAGCGAATGTAAAACATCCCATTTAAATACATATTTTCTTACAAATTTGTTTCGATTTCTGCTTCAAAATAAAATACCCTTATTTAACATATGCAAAGTAGCACAAATATAAAAATATATTAGAAAAATAACTAATTAGTAAATTAATTTTATTATGTCTTACTAATAATCTTTATTTTTTGAGATTCTGTATGTATTTATTATAAATACACTATTAGTCAAGTCTGAAATACCTTTAAAAAATATATGTCCGTTAATTTTAACACGATACGTGCTCGGTGATACAGAGCCAGAGGGCCCGGAGAACAGTGACCGGCTGGTGACGTGCTGCAAGGTGCTGGCGCACACGGCCACGCTGGGCACCGCCGCCGCCCGCGCGGTGGCGCTGCTATCGCGTGCGCTGCAGCCACCCGCCGCCGCACGCCACCTGCTGGCAGCCGTCACGCAACGCCACTCGCTCGCCGCACAAGTACGGTGTGTACTCTAACACGACACATGGCGCCACCTGCTGGCCGCCGTCACGCAGCGCCACTCGCTCGCTAGGCTTGTTCTTCATGATTATTTAGAATCCATCGTAATTAATTTGTCACAACGGCCCAACTGACCTTCGCTGGTGTCTCGCCAGCATGTACCAACAGCGCAGATGGGTTTATTCCATTACTGTTCATTAAGTATTTCTGTTATATTTTTTTTTTATTACTATCTAATAAATTAATAATAACAACAGGCATGGATTTGTGGAATGCTTGGAAGCCGAGGAGTGGGCCCAAGGCGAGGAGGGCGCGGCCATTCGCGAGGCGAAAGAGGGCGTGATTGCGCTGCTGCTGCAGGTGCTACCAACCGCACCGCCCAATTTCGCGCACTTCCTCCTCGGATACCAGCTTACAGAAGACGTAAGTTCTTTAAGTCAGCTCTGAAATGATTTTTTTTTAACAACTTAGAATGGCAAACAAGCTGACAACCCACCTGATGGAAAGTGGTAACCGTCGCCTATAGATATGAGCAGTACCGTGGACATAACAGAGTATACTGTTTCGCCCATGATACCCCCCATGCGTTGCCATTCCTGAAGACTCAGGTGTTATTCCTCTGTACCCAGTAAATTCACGCCATATCCCACCCTTCAAACCGAAACACAGCCATGCAAACACAACTGCTTTACGGTTGAAACACGAATGGAACAGAGGTACCCAAGAAACTGTTCTGAGTGCGAGTTTACAGTAAATGGCTTGTTTATGAGGCCGGTCTTAGCTTATTCAGCACCCTTGGATAACTTAATACTGGATATATTAAAAGTGTTATTTCATTTGTAAAACTTCGGATTTAAAGGGCTCATAAAGAAGCTTTCAAGTTACTACACTTTACTGAGATGCCTCTGGGTACACTTTTGACGGTGTTTGGAACTCTATTTCTATGTTGCAAAAGATCATCAGACATCTG
Organism: Galleria mellonella; assembly: GCF_026898425.1. Classification (NCBI taxonomy): domain Eukaryota; kingdom Metazoa; phylum Arthropoda; class Insecta; order Lepidoptera; family Pyralidae; genus Galleria; species Galleria mellonella. Next base: position 869,132 of record NW_026442180.1, read on the forward strand.
TTTGTCATTCCAACGTCGAATTTGACGCGGTTCTTTACTGATAAAGCCAAACAATTACTTGAATGACAAATGCGCATGGTGTTAGTCGATCATGCGTGGGCTTTTAACGACCATGTAATTTTAGACGTAAATAAATACACCTAATATTAACAGAGATTTAAGAGTAACTGTTGAGTTTTTTGTGGGCTCTTAACAGATAACTACCATCCGAAACCTGCAGTAGATTAAAAAAAATACAGTTTAAAAGTGCTCATAAACAAGTCTATTTGAATAAAGATAAGTTAAATTTGATATCGGGCTTTTGGATGGTTCCCGAGAGGACCCGGTCCGGGGCTGGTGGTGATGGTGGTAGTGGTGGCTTATGAGTTGTTTGCGGGCCGCAGGTGAGTCGCAGCGCTCTGCACGAGGCGGGCGCGGCGGGCAGCCCGCGCACGTGCCTGCATGCCGCACTCGACCTGCTGGACGACCACCTCGCGCGCGGCCCTCACCAGCACCACCAGCACCAGCAGCAGCAGCAGCATCGAGCGCCGCGAGCCCCACGCCCCGCCGACAGGTGCGTACTCGCTGTGCCATTATAAGACAAATTCAACATTACATTATTCTTTACATGATAATGGCAAGTTAAAAACTGAATGTTTGTTGCCCAGAACTTGGCCATTTGGCTGGCGTTTTTTATGGTATAATTAAGTCTTGTAGCGAAGGTTGTATGCCTGGCTGGAGAAGATAAAAAAAAATAAAAATGTGCGTGTGTGCGTGCGTGCATGTGTGCGTGCGTGCGTGTGTGCGTGCGTGCGTGCGTGTGTGCGTGCGTGCGTGCGTGCGTGCGTGCGTGTGTGCGTGCGTGTGTGTATGTGCATTCCCGTGCGCGTATATATGTGTGTAATAGAATGGTTTTTTTATATATACTATATGATTAATATATGTTACTTTAATATCATATAGTTCATAGATTTAATATGTTTGCTTCCATTTGATTTTGTTTCTTTTAGGATACAGTTTTGTAGATTGCAAATGTTTTTGTTTCTGCAGGAACTTTAAGGCTGAATTGGCATCCTTTGTCATTTCCATAACACTGACTGATTTCAACTACTCTTTATATATAAATGTAAATTTTTTTTTCTATATTTTTTTTATTATTTGCATATTTAAGTATATGTAAGTGCTGTGGATTATTGAAATAAATTTTAATTTTTTCTTCGAACTTTGCAAATTTATAGTAATCTTTTTAATCTATATCTATCTATACTTATAATAAATCTGTAGAGAGGTCAATTCTGTACATGAAATATATTTCCAAAATAACTATCAGGGGTGATTAGTGATCGATACTGATGCCAAAAACGCAACCAGTAAAATTTTTGTCTGTCTGTCTCTATGTTCGTTTCAGAAACAAAAACTACTCGACGGATTTTAACAAAACTTGGTACAATTATTCTTCATACTTCTGGGCAGGTTATAGTTATCACGCTACGATCAATAGGAGCAGAGCAGTGAAGGGACATGTTGGGTAAACGGGAGAAGTTACTCCATTTGTAAGCTTCCGTCACGTGTGCAGCCTTAATAACCACTTAAAATGTAAAAATGTCCACCTGTACGAAGCCGGGACGAGCCGCTAGTAATAGAATAATATAGTTTATTAATAGTAGATGTTTCACCTCAAGTCCCGTTGAAGGGCAGTCTCACGAATTACCACCTATTTATTTCTTACTACGACCGACTTAGGTGTGTAGCCTGTTGAGCGACTTTCATATCAGATGTGGTATATTTTGTTTATCGGATGCGATACGGCGGCGGCAGGGAGGCGGACACGCTGGTGGAGAGCTGCTACCAGCTGGTGTACTGGCTGGCGGCGCGGCCGGCCACCTCCGCGCCGGCGCTGCGGCTGCTGCGCGCGCGCGACTACTTCCTCGCGCGGCACGTCAAGGCGGTCATCGACCTCGACGTGAGTACTTTTTTTTTTAATGGATGATAGTAAAATGGTAACCCCGCCTGCGTTATCGGTATACACTGGTGCCCACCAGTGAGAGATGATAGGTGATGATGAAAGCAGATCAGTTAGACGTGAAGAATTCCACGAGAAGTAATCGTGATGGTTACTTCTCGTGATGACCCCATTACTAACAATCTTTTTCTCCCCGACTGTGTGGAGTTTAACCTGGTTGGGTATTTTATCGTTTTCTTGGGTCATCAGGTTGTTTACCTTTGTAAGAGTGAGTGGTGTTTTTTTTAATATTTTTTTTTATACAACTTAGAATGGCAAATAAGCTGACGGCTTACCTGATGAAAAGTGATAACCGTCGCCTATAGACATGAGCAGTACCGTGGACATAACGGAGTATACTGTTTCGGCCATGATATCGCCATGTGTTAACATTCCTGAGGACTCAGATGTTATTCCTTAGTACCTTGTAAATTCATGCCATATCCCACCGTTTCAACCGAAACACAGCCATGCAAACACAACTGTTTAACTCTAAACCTCGCTTACGCTAATGATACAGGGTGCCGAGTCACCAGTGAGAGATGATAGGTGAGTATGAAAAGGCAGGTCAGTTAGGTGAATGATTACTATTAGAGGTGGCGCAACATTGCTAACAATGGGGCTGTTAGACCCCATCGCTAACAATCTCGTTCCCCTCCTACGCGAGTAGTCGCCGCTGCGGACCGCGGGAATGTTTCCAGGGGGAACCGCGTGTAAGTCAACCTAATAGAATGCCGACTGGTAATAGGTTAGACCCCATTGCTAACAATTTGTTTCCCCTCTGGTGACGTGGTGTGCGCGTGCGCGTGCGTGCGTGTGCGTGTGCGTGTGCGTGTGCGTGTGCACGTGGCGGGTCGGGTGCGCAGGCGGCGTCGCCGGCGTGGCTGCGCGCGCGGTCGTGGGTGGTGCGCGCGTGCGCGTGCGAGGCGGGCGCGGCGGCGGCGGCGCGCCACCACGCCGCGCTGGCCGCGCTGCTGGCCGCGCTCACCCTCACCGCGCACCACCCCGCGCAGGTACCACGCCGCATTCACTACCTTCTATTTTACAACAGGGGCAAACGAGCATGCGGCTCACTTGATGGTAATCACGGATGGTGTCACCCACAACACTAAGGGCATTGCAGGTGTGCTGCCGGCCTTTTAAAAAGGAATATGCTCTTTTCTTGAAGGTTATGTTGTCGTATCGGTTCGGAATCACTTTAAAACTCTTCATCATTACATAGTATAAAACAAAGTCGCTGTCGCTGTCTGTCCGCTCCTATATGTATGCTTAAATCTTTAAAACTACGCAACGGATCTTGAAGTGGTTTTTTTAATAGAGAGATTGAATAGGAAAGTTTATATGTATAATATATGCATAATATAGTAGAAGAACAGTGATAATTTTAGAAGTTTCTAATGATATGTGCACCCGTGCGAAGCCGGGGCGGGTCGCTAGTATTCAATCTACACTTCTTGGACAAAGCTTATTACGACACGACACGATTGCTTGAATGACAAACGTGCATAATATTAGTTATTCGTGTATGGGTCTTTTAATGACCATGTAATTTAATTATGTATTAATAGATTAAAAAAAATAACTAATGAACTTCTTGCGGGCTCTTCTCAGCAGATAACAATTTTTCAAATTCTGCAATACATTAAAAAAAAAAGACTTAAAAATTTAAATATTTTAAATGTTAATTAAAGTCAGGTCAAGTGTTAAGCTATCGTGACAAATTTAACAATAGTTAACCACGATGGTTCTTAAGATAAATCATCTAAAAATTAACTCGATAAGGTGTTTAGTTTATTAGTATTCATTATTTAATCACAGCGGCAAGCACTATTTGACAGCTGTGTCACTGTGATTGTCAAAATCTGTCATTTACTTTTTTTTTTTTTTGATAAATCTGACAGATTTTTGATGGCGCATGCGTGGTATAGTTGCCGCCAAAAAGGGATTTATGTGTGTTTATTAATGTTTTTATAGTACAAAGGGAGAGAAATATGATAAATCGTGCGTACTTTGTTAAAAAAAAGGGGTGAGATTCGATGAATAGTGTGTGCTCTGTTGGAAAACTACAACCGGCGTCATTAGGCTGGTGTGGAGTCCAGCCACATAAGCAAGTACCACACTTTATTACATGCCACATTTTACACTGTACATCACCTACACGTGGTAATTACCATGTTGTCCCGGTATAGAATGGGTCACTTCTTTCCTTGGGGGTCGCAGGAGGCGATTTAGGGAGTGCGAGGGATGGGCAGCAGCATTCCTTTTAAAACATCTCCAAAGTCTAACTGCAATTGTCAATCCTTTTGCCAAGCGTGGAAACTACTGAGTTCAGCAGTGGACAGTTAAAGGCTGATATAATGTTCTTCTTACTGACATGTGGAGAACTCTAAGTTTATATGAAAATGAAGAGAAAAGACAGATAAGATTGAGACAAGAAGAAAAGATGTGGTAACTACTTTTTGTCCCAGACTCCGAGTTGCAAAACAATGTGCCTTGTACCACTTCCTTGTTACTCATTAAAGGATCTTATAAAACCAAAGATATTGTGTACCATATTTATAATTTTTTTTTTGTAATGCTGTGTCATCGTAGCACATACAGTAAGAATTTTGTATATCTTGGCAGGGTCCTTATTGCCCGTAAAGTATATTGCACATCCCCCTCTCACCCCCACATACAAATACGCCCAACGCTTCGTTGACGTAATGGACATAACCTTTTGTACAGTATACGCTACTTCGTTTATAAGGCACGTATCGAGTTGGTGATATATAATATAACATTTTTAAACTGACTTAAAACACACTTCGAGAAATGGTTCAGGTAATTAACTGTCTGTTGTTTTTAATTCGCAGTTGAGCATAATTTGCTACGTACTTATTTTCGAAAAATAAAATATCAGCGAGAGACCAACTGAGCAAGCAATATTTTGTATCCCATATTTAAGTGAAGTATTTAAATTTAATTTACATTAGTCAGTCAAATTATTTAGTAGGTTACCCACTGATATGAAAATCACTGATAATTTCAATACCTTCAAAACTAAACTAAGAGCTATTTTGTTGAGAGAATGTTTTTATACTTTAGACGAATTTATTAATTGTGTGTTTGACAAGTAATTTAACTTTGTTATGTCAAGTAATTTATTATAAGCTATCATTTTGTTTTTTAATTTTTATTCTTAGAATTATTTTTTAATTGACCTTATTGTTTATTTTTTTAATTTTTAGTTTATAAAATATTGTAACTTATTTCAAACACAATTGTATGATTATTATTGAATAAATAAATGAAAAATGAAATGATAAGGAAGGTATAGTGCTCCCACCCAAATACACTTGGTGCTACATCGCCATAATGAGCACAACCTTTGGTACAATACATGCTGTTTTGTCTATGAACTACGTATCAAATTGGTAATATTAAAAAATCTCACTCCGAGACGTGGGTGAATGAGTGTGTCCAGTAGTGGTTGTGTGCGCAGGAGTGGGAGTGGTGCGTGATCCGGCGGTCGCTGGAGGGGCTGCGCGTGACGGCGGCGGCGGTGCCCGAGCCGCGCTGGCAGCTGTTCCACGCGCACCAGCTGCGCCGCGCCATCGCCGCCTGCGACCTGCCCGCCGCCGGTGCGTACTTACCACTTGGAAACGCTATCCACACAACATAACGCTAATAAGCTTTTTTTTAATAGATGAAAATGAAATGGTAATCTCGCCTGCGCTATCGGGATACACTGGCGGGACACCAGTGAGGGATGATAGGTAAAGATGAAGCAGGTTAGTTGGCCCATCGTGATTAATTCATCAAAAATTAATCACAATGCGGAACCATGTGGAGGTCGACCTGTTAGGGTATATTGCTAGTAATAGGTTTGTTGGATCTTATTACTAACAATCCTTGTTACCCCAACTATATACACTGGTGAGGATAAAAATCCCATTGTCATGAATACACCTGGGATTCAGTATGATGGTTTCTAAGAGGATTAGGGATAAGGTAACCTAACAGATATTGCTGGGGGGAAAGGGATTGTTAGTAATAGATACTGAAAATCCTATTGCTAGCAATATACCCAACCAGGTCGACCTCCACGTGGTTCCTTCTGGAAACTATCATGGTTAATTCCTGATGAATTCATCATGATGGGCTAACTGACCTGTTTTCATTCTCATCTATCACCCTTCACTGGTGCTCCGCCAGCGTATCCCGTTAGCGCAGGCGGGATTATCATACCATTTTCACCCAGCAAAAAAAAACAGATATTGCTAGCGATGGAGCTGATAGATCGACTAACAATCTTGTTTCGCCTCAAAATCGTAATGTTAACAATTTCAACTTTAGCTTTTTTAATTAGATAATTTTGATTAAAAGCTATATTGAATATAATAGTAGTTTGTGTGGTGATTAGGAACGGGCGGCAAGCGTATCAGCGTGTCACGGCTGCACGCGGTGCTGGCGCACGAGCTGGCCGCGCTGCACGCCACCGCGCCGCAGCGAGCGCTCGTCGCGCACGAGCTGCACAAGGTACGCGCGCACCGCACGCCGTACACTGCACACTACACACTGCACGCTACACACTACACACTGCACGGTGCACACTACACACTGCACGATGCATACTACACACTGCACGCTACACACCACCACCACACATTGCATGCTACACACTAGACAACACACTGCACGCCGTACACTGCACGCTGCACACCTGACACAACACATTGCATGTTACACATCGTACACTGCACGCTGCACACCTGACACAACACACTGCATGCTACACATCGTACACTGCACGTTGCACACCGGACATAACACACTGCACGCTGCACACAACACACTACATGCTACACATCGTACACTGTACACTACACAACACACTGCATGCTACAGATCGTACACTGCACGCTGCACACAACACACTATATGCTACACATCGTACACTGCATGCTGCACACCGGAGACAACACACTGCATGCTACACATCGTACACTGCACGTTGCATACTGGACACAACATTGCATGCTGCACATCGTACACTGCACGCTGCACACTAGACACAACACACTGCATGCTACATATCGTACACTGCACGCTGCACACCAACAACACACTGCATGCTACACATCGTACACTGCACGCTGCACACTAGACAACAACACTGCATGCTACACATCGTACACTGCACGCTGCACACTAGACACAACACACTGCATGCTACACATCGTACACTGCATGCTGCACACCGGACACAACACACTGCATGCTACACATCGTACACTGCATGCTGCACACCGGACACAACACTGCATGCTACACATCGTACACTGCACACTGCACACCGGACCAAACACACTGCATGCTACACTTCGTACACTGCACGCTGCACACTAGACAGCAACACTGCATGCTGCACACCTGACACAACACACTGCATGCTACACATCGTACACTGCACGCTGCACACCTGACACAACACACTGCATGCTACACATCGTACACTGCACGCTGCACACCTGACACAACACACTGCACGCTACACATCGTACACTGCACACTGCACATTGCACACCACATAACATACTGCATGCTACACATCGTACACTGCATGCTGCACACAACACACTACATGCTACACATCATACACTGCACGCTGCACACCAGATAACAACACCATGTTACACAACGTACACTGCACGCTGCACACCGGACACAACACACTGCATGCTACACATCGTACACTGCACGTTGCATACTGGACACAACATTGCATGCTGCACATCGTACACTGCATGCTACACATCGAACACTGCACGCTGCACACGGGACACGACACTACATGCTGCACACAAGACAACATTGCATGCTACACATCATACACAACACACTGCATGTTACACATCGTACACTGTACGCTACACATCGGACACAACACACTGCATACTACACATCGTACATTGCACGCTGCACACCAGACAACACACTGCATGCTACACATCGTACAGTGCACACCACACATTACATGCTACACACTGCATGCTACACATCGTACACTGCCCGTTGCATACCGGACACAACATTGCATGCTGCACATCGTACACTGCATGCTACACATAGAACACTGCACGCTGCACACGGGACACGACACTACATGCTGCACACAAGACAACATTGCATGCTACACATCATACACAACACACTGCATGTTACACATCGTACATTGCACGCTGCACACCAGACAACACACTGCATGCTACACATCTAAGTTCCATTTTACTTCTTTATCCCTTTAAGTCTAATAACTAGTCGGATTTGCAGTAATGATAATGTTTTAAACTCAGGTACTCGACTATGTCACAGAGGTGAACAAGCAGAGAAATCTTGCAGCCACACTCACACACTACTATGACTCGTGGCGGCAGCTCACAGAGATACTATTCTGCGTTGCGCCAGAGGATATACTGAACCTGGAATCGAGGAAGAATCTGCTGCTGAACATTCTCCAAGACCTATTAAATAAGATACCACCAGCTGAAGTGCTACCCCAAATTGGAAACCTGGCTTCCGGCACCGTTTTGCTACTTCTAGTCAACCTCCGCCACTGTTATATCCTACAGAAAAGGGACTCAAACTTAAAATCATCTGATTTCGAAACAACATTCTTCGGACCATCAAACCAGATAATGCAAACGAAATCTCTAACCCTGAAGTTCATACTGCACAAGATCCTTAGCTGGATATTAGTATCAGGCAGTTCCACACAGAAGATGCGAGTGAATCTCTATGGGGCATTACTGAATTATTTAAATATAGTCAATTTAAAGCCAAGTCCTGCCGAGCCTGAGGAGGAAATGAATTCCATGTATGTGAGTCGCTTGGACAGTTCAAAAGCGAGGCCGAGCAAAGAGGAATCCTCGTTGAAGTCTATGGTTATTGATGTTATCAGTAGTTTCGGTGACAATTTGTGTTCGATAGTGTGCAGTGACTGTATAGGCGCTGGGCACGATGTGTGCCGCATGGTGGCGCTCTCGTGTCTCGACACGCTCATAGAGATCAACCCAAGAACCGAATGGATGAATACCCTCACCAATCAGGGGTATTTGAGGAGTTTGATCGAGAGTTTGCTACAGGATGATGAAGGGCTTAGGGAGGTTAGTTATAGCTTATTTAGTTTTTTACTAATTTGTTAGTTATAGAATATCCGGCTCGAAGGATTTTATGTGTGATGTTTTTTATTTATAAATCGAGCAGAAAGATTTACATACTTGAAAATAATAATTCGTAAAATGGATTCAGTTTTCAAATTGAACTCTAAACGAATATTCAAAGATAGAATTTAATTTCAGTTTTAAAAATTCATGCTACAGAAAAGATGTTACTTAAATGGAGAGGACCTGAGGGTGATTTTGTATAAAAGTCGATTGCTTGGGTACCTCTGTCTCATTCATGTTTCAATCGTAAAGCAGTTGTATTTGCATGGCTGTGTTTCGGTTTGAAGGGTGGGCGTATGGCGTGAAATTACAGGGTACAGAGGAATGACACCTGAGTCCTCAGGAATGGCAACGCATGGGGGGTATCATGGGCGAAACAGTATACTCTGATATGTCCATGGCACTGCTCATGTCTATAGGCGACGGTTACCACTTTCCATCAGGTGGGCCGTCAGCTTGTTTGGCATCCTAAGTAGTATAAAAAAAATGGTGTTTATGCTCGCTAATGCGGTAGATGGTGATATAATATGGTGGGTGTGTTCGGGCAGACGCTGGAGCCGAGCCCGAAGTCGCTGCGCGTGCTGTACGTGTTCGAGTCGAAGATGGCGCTGCTGCTGAAGATGGCGGGCAGCCGCGTGGGCGCGGAGACGCTGCTGGCGCAGGGCGCGCTGTGCGGCCTGGCGCGCCTGCGCGCGCTCGCCGCGCACCCCGACACGCTCGCCGCCGCCTCGCGGCCCCGCGACCAGCCGCACTTCGTGCCCTCCGTCGCCGCCAGGTAGCCGCACGCCCTCTACAACCGCCGTAATCGCAACACCTTAGCGGCGGGGGAAAAGGGATTCATAGTAATGAGCTCTAATACCCCATTGCTAGCGATACACCCTATCAGGTCGATCTGCACGTGGTTCTCCCTGGAAACCGTAGTGGTTAATTCTTGTTCAATTAGTCACTATGGACGAACTCACCTGCCTTCTCACTGTCACTCCGTCAGCGTATACCGATAATGCAGTCGGGGCTACCATTTCATCTTCACTAATAAAAAAAATGCCTTAACGGTTGTTGGCGTATTCGGTTTAGCCTGCATGATATTTTTGCTCATTTCATATATTGACACGGCACAGACAAATTTCGACGTGATATCTTGAATCGTCAAAAGTTGCCCGGTTCAAATCTATTTAAGTAGCGTATTGAAATTCAGTTACTGGCATAAAGAATAATTATGTCAAAAATGTGTTCATAATAATAGTGAAGTTTGCGAACGCGCAGGCTATGGGCTGAGGTCCCTACTGAGGTTTTCCCCAGAGATTACAGAACCTCATATTCTTCAAAAAGGGTATATTAAGGTCTCTTCAGAGTCGACAACGCGCACGTGATACACTTAGTGTTGCAAGCGTCCATAAGCTGCGATGACCGTTTACCATCATACTTGTTACCCACTTTTGAGATAAAAAAAAGCTTTTTAAGAACAGATACAGTATTACGATATATTTGATTCAGATTCCGTCAGATAATAGTGCCGGTGCTGGCGCTGTGCGACGCGCTGCTAACGACGCTGGGCACCGACAACCACAGCTGCCTCGTACAAATTGCGCACCTGCTGCTCAGTCATCTAGAATGTATCGACATGGTGCTCAGGTAATTCTCCATTTCTTCACTCCATATTTATCATTTAGAACTATTTACAAATATTAAAATATAATTTGGACTTTATACTTTTCAAATGATAATTTAATTTATTCATATCCGGTGCGAAGGACCAAAATGTGGCGATCAGTCAAAACCGCTATGTTAATATTTACAAGATTTTTCTTGACTTTGTCGTTAAGTTTGTATTTTGATACTAGCGTATGGTTTATATCCTTGATGTCGTGATACTATGGACTATACACGTTGAATACATGTACTTGTGTGATATGTTCAGTTCATTCCATGACAAATATAGTACAAGACCCACGCGTTACTTATTAGCAGGGCGTCCTCATAGAACTGTGGCGTTTGAGGGAAGTTTCCGCTACCAAGCTACGAAATGCTGGAATAATATACCACCCCCAATAAGATTGTCTAAAACTAAACACAATTTAAAAAAAGAACTTAAAAAATTTTTAATTAATAAACAAAAAATTGGCATACTTAATAGGTACATAGCGGAAATATTTATTGCCTTAATACCTGAATGTGACAGAAAGTGATCTCTGACTACCCCTAATCTAATGGTATCTGTTATTTATTTAGAATATAATATCAAATGTAGGCGAATGTAATGGACACATACAACGCATTTTATTTATATTTCTTTTTATTGTTATTTTTAATGAGGAGTTTCGCGACTGACTCTTGGCCACAACAGAATATCAGTGTTTTGCTCTTTTAAGGGCAAAGCATTAAACTGAGTTGTGACGATTTTGTGTTACTATGGCACACGCATAAAGGAAGAGAAAGAAAGGAGATTGTTAGTTTATATATTTTGTTTTTTTTTTTTTGTTTTGTGCTTTTTTATTTTAATTCTTTTATCTCTTTTACTGTATATTATGTGTATGTATTTTTTTATTGTAATTTGTGTGCTGTAAGTAATGTAAATAAATTATCTATCTATCTATCTATCTATATGTACATGTATATGTGATAAATATTATATATGTGGATATTTTTACACATTTGTTTATAATTTATTAAAAAGTGAACTTGTACATTTCAGTTAGTTTTACAATTTTATTAATGTATTAATTGTATGTAATAGTTACTTAACTAATATGAAAAAACCTCGTCCATTCAGAGCGGCGCACCCGGATTCACCGGTGGAGCTGCTGACGGAGGTGGAGGCGCTGACGTCGGTGATCGCCCGCGCGTCCAACCGCGAGGTGCTGAGCGGCGTCCAGGGCGAGGGCGGCGCGGGCAGCGTGGCGGGGCAGCAGCGGCTGCAGGCGCTGATGCTGGCGCTGCTGGCGCGGTTCGCGCACCCGCCCCTGCCGCCGCACCTGCCGCAGCCGCGCCCCGGCCACGACACGCTCTACTATAAGGTGCTTAACTATTTGTTTTTATGGAGTCGCATCTGTTTTTTTTTTCTTTTTAAAACACAGGGGGCAAACGAGCATGCGGCTCACCTGATGGTAAGTGACTACCGTCGTCCATGATCACCCACAACACCAGCGGCATTGCAGGTGTGCTGTCGGCCTTTTAATAAAGGAATATACTCTTCCTGAAGGCTATGACGTTGTTTATGCGTGCAGTGCTATAAAGAAATTGTTGGTTTACTAACAAATGTAATAATTGTTAATTTACCACTGCACGTACTAGGTTAATATGTCGCTCCACCGTTTTTGTCTTAATTTACTGTATTTGTTATTAAGTATATAAGATCATTTTGATTTGTTCATTTTGAGAGCTATAACCGAGCCATTAGAAATATTTAGACAAACCTCGCCGTTTCAATACAACCCGCGACAGTTTTAATTACTTTATGAACCAAAATACTTGACATATGTAAATAATACATAGATAATAGAATAATATCGGGGGGAAAGGGATTGTTAGTAATGGAGACTGAGAATCCCATTGCTAGCAATATACCCAACCAGGTCGACCTCTACGCGGTTCCCCTTGGAAACTATCATGGTTAATTCCTGATGAATTCATCATGATGGGCTAACTGACCTGTTTTCATTCTCATCTATCACTCTTCACTGGTGCTCCGCCAGCGTAACCCGTTAGCGTAGGCGGAGTTACCATACCATTTTCACCCACAAAAAAAAAATAGAATAATTTCAGTACATAAATAAAAAATAATAAAAAAACTACATATACGAGGTCTGTGCGAACTGGCTTGTCACGCCAGCGTCAAGTTTCTCTCGAAACTCGGCAAGAATGGCCGTGAAATTTTTGCCGATCTCAGGTGAAGGAACCAACCGTCCACCATACGATGTTCATTTTCACAGAATTGGCGCAGGGGCGTTGGATTCTTCACCACGACAATGCCCCTGCCCACACCTCTCTTGTTGTCCGTGAGTTTTTGAGTAAAAATTCCAAAAAAAATAGAATAATTTCATAAATGAGATAAAAAAAGTACATAAATAAAAAATAAGGGGATAAAAATTTACCTGAATAATTGTAAAATAAAATTTTTAAAAAACTACATATATACACACAATACATATATTCACAATGTATGTTGTAGCTAAGTTAACACTATATTAGTTATTGATACGAGCATACAACCATCGTGTACCAAGCAGGCGTCACCATTAGACTGTTCAAAATCGATTTCTAATAAAACAGCATGTCTGCAATTTTATGAATATTTTGCTCCTGGTTGATGAAGTCCCGTATGTTGGCGCAGATCGTGTGCAACCTATTGACGTACGCGCGCAACATAATGGACTGCGAGGGTTCACGCGTGGTGGTCCGAGCGACGCTGGCGGGCGGAGGTGGCGGCGAGGGAGCGCCCGCGTCTGCGCCGTGCTGCGGCGACCTGGTGCGGCTGCTGCAGGTGCTGCTACAGCGGCTGCAGCTGCACGACAAGCTGCTCGCCACCGTTCATCATCAGCTGCAAAACGTCTCCACCATGACGCTCGACGGTATCTTTTATTTATATTATATTATTCTGAACGAACATAGCCTATATGGTCTATAAATGGTCATCAATCGAATAGAATGTTCTATTAATGTTTACTTATTAAGTGCTATAAAGGTGTGGTCAATATCTTATTAAAATATTCACTTGATCCGGCTCGAAGGATCATATTTCATGTATGCTATTAATTAAATTGTAAGATGATTGCAGATCTATATCTGCATTGACAATCATTGTATGGCGGCAGATATGAGGAAGCTGGTGACGGAGCAGGCGGCGGAGGAGGCTGCGGAGGCGGCGGGGGAGGCGGGGGAGGCGAGGGAGGCGGGCGAGCCGTGGTCGCCGGCCGAGACGCGCGCGCGCTGCGTGCGCCAGCTGGCGCGCAGGCGCCGCGCGCGCCGCGCCGCGCTGCAGCGCTGCCGCTTCGCGCTGGAGGCGGCGCTGCAGCTGCTGTGGGCGCACCTGCACGTGTACCTGCGGCTTACCGCCGCGCCGCAGCCCGTCAGCGCCACCGGTGACTTGTGTAACAATAACATACGTTTATTATAGTTACAATAATCTCCTCCTCCTCCCCTATAACGCGGTTGATTCGTTCTGCGTTATAGGGGTATTCCCGCATAACGCGTTGTTACGACTTCGTATGACGCGTTACGTACAAATGGTTCATCACATTTAACTTTTCTCGTTGCAGGGGGTTTAAATCAAATATTAAGAAATAACTATGTTATGAACGAAATATGTAATTTTTCATCGTGCCTCCCACCAAATTGTTTATAATTACTCCTCTCCATCCAAAAGATGCCTGGAAGAGATCGCTCTTAGCGATAAGGTCGCCCATTGTTTTCTCGTTGTGATTATTTCTTGTAATTGTTTGTATTTATAATAAGTTTACTATTGTAATCTTTTGGAGGAAACAATAAAGAGTATCTATCTATCTATCTATCTCTCTATGCAGCAGTAAGTGTCAGCATGGCGTGGCGCGCGGCGGGCGGCGAGGAGCTGCCCGAGCTGCGCAAGGGGCTGGCGGCGGTGTTCAACGACCGCTTCACCGAGCAGCTCATCGACACCGCCAAGGTAACGCGCTGGCCCAACACCAATACTCAACAATCTATTTTTTTATTTTATTTTATGGGCACATAAAACAGATCACAACAATAAAAAACATAAATAATAATTACGTTTGTTATTCGGCTAGGTTGTAATCCAATTACATTATGTGCACAGCTTGACTAATTCATGTAAAGCAAACACATAAAATAAAGAAAATACATAAAATGCTATATAAATATATAAAAGATAAAAGTATATCATCATCATCATCTTCCTATCCTTATCCCAATCATTTGTGGTGGTGGTAACAGAGTATATTGTTTCGCCCATGATTCGTTGCCATTCCTGAGGACTCGGTTGTTATTCTTTTGTACCCTGTAAGTTCACGCCACAGAGGTACCCAAGCAAACGACTTTTGTACAAAGTCTCCCTCTGCGGCTTTTCTCCCTAATTGTGACAAAACCTGCAAATACTTTTTGAGTATAAGCAAGCATTGTTTAGTTTGCAGTGTCCAGCGCAGTGAGAGAGTCCTTGTCAAGTTCAGTACAAACACTGTCAATATAAACTGTTTATGATTACTCCTCTCCATCCAAAGGTTGCCTGGAAGAGATCGCTCTTAGCGATAAGGTCGCCCATTGTTTTCTCATTGTGATTATTTCTTGTAATTGTTTATATTTATAATAAGTTTACTATTGTAATCTTTTGGGGGAAACAATAAAGAGTATCTATCTATCTATCTATAAATTCATTCTTTTTACAGAATCAGCCGCCGGCGTACCGTGACTTCGTCGAGGTGTTATTGAAGGACATCAAGAGCATGATCCAGTTCTCGTCGCTCTGATCGCCTCCGCGTGTTCCCGCAACGATCATTGCATTTGTACTTGTTATTAATAAACATTAGTTATTTTTGTAAACTTTTATTTCACTCGAGAAATAAATCTGGTTGATTGAACGAATGAATGAATAATTATTTACAAGAAACATTTTTTTTTAATTTTGGTACAAATAGTCATTACAAAAAAAGGAATAGTTACATATTCTTTTTTATATTATATAAAAATAATACCAGAGGGGGACTTTGTACAAAAGTTGTTTGCTTGGCCACCTCTGTCCCATTCGTGTCTCAACCGTAAAGCAGTTGTGTTTGCATGGCTGTGTTTCGGTTTGAAGGGTGGGATATGGCGTGAATTTACAGGATACAGAGGAATAACACTTGAGTCCTCAGGAATAGCAACGCATGGGGGGTATCATGGGCGAAACAGTATACTCTGTTATGTCCATGGTACTGCTCATGTCTATAGGCGACGGTTACCACTTTCCATCAGGTGGACCGTCAGCTTGTTTGCCATTCTAAGTTGTATAAAATAAAAAAGACAACGAGTACCGAAATATATACAATATTAGAAATTTATGTAGTTAATTGACAAAATTGAAACCATACGCGTATAAAATAAGTATATACAGGGATGAAATGATTATATAGAAAAAGCAGATACATACAGGTAATTGTAGATAATTGACATATATGGCTTAACACAAATATTCTTTAAACCTTATAAGTAAATATAATATCAAAGTGAGAACAGGATGGTAAGTATATACATGTGGGGGGAAGGGATTGTTAGTAATGAGAATTAATGGCCCCATTAGCAAGCCCTGTCAGGTCGACATCCACGCGGTTCCCCCTGGAAACCATTTTGACTAATACTTGTTGCATTCGTCACAATGGGCTAACAGACCTGCTTTCATGCTCATCTATCATCCCTCATTGGTGCCCCGCCGGTGTATACCGATAGCGCAGGCGGGGCATACCATTCCATTATCATCCATTAAAAAAAAAGTATATACATGTTAACAATAGGTACAAAGTTGTCATATTTCGCCATGATTGAGACATGCAACATTTAAAATTGAAAAAGTATAAATGATAATTGAATGAGTCATTAATACAATTGATAATGTTATAAAAATATACTACAAATGTATCAAATACGATTCCATGTTAATTTGCTGTTTCTAACTCTTGGACTAGATTATGCTGTATTCTAATATGCCCGACGAAACGTAGACATACTTAGTGTTACGTTCACCATAACGAGGACAGTCGACAGATGCCTCTGACTACCCCATAAGGGATTACAGTCGCGAGCATAATTTTTTATACAGGTCCAGAATCACATGTCGAAATTCATAATGCATGTCTGTGTCTTGTCAACAATAAAAAAAAAGAAATGTCACTGTCAAATCATGAACTATAGAAAACAGCTGTATAAAATTCCAGACAATTTATCATATTGAAGACTAGGCATCATGGTCTCCGACCTTAGCCTGTTCCACAACGGAACAAACGTACTAAAAAAAAAGATAACAGCTGTATTGATTGTAACACTATAGATATAAAAATAGTAATCAAAACATTCCAAAAGTCGTCTTTTGGAATGTATGTGGTATTGTACCTAGTTGGTAATATCTAACTCGTTTAGATATCGTCACCTTTATGGTAAACTTCGCAACTGAAAAAGATGCATTTTACAGGGGAACGTTTTGAAACATTAGAATGCAAATAACTTTTGACAGTAAAAGATCATGCTAAAATTTTAGTTTTAAAATCCTGTTTTTTTTTTTTTATTGAATGCGCCTAATTAATTATTATTATATTACAAGTATCAGAAATAAATGCAGAGAGTTATATAGAGTTCATAGAGTTCCTAGGTATTGAGTTATACAGCAGCAAATCTCCGAAAGTGGCAGAGTCGTAAGTTGCCAAAGAAAATAATTTATTTTAATATCTGGCAAACTAACGAAAGTGTACCAAGGTTTAAATCACGTGTTTTGGAGAAAACTTCAGTTTAAATAACAACGTTATAGCAACCATTCACGTAAAATAACTAAATTTGGATTGAAAAATTGATAAAATAATTATTGAAATTTTCACATTAAAGTGTTTATTATAGAAAATACTATAAAAATATGCTAAGTAAATTTACTTTGGGTATATCACAAAAATATGGAGATTCGAGCTACTCGATTTTTTTAACCGTTAGAGATAGAAATTTGAAAATAAGCCATTATAAGTAGTATGGGGCAAAATGTAGATTTTTCAAATTGAAATTCAAATTGGACAAAATGAATTTCAATTTGAAAAAAATTTTATCAAAAATGGTTCACAAATTTTTAAACAAAAATGACTGGTTTTGCTAGGATTGAACTCTACTTGTTTTTTTTTTGTGGAACGAATTATAATAGGAAATCTTGTTTATTATTGAAAAACATAAAAAGGAAAACGAAATTCTTAAAAAAATTACCCTTTCCTATTAATATTACGTAGACACAAGTTATGCCACAAGTTATGTCACCATTACTAACAATCCCTTCCACCTATTAGTATCCGTTACCTTTAACTATACAAACAGAACTTGTAACACGCGTTAGAAATAAAAAAACACTTACATTTTGTTTGTAACAGGAGTTGTCTCAGTTGAGAGCATAGATTACAAAGTAGGTATATAGATAAGCGATGTAAAAGAGAAAAAATATAGTAACGTATATGTTAGAGCGATATAGGCAAGACACTCACCAATACAATATAAGCTCGAAGCTGATTTGGCGGGAATATGACCAAAACATGTTCTAATTATTTTTATGTTTTGAAATGGAATTAGTTTTAAGTGAATATATTATTTTTTGATGGGTGAAAATGGTATGGTAAACCCGCCTGCGCTAACGGGATACGCTGGCGGAGCACCAGTGAAGGGTGATAGATGAGAATGAAAACAGGCCAGCTAGCCCATCATGATGAATTCATCAGGAATTAACCATGATAGTTTCCAGCGAGAACCGCGAGTAGGTCGCCCTAGTTGAGTATATCGCTAGCAATGGGATTCTCATTCTCCATTACTAACAATCCTTTTCCGCTCAGTGAATATAGTTAGCTAGAATTAAGCGTGTTATACTTGGATATAACATAAATAAAAAAAAAAAACACGTAATAAAATTGTACATATTTCATGTAATTACACTTTCAACATTTATCTCTCTAATACATACATACATATCTGTGACGCCTGTCTCCCATTAGGGTAGACGGAAACAATGGAACGCCAAATGCTTCGATTCAAACAAACCTCCTTCGCTTCCTCCACATTCATCAATCTTTTCATACACGCTCGCCGGTTACTAAATGTAATAAATATTATAAAACACTCAGAAATACATATTTAGTACAAGAATTATTAGGAAAATATATCTATTTGAACTCAAATAAAGTTCTGAACGTCCACGAATTGAAATATAAATTATAATAAATATTTATTTATTTAATAAAAGAGACATTTGTTACTTTTTGTGACTTTAATTCTATATACAGTTAGACCTGTTACGTGCGTACATTTGCAAAATACTCATAAATAAAAATTATTGCGAGATTCTTTTGTCTACGCAACTTAGAATGGCAAACAAGGTGACGGTCCACCTGATGGAAAGTGGTAACCGTCGCCTATAAACATGAGCAGTACTATGGACATAACAGAGTATACTGTTTCGCCCATGATACCCCCTATATGTTGCCATTCCTGAGGATTCAGGTGTTATTCCTCTGTACCTTGTAAATTCATTGCCATATCCCACCATTCAAACCGAAACACAGTCATGCAAACATAACTGCTTCACGGTAGAAACACGAATGGGACTTTTGTATAGTCTCCCTCTGGTTTTATTATTTTACTTAGAAGGATTAGATAATCATCTTATTCATAAAACGTCAAAATACTTAAAATCATGTTTTGTCCCTTTTGGACTATTTTCTCAATTTGAAATACAATCACAAAACACAGTAATTGTTAATAATAATAGTATTTTACCGCTTGTACAAAGGACTGTGCTCAGAGGAATTGTTCAATATGATGCCCACGGCCATTTTCTACCATCGTACAGTTCGCCATCGACAGGGAGTTCATTTCCATATCTTAAGATCTAAATGGTCGCGTATAGCGCAGTTTCAAAGATGTTTTCTCTCACAAACGCTTAGGTTATGGAATTAGTTACTTGTCGAGGTTTTTCCTAGAGACTACAAAATGGGGTTCTTCAAAAAAGAGGTAAAGAGGTTTCATCAGGGTCAGCAACGCGCGCGTAATGCCCCTGGTATTGTAGGCTTTCTTAGGCTACGGTAATCGCTTACCATCACATGGGCCGTATGCTCGTTTGCCACGTCAGTAGTATAAAAAAAAAGTAAAAATAGGTTTGTAGAACGTTTTACTTTTTATTAATAATAACAAGTCTATGACGTATCATTTTAACAAGGTAGATATAAAATTATTCAAATAAATCTATGCACAAAATTGACGAAAGAAATACAACTAAGTGTACGAACTGATAGCTCCACTCGACAAACAACTATCAATTTAATTAGAGATCCGCGGGCAGCCTCTTTACCCGCGTAACTTTTCGATTTACATTCAAAACGGTCTTTTAAAACCAACTCAATAACTACAGTCCTCGTTTGGACGCGTGCTTTAGAAATCGTTCGACTATAAAACTTTGGGTCTACGCCTCCATTGGTAGAAGCTGGCAGGGTGGAGCGAGCAAGCTCCGCCCGTCGATTTCTGCGCATGCTAAACGCGATTTAAAGCCCGTTTAAGCGGTATTTTGGGCCAAAACCGCAAGAAAATGTATGTAACGTCGGTTAGGGGTAGGGCGTAGCTAAATGAAAAGGATTTTTCGAATGAGCTACGATTTTTCGAATATGGCGGACAGTCGTTACGTATGCCCGGGAAAGAGTACCACAATTGTAAAGTTTCAAAACTCAATAAATATTTTTATCTACCTTCTATGAATAAAATTAATAAAACAATAAACAATTTTAATATCTACTGTTTTATAACATTTCAATTAAACAGATATATTTTTAAATAAACAAAAAATATCGTTCTATTCTCTCATCGAGAATTTTTGAATTTTTGAAACTGCTGAACATACAGAGGTATCAATCAATAAATGTGAAAAATGTAATAAAAAGTTGAGATAATGAAAAAACATTTTGAAAATTTGTGATCGACGGTTTAATTGTGTGGTTTGTATGGATTCGACGATGCAGGACAGTCACAAGTCGTTTTTAATCAAGGACCTCCTCGGTGATGTGCTGCGGCCGGGCGTCGGCGGCACTGCTGTTACAGGTCAGTTAATTACATTTTAAAATTCTGTAAAACCTAATACCCTTAAGAGCCTACCGACTAAACCGTCTTTAAAAAAAAAACGTTCATGCTCACTTTATTACTTTATCCGAGCAGTAAGTACTTTATATGATTCTCAATTTCGTGTATAATATAGTATATATCATATATGTGTGAGTATATTTGTTATTTATGTATATTTTTTCATTTATATATGTAATTTTAGTATGTATGTATATCAATAATTAGTAGTACCGCATTCGAGTATTCTGACAATTCCCTATAGTTGACTGGGAGAGAATGCTTTTTAAATCATTAAGTCCGCCATGTACACATACATATATGTACTAATGAATAAATAAATAAATAAAAAAAAAACCAGTTCATTCTTGTCATTTTTTTGGGGGTCAAAGATTGTACTTACGTGCGAACACGTAGACGGCCCTTTTTTTAATGCATGATAATGGAATTGTTACCTCGCCTGCGCTATCGGTATACGCTGGCGGGGTACCAGTGAGGGATGATAGGTGAGAATGAAGCAGGCCAGTTAGCCAATCGTGACAAATTCGACAAGAATTGTTCACGATGGTTTTCAGGGGGAACCACGTGGAGGTCGACCTGTTAGGGTATATTGCTAGTAATGGGGTTATTGGGGCCAGAGGGAGCCTTTGTACGAAAGTCGATTGCTTGGGTACCTCTGTCCCATTCGTGTTTCTACCGTTAAGCAGTTGTGTTTGCATGGTTGTGTTTCGGTTTGAAGGGTGGGATATGGCGTGAATTTACTGGGTACAGAGGAATAACACCTGAGTCCTCAGGAATGGCTACGCACTTGGGGGTATCATGGGCGAAGCAGATACTTAGTTATGTCCATGGTACTGCTCATGTCTATAGGCGACGGTTACACTTTTCATCAGGTGGGCCGTCAGCTTGTTTGCCATTCTAAGTTGTATAAAAAAATATATTTGACCCTATTACTAACAATCCCTTTCCCCCCTATGTTGTGATATTAACATAATATCCCATAGATGATTCATTATTCATTAACACAAAGAAACCAAGGCTATACAAGTATAAATATAAATAGTCTAAGATTACAGAGTGAGCTACTAACTTTTGAATGAATGAATGAATGAGTACACTTTATTTGCATTATACAATATAGGAAATAAGCAAGACAATTTACAAACACAACGATACAATTGTATAAGTACAGTAAGGCGGTCTTATCGCTGAGAGCAATCTTTTCAAGACAACCTTAAGGTAATGGACTAATTGTTGTACAAGTAGGTATACGAGTATTAACGTTTTTGGGATGGGCAGTAACGTCCCTTTTAAAACATCACCAAAAGCCAAACCGCGATTGCCAACCCGCCTGCCAAATGTGGCAAATACTGGCAAAACTCCCTTTACTGGGGAGGCTATGTCCAGCAGTGGACAGTTAACAGCTAATATTGTTGTATCAACTAATGTTTTCCTGCAACTTTATTCGCGTTAATGTTAGAAGAGGTAACCCCTTTCAGATGGCATATGATAGATAGATAGATAGATAGATAGATAATTTATTTGCATTACTTACAGCACACAAATTATAACAGACACAGATTTATTTATTTAGGCTCACCAACAATTGTTTTCACAAGATAGTGTAAATATTTATACAATTATGGAGCTTAGAACTGAGTGTAACATTTTTTTATAACCAAACACAGCATGTATTGATACATTTATAACAATTAGTACGGAGAAAAACAAAATAAAAAGTGAGATAAAAGAAATGATTAAAAAATACATAAAATTAAGTAATAATATACATATATATTATCAATATACGAGTACAAAAGACTGGCAGTGATCATGAGCTGCGGTAGTCACTTACCATCAGGTGAGCTGCATGCTCGTTTGTCTCTTGTATTATAAAAAAAAAAAAAAAAAACATTAGTTTGCATTACACTAGATATTACGGAGCAGTGGACTGTGATGAGGTGATGAAATGATGTAGACACGGAATTTAGTAGCGAAATAAATGTATTAAACAACTTAAATTTTTATATATTTTTAATTTGCATAAGATGCTTGTTTAATTATACAGTACTATCATACCTACTTGTACAACAATTAGTCCATTACCTTAAGGTTGTCTTGAAAAGATCGCTCTCAGCAATAAGACCGCTTTACTGTACTTATACAATTGTATCGTTGTGTTTGTAAATTGCCTTGCTTATTTCCTATATTGTATAATGCAAATAAAGTATACTCATTCATTCATTCATTAAACTAGGCCTTCAAAAATGCAACTATGAAGGCCGCATCCAATATGACGGAGTTGCTTTTGCGTGATGTCGCAACAAACATACAGACGGAAATATAAAAAAAAAAATTTAGTTTCTTTTGCTCCTATTAATACTTCTTATATAATTTTTTTTTATTTATATTTTATATACGGACATTGACCAGTTACAATTTTAATATATTAGTAAAATGGAAAATTTATTATTAATGTTTTTTTTTTTTTTTATACAACTTAGAATGGCAAACAAGCTGACGGCCCACCTGATGCAAAGTGGTAACCGTCGCCTATAGACATGAGAGTACCATGGACATAATAGAGTAATTTGTTTGCCCATGATACCCCCCACACAAATTATAACAGACACAGATTTATTCCTCTGTACCCAGTAAATTCAACAATTGTTTTCACGAAACACAGTGTATAAACACAACTGCTTCACGAGTTGAAACACGAATGTGTAACATTTTTTTATAACCAAACATCGATTTTGTACAATTTATGGAAAATGTAGGAAAAGAGACAAATTATAAGAACTATTGAGGTCAGAAAGGGAAAAATGTTGTGACACTTGATACGACACGACGAATTTATGAACATTTTCTGTCTGTTTACTTTATATCTATCTATTTACTGTACGGATAATCTGGTAGTATTGTTTTATTGTTACCCTATTCCCTTTGGCCGCAACAGAATATCAGTGCTTTGCTCTTTTGAGCAATAAACTGAGTTGTGGCCATTTTGTAGTGCTATGGCACACTCACAAACGAAAATTATATTTAGCTTTATGTATTTTTTTTTTATCATTTATGTTATGTCGCTTTTTTTTGTATATGTATGTTGTAATTTGTGTGCTGTAAGTAAGTAATGCAAATAAATTATTTATCTATCTTGTGGAATCTTATCATCATCATCAGTGACCCACTCATTGTATTCTCCGGATGTACTCCCTCATTCATAAAACTTAAAATCTCCTACAAACTATAATATTTTAACTATAACACAGTTTTGTCACTTTCTTATAAATTGGGAATTTAGTATAAAAGAAAGAGACAAAATAGTTCAATAGCTAAAATAGATTTATGAGAGGTTTGACGTTTTTACGAATAAAGGGATTATTTTTCTGTGATTTTCACTTTTTTTTAAAATTAAAAGAACATGTCTTTATTACTATACCATTGCTTTGCAATAAGACCGCCTTTTGTACTACACTATACTTATCGAAAACTCTTTAACAAGTCCTGTAATTTTGGTGCAATAAAGTGTTAAATAAATTAATAAATAAAAGTCTATGGAATTAAATTTTACCATAACGATGCAGTTACGGCTGTCGTAGATAATTTTTTACTAAATTTCTTTTTTTTTTATATTTTAAAAGACATTTTGACCAGTTACAAAAAAAGTATATTATAAATACACGCAATTTATTATTATGTAGAAAATCAAATATATCAATATTTTTAAGAACTTTTACTCTAAGAACTTTTTGATTCTCGTGTAATTGTTTGGAGGAAATAAGTTCAACAACTAACTTTGATTATTCACATATATTATATACAGAAGGTAAATATTATATACAAAGGAATATGTAGAAAATAATATATAAAAACGGAATTTAGAAGTGTAAGAGGCGAGCGATGATGATGAGAATGACAGCAGAAATGAATGTAAGAAGTAAACGTCGCTGTCACGTCTGTACGACCAGTTAAGGGAAGAAAGAGGTGAAATATATATTTACAATTTAATTTTTTGGAAAAGAATCATTAATGATGTTGACAAGTTTTTATGAGATGAATATTTACAATATTTATTTACAGACGCCACATTCGTATCTTATTCTATAAATATTTATTTATTTATTTATTTTATTCTTTATTGCACAATAAAATCTTGTACAAATGGGAGATTAATGCCATATGGCATTCTCTATCATCATCATCAGTGAAAACAGAAACGTATGAAGGGCAGATGTGGTGAAAAATATGTGACAATTATAGTAACACATTAAGGCAATACACAATATAAATATAATATACACATAAGAAATGCACATATAATACATAAAATTACTTTTAATATATATGGATAAACTAATACATATGAAATATATTTATACATATACATTTTTAAAACAACGATAATTTTTATGAGATATAATAACTATTTTGACCTTAATTAGAGCTGGTTTTGTTGACTCAACAAATAATTAAAAAGTCTTCTTTTAAAAATATCTTTACTTGATGCTCTTTGCGTAGATCTACAGTAATTTTATTCCAAATGATAGTGTGAAAAAATTAATAAATCCGGAATGATGTGACGTGGTGATGAAGGAGATTTTAGATGAAAGATTAAGGGTATGGAAGTCTTTGAGGTCTAAATCTATCTTCAAATAAAAATATTTACAAATAAAGAATTTAAGAATTAGTTGGATTCATTAGGACTTAGAGAGAAAAGGGTAGTTAAAAATATATTTTAAATTTTTTTTCGTTCATTAAAACTGGATCTGGCAAACAAGCCCTGAATAAGGTCCATCATATAAAAGAAAGTAACTCAACAATTCCTTTATCATAGACTGTATGTATTTTCCCAAGGAGTTAACAATATTATTAGAGTTTCGTATACAAATAGTTAAATCTCTTATAATTTTATTATATTTATTAATTTTCTGTCCGTATGTCAGATCATAATTATGAATACTAAAATCGATCTTCAAGAAACGGTAGAGAGAAAAGAAAAAGCTTATAAATTAAGGTTTAGACGGATTTCTCCAAAAAGGTCTCGAGAGAAATGTTTTCTTTTCTTATAATTGCGAGATAGGACTTCTTAAAAGTTCTTAGAAAATTTGCGAAGTTTGTCTTTCACCCACGGAGAAGGGCAGGTAGGTTTAACTTGAGACGTGTGTACTATACCTACAGTCTTGGCTGAAAATTTTATTCATATATCAAAGTTTATGTCTGTTTGGTTTTAACATCAACACCTGATCAGGTAATTTTGCCACACCAACTAAAAATAAATATATGCACCAATATTCGTGGAATAAATAATTGGTTTTTGAATTTAAAATGAATTTGAAATTATTTGCAGCCCTTTTTAACAGTCAGCCTCCGTTAATATTGCTGCCTGTTATTTTTATTGCTTTACAAATTTGTACGACTTTTTCTTTCCTTAATTAAGCCCTGTCTATCTTTATTTATGTCATACATAATAAATACATAAAATAGTTTAATCTCTTTTAAAATTAAACAAGTAATGCAAACAATGGCCGACTTGCAGTAGCCGCCCTATTTGGTTTTATTGTAAACCGAATAGGAAAAACATCAAAGATATTATTCTCAAAATGAACTATCCTTATTGCTCCTGGAAAACTATGGTTACCCCATGAAAATTCATATGTTTGGAGAGCCCACATCCCGCACTTTTTTGTATTAAATAGTACACTTAGACCTTGTTGTGTTGGGAAATTAGGTCCTAATTTTATGCACCTACATGCTAAGTGCGCTCGCGCACTTGCAAATTAGCAGCTAATTAGGCTCGTCGCGAACGTGCGACCAACTGACTCTTGAACACGTATGCCGGTTAATAATGTATTGAATTATTCATTTGTATCGCGGGTTTGTGGTTTTACAATGTTTTCTTTAAAACATTTTTTATATATTCAATAATAATAATCAAAATAATTCTATCTATCTATCTATCCTATTTAAAAGCTGCGCTCTTGTCGGTGGAGCTCTCGCCACTCACTACGATTTTCAGCGAGTCTCTTCACCTTTTGAAGTAATTCTAATCTATAATTTTTTTTTATACTTATATAAACTTAGAATGGCAAACAAGCTGCCGGTCCACCTGATGGAAAGTGGTAACCATCGCCTATAGACATAAGCAGTACCATGGACATAACAGAATATACTGTTTCGCCCATGATACCCTCCATGCGTTGCCATTCTTAAGGACTCAGATGTTATTCCTCTGTAGCCAGTAAATTCTCGCCATATCCCACCCTTCAAACCGAAACACAGCCATGCAAACACAACTGCTTCACGGTTGAAACACGAATGGGACAGAGGTACCCAAGCTATCGACTTTTGTACAAAGTCTCCCTCTGGTAAAGTCCTATAATAATTATTGATTAATAAATAAATTACTAGTGATATGGACTTCCGCAAGATGACACCGAATTCAGTAAAATATTAACTACTTGTTCCGTCCAATCAACATACAGCGGTCACGGACATAGTTGTGGGTAAAAGCTAGTTGTTATATAAAGTGTAGGTAATGTTCTTCAAATGCTGCACCGCCCTCTTCTGAGTAGTCGCGGAAAGTTCAGTTTTAACGAGCACTTATCGAGTGGCCGACGCTCCTTGTGTATCGCTCTTATATTCCGATTATTTTCGAGGGTTTACCGATGTCCAAGCTATATATAATTATGTAGGTATGACTGGGAGAGAATATTATACAGTAATAAGAGTAATAATTATTTTTATTAAAGAAAGATACAGTTGCATAGGGTACAATTTACAATTTTTACAATTTATATTCAACGAGGAAATATCTGCATTATCATCAGTCCCCAAACTAGGCGAAACCTGTATCTTGGGGACTATGAGTGCGATTACCTATTTAGTAGACTTTATTTACAAAAAAAGAAAATAAATAAATAAGGAAAACTATGTGAAAAGGCGAGTACGTGTGTGTGTGTAAGTGTGCGCGCGCGCGTGTGTGTTGTGTATGAGTGAGTGAGTGCTTGCGTGCATGCTTGTGCATTTGTGCATAAGTAGGTACGTGCGTATATGTATGTGCACAGTCAGGAACAGGGTTTCATGAAATTCTCAGTTTCCTCATAATTTAATGAAAGTAAATATTTTTTTACAAGTCTATTAGCCTGTGATGAAGTATTATTCTTTATTTGGCAACATTTAAGTATTTTATTGTATATGTAAGGATGAAGAAAACGTGGTAAGCGACTTGCAAATGTGGTTTTAATACATGGAACACGAATTTTATAAATTATTTTTGTTATTAAGTCCGCCTTTTGTACCAAACATTTTTATAATGTGATCTATAAAGAGTAAATAAATAAATAGTTATATCGATTCACGCTTGTCGAGAAATGTCTCTCATATTCTGTCAAATATTTTTACAAGTTTAAAACTTGTCGTTGCTTTTGCTGTTATCTTTTTAAGTGATTCGAATTGATAAATAAACCCATCGCTCACCTGAAGGCGACCGGTGAGCATCTCCTACAGACGTCAATGCTACACTCACATAAATAGTAGGTACTAAAGTAGGAACAATTTCTTTTTGTAAGTGTACTCGTTAACTGTCCACTGTTGAACATAGGCCTCCCCCATAAGGGAGGTTTAGTTAGTAGTTGCCACGCTTGCCCAACTTTCCTGGTTGTCAACCGCAGTTAGGCTTTGGTAATCTTTTAAGAGCCATCTCTCGAACATTACCTCTTACGACATACAAATGAGTTAAAATAAAGTTATTATCGAAGTAAAGTTGTAATATTTGTATTGTTATAACATCGGAATGTACAAGCTACTCTTCTCATGTTGCAGGTGTTCATGAGCGATGGTAGCCGCTTTCCATCAGGTGGACCATCAGTTCGTTTGCTATTATTTTTAGTACTTTATTTTTTTTTGTGGGTAGTAATGAAATGATAAAAATCCACCGGTGGTATTTGGTGGCGAGTTACACTGAGGATTTGCTAGATGCCGGTAAATTCAGTCCAGTTTGCCCATGGTAAGGAATTTACAAAGAAATAACTATGGTGGTTTCCAAAGAGGACCGTTACTTTATATCACGAAGGTGGCAAATAAACATATAGCCCGTCTGATGGTAAATAGTATATACATAGTATAGTATATAGCCTGTAACCTATGGACGCTTGCAAAACTAGGGGTGTCACGTGCGCGTTGCAGACCATAAAGGAACCTTAATACACCCTTTTTGAAGAATCCCTGCATTCTTGTTACTAGGGAAAAAGAGAGGGAGCTCATTCCTCGCCCCGAGCATTTGCGGAAGGAGATTCCTCTGAAACCGCGCTGTACGCGATTATTTAGGTTCTAGCGTGTGAGGATATTTTTTTTGCCGATGGAGAGCGGTGCGATGATAAAAGGTGACGACATAATTTCAAACAATTCCTTACAACACAATTCGTTATATAAGCGGTAGAACATGGAAA
The DNA here is from genome assembly GCF_026898425.1 of Galleria mellonella. NCBI lineage: Eukaryota > Metazoa > Arthropoda > Insecta > Lepidoptera > Pyralidae > Galleria > Galleria mellonella. The sequence goes on from NW_026442180.1 coordinate 898,573, forward strand.
GGGAGACAGATTTACCTTATAGTTAAATGTCTAATACCGCACTATTGGCTCAAATTCATTGGTAATTCTCACAGCTCGTCTTTGAACGGAGGGCCTAGCTAGTATCCAGCAACTCCGGTCCACAACTGAAAGTTGTACTCCTTAAGGGACTTGATTTGCGACTTCTATAATAATAGTCTTTGTTACGGGGTGAAGTGCCGTTTCGCTCTTTTGAGAACCTAGAGCTTTTTGGACGCCAGCTCGACCCTGTCTTCAGGATGACCTCAGAACTAGACAATGCTGAAGATGTCAGTACTCAGGGTCCCAATATTTTTGGAGATAGAAATGGATGATTTGACAGGGTATTATTAGTAATGGGACTGGAGTCTCCATTATTAACGAATATTTCACCCTATTATATATAATTACAATAAACTACATTATAAAACATGAGTTCGACTTGGCCTCGTAATTGGCTTTATTAGTGTTAAAACAGAGGGGCCGAACTTGTAAGAGTCAAGCGTGCTCTTCGCTGCGGTCCTATCAATCGACGATTATTCTGCAATAGTTCTGCATATGCTCTCGAGCGCAGCACGCCGCCACTCGTGCGCGCACACGACCGCCACGTGCCACGTATTCTTAAATACTAGCTCTGGAAACACCTCTTTTAACCGACTTCAAACAAGGAGATTCTCAATTTGTCTGTGTGTTTTTGTGAGAGTTCTAAATTATCCTAATATTTTATCCTAATTATCTTAATCTATTTAATATTTCTAATTTCCTTTACTTGTATACCATATGTTAGATATTTTAACCCGTTACTCAAAGGTTGTCATGAAAAGATTGCTTTCAACAATACCATCGTTTTATGTATTTATATAAGGTATCTATTCTTTTATTTTTTATGTTATTAACTTATTTAACTCTTTATTGCAGCAAAAAAAATATTTTTTTTATACAACTTTGAATGGCAAACAAGCTGACGGCCCACCAGATGGAAAGTAGTAAGTGTCGCCTATGGACATGAGCAGTACCATGGACATAACAGAGTATACTGTTTCGTCCATGATACCCCCCATGCGTTGCCGTTCCTGAGGACTCAGGTGTTATTCCTCTGTACCCTGTAAATTCACGCCATATCCCATCATAACATGATATATCTTCATAGATACATTTCTCAAGATAACAAAACATGTCAAAATTTAAGTTGAAGTGTTATGCCGAAACGACTAAAATAAGTCTTGCCACGCTAGCTTATTCATAAATACGAGCGAGATAGATATATTTTGGAAATAGCTAGATTTAGAATAATTTATTATAAATTATACCTATATCTAATGTAATAAAAGATCAGATAGTAATTCAATCTAAACCGCTAATAATGAAAAAAGCGCTTTCTCTGCATCTAACTGCATTTAACTAGATGTTAGTGATAAGACCATTAAAAAAAAATACTTTTCCGTCAATAACAATTACTCTAACATGGAGCAATATGCTAATAATAATTTTTTTATACTTAATAAGCATTTTTAATTGTTATTTTTTACTACGTATACTGAATTTTAAAATTAGCAAGCATTCTCATCATATTAGCAGTCGGTTATATTTTACCGTACCGTCTAGTACGTTAACAAGGACTAATGACTGATTTTAGCAATCAGTAAAAGCAGTATATACCAGAGGGACACTTTGTACAAAAGTCGTTTGCATGGGCACCTCTGTCCCATTCGTGTTTCAACCGTGAAGCAGTTGTGTTTGCATGGCTGTGTTTCGGTTTGAAGGATATGGCAGTGAAGTTACAAGGTATAAAGGAATAACACCTGAGTCCTCAGGAATGACAACGCATGGGGGGGGGGGGTATCATGGGCGAAACAATATACTCTGTTATGTCCATGGTACTGCTCATGTGTATAGGCGACGGTTACCACTTTCCATCAGGTGGGCCGTCAGCTTGTTTGCCATTATAAGTTGCATAAAAAAAAAAACTACGTATTTGAGAGTCACTTGAAAAGTTTATGTTCGCGATATTATTTGTATATATGTAATCGTGATTTATAGTTGTTAAGTCCCTAGTTTAATCGTTCTTGTATACTGTTATTTTATATAGATTTTACATAGATTTAAGATACCTATAGTGTAAGTTAAATAAAGTATTCCTTTGTGTGTTGTCATTATCACCTACAAATAGAAATAGAAATTGTAACAATAAATTGTAAATTGTAATAAATAAATAAACGCTATAGGGTACCGATCTGAAGAGACGCGCGTCTCGTTCATTCTCGCCCCGTCCCGCTCACACAGATTCGCTAACGCAAGTTGGAAATGTTATCGTGCGAGCGGGCGGGTATAAAGATAGGCCGCCTCCCGTCGAGCGGCATTCGCTTCCGAGCAGCGACGCACTACACTCGAGAAGAAATAGGACAAGAAGAAAAAATACTCTCTTCAGACGGTACCGGAGGCTTCAGAATAGTAATCCCTGGGTTTCACTCCAGCCTGAACCAACGCCCCTACAGTCCACGCTCACCGAACGGCAGTCCACACCGTTCATCGTGGTCCTTCGAGAAGCCTGATTGCTGGAGGAACACCGTGGTCCTTCGAGAAGCCGGATTGCTGGAGGAACACCGTTGGTACATCGAGAAGCCGGATCGCTGGAGGAAGACCATTCTGAAGCCGGATCGCTGAAATGCCGACTACGAGAAACATGAAGTCGTCGCAACAAAAAATCGCCGTCACCGAAGCCACAACGTCCGCCGCCACCACGTCGACTACGGCCGCCGGAACGCTGTCCGTCGCTGCCACGCCGTCCGTTGCTGCCACCACGTCGTCTGCGGCTGTCAGAATGCCTTCTGTCGCTGCCACGTCGTCTACCGCCGCCACCACATCGACTACGAACACGTCCGGCGATACGACGACCACAGGAGCCACGGAGACTACCGAAGCCACAGGAACGACAGAGGAGACAGCAAGGAAGAAGGAACCGAAGCACGGCACGGCACGCACGGTTCGCACCACGGCCTCGCAGAAGAAGAAGGCTCTGGCCAAGGCACGGGAGGAGCTACTTCGAAAGGAGGTGGAATTGGCTGCTGCACGTGTCGCCGCCCTGGAAGCCGAATCAGAGGACGACGAGGAAGTAGAAGACGACGACGCTACCGTCAGAAGAGAACGAACGTCGGATTGGGTTCGTCGAAGCACGCTGGCACTCACAATGGAGCCGCATGTACCAGAGATAGAAGAAGTCACCGGCAAGCGTCAGGGGTTCGTCCCATCGAGACCCGTTGAAGAGGATTCGAGAGCGCCGCCGCCACAGCCGAGCAGCGACGCACTTCACCGGGACCACGCACGCCACGTTGACCCACATGCCGCCATGCCTACGATAGCAGCAGCGATGCAGTCGATGAAGAAGGAAGAACCGGTGCTGAAGGTGGGCATCGATTGCAATGAGTTTGCGATCGCCATGCAGATGGCCGCTCGCAACATACTGCCCTCCACAGCGTCAAGAGTCACCGAGTTGCCAGTCTTCAATGGATCGTCGAGCGAGTGGTTACCATGGAAGATGGCCTATGAAGAAAGCGCAAGTCAACTCACAGAACAAGAGAACCTAGCAAGACTGCGCAGAAGCTTGAAGGGGGCCGCAAAGGACGCGGCACGCTCCCTATTCGTCGGGTCTACGACCGCAGAAGAAGTGATGAAGATGTTAGCCGCGAGGTTCGGCCGCCCTGGAGCACTCGTCACAGCCGAACTGAACAAACTCCGCGCGCTACCACGACTCTCGGACAACGCAAGAGACGTCTGCCTCTTCGCAAGCAAGGTGCAGAACGTCGTCGCCACGATACGAGCGCTGAACAAGAGTCACTACCTCTACAACGAAGAAATAGTGAGAAACGTCACAGAGAAGATGCCGTCGGTACTACGCTTCAAGTACTACGATTTCGCCAACGACCAACCGGAGGGACAACCGGACCTCATAACACTCTCTCAGTTCTTGCAAAGGACCGCCGCACGATGTGGAAACTTCGCCCCCGCCGAGGAGATACCGTCCGAAGACCGGCGGGAGTCCGCTCCTAGGAAGACGGCGAAGACATACACGACGCAGGAGAAACCCGCTACACCACCGTGCCCGATGTGTCGACGAGAGGGACACGCTCCATCGGACTGCAAGACGATGAAGGAAGCGGACACATCGGCGAGATAGCGAAGACTCATAGGCTGTGTTTCCGTTGCCTCAAAGTGAGTAGATTTCGCCACGCCTGCAAGAGCAAGAGTTGTGGAGTAGATGAGTGCACGCAGACTCATCACCCTCTGCTGCACACCACGCGACAACAGCCGGAGAATGAAGTAACAACACACGTCGTCGAGGACAAGTCCGCCGCAGTCACCGCATCGGCAAGGGAAAACGACAAGATCGCGTTCCTGAAGATCCTGCCGATACGAGTCACCGGTCCCACGGGAACGTGCGACACCTACGCGCTACTGGACGACGGGTCGACTTGCACCATCATCGAGACGACGGTGGCGGAGCGAATCGGTGCTACGGGTCCCCCCGCACCATTCTACATGGAAGGTGTGGCCGGGGCACGGATCAACGCAGCTCAATCGACGCGTGTTCACTTCAAGATCCGCGGGCGGAATTCACAAGAATACACAGTGGGGGCACGGACGATGGACAGACTGCAGTTATCACCGCAGTCGGTACCGCGCAGCGTCATCAAGGGCTGTCCACATCTACGAGACATAGAGCGGGAATTGGTCTACGAAGAGGGCAAACCGACGGTACTGCTGGGGCAAGACAACTGGCACCTACTGCTGGCCCACGAAGTCAGAAGAGGATCCGACACGCAGCCGGTCGCATCACTCACCGACCTGGGATGGGTACTGCACGGTACGAGTCGCGGCAGGACAAGACAGCAGGTGCACAGAATCAGCCACATAGTGACGACACATGAAGAGGAACAATCGATGGAAGAAATGATGAAGCAACATTTCGCGCTCGAATCGCTGGGAATCGCACCGAAGAGGTCTTACAATGAAGAAGAACGTCGCGCCCTGCGCATTTTAGAAGAGAAAACTCGTCCGCTACCGGCGGGAGGATACGAGACGGGGTTATTATGGAAGAAGGACGACCCTGTGCCGCCGGACAACTACGAATCGGCAATGCGACGTCTCCGACCGGTCGAAAGGAATTTCGACAAAAACGAAGAACAGTGGCCGCGTGAAGATAGTACGAGCGACGATAGTCAAGCGGAAACGGGAGAAGAACGCGTACACAAGCTACAGAACGCGACGCAGTTGTCTATAGCATTACCCGATCCGTCACGTTTTTCTAATTGGTTGAAACTTGTTCGCAGTTCAGCACGAGTGTTGCAGTTCATCGACCTCCTGCGACCGACCAGTCAACGCTGTACCGCTATCCGAAAGAGAAACAAGAAGAAAGAGAGCGCCGACCCCACTTGGACCCGCACGAAGAAAGTCGATAGAGAGAAGACGAAGATGAAAATCAAGAACAGCAATAGTCCATCTGTGTGTTTCATCCCCATAGACACACACTACCTCGATCGCGCGCGACGGCTATGGATTCGCGCGATACAACAAGAGGCGTTCGGCGACGAAATCGCAGCATTGAAACATGGGAAACAGCTGCCGTCATCCAGTCGACTCATACAGCTGTCAGTCGTCATAGACAACGACGACATTCTGCGACTTCGATCGAGAATAGCAGCCGCCGCCGATCTGTCAGCCGAGCAACGAGAGCCCCCCATCGTCGACGGAAACCACACCTGGGTGCGCCTATACATCGCATGGGTGCATCGGAAACTTCACCACGGCGGCTTCGAGATCACCACGAACGAGGTGCGACAACACTTGTGGGTGTTGCGCCTACGACACGCCGTCCGCAGTGAACTGAAGAGGTGTCAGCTGTGCCGCCTACGAAGAGCAAGACCGGCGCAGCCGTCAACGGGCAACCATCCACAGAGCAGGCTGGCGCATCATCAACGACCGTTCACGTTCACCGGCCTATGGCAACTACTTCGGGCCTATGACCGTGACAGTGGGCCGCACTCACCAGAAGCGGTACGGAGTGCTCTTCACCTGCTTAACGACGCGCGCAGTCCACCTGGAAATCGCCGGCAGCCTCAGCACGGACTCCGCCATAATGGCCCTGCGGCGCTTCATAAGCCGCAGAGGGTGTCCCACGGAATTATGGTCCGACCAAGGCACCAACCTCAAAGGTGCTGAAGTTGAAGAAGGCAGCCGAGGAAGCCATCCAAGAAGAGTCATCAGTCCATTTCATCCGGTGGCGCTACATTCCCCCGAGCGCACCCTTCATGGGAGGTGCGTGGGAACGGTTGGTGCGTAGCGTGAAGACCGCACTAGCCGCCACGTTGAACGAACGGGCGCCCAAGGAAGAGGTCCTCCACACTCTACTGGTCGAAGTCGAGCACACCCTCAACAGCCGACCGCTAACCCACGTGTCGACATCGGCAGACGACGACAGCGCCCTAACCCCCAATCACTTCATATTGGGCGGTCCATCGCGCGTCCCACTGCCAGGCAGCTTCACCGAGAGCGACGCGGCGGGACACAAGGAGTGGCGTGCCAGCCAGAGGCTAGCTGACTGCTTCTGGAACCGATGGGTGAAGGAGTACCTACCCGAGTTAGCTACACACGGAGCCATCAAAATGGACGACCTGGTCCTGATAGCTGATGGGACCTTGCCTCGCAACACGTGGCCGCGAGGCGTGGTGGTGGCAACCTACCCTGGACCAGACGGCGAGATCCGAGCGGTCGACGTGCGGACGAACAAGGGCATTCTACGGCGACCCACTAAGAAGCTGATCATACTGCCCACATCGACATCGAGCGACGCGAACACGAGTTAACTCCAGCTACGAGAGCTGCGGCGGGAGATTATGTTCGCGATATTATTTGTATATATGTAATCGTGATTTATAGTTGTTAAGTCCCTAGTTTAATCGTTCTTGTATACTGTTATTTTATATAGATTTTACATAGATTTAAGATACCTATAGTGTAAGTTAAATAAAGTATTCCTTTGTGTGTTGTCATTATCACCTACAAATAGAAATAGAAATTGTAACAATAAATTGTAAATTGTAATAAATAAATAAACGCTATAGGGTACCGATCTGAAGAGACGCGCGTCTCGTTCATTCTCGCCCCGTCCCGCTCACACAGATTCGCTAACGCAAGTTGGAAATGTTATCGTGCGAGCGGGCGGGTATAAAGATAGGCCGCCTCCCGTCGAGCGGCATTCGCTTCCGAGCAGCGACGCACTACACTCGAGAAGAAATAGGACAAGAAGAAAAAATACTCTCTTCAGACGGTACCGGAGGCTTCAGAATAGTAATCCCTGTGTTTCACTCCAGCCTGAACCAACGCCCCTACAGTCCACGCTCACCGAACGGCAGTCCACACCGTTCAGTTTATATATTCTTTATTGCACTTAAACAATATATTCGACAATTAGTTTAACAACTTGTTAGCAAGGGAGGACTTTGAAAGAGATCTCTTCCAGCCAACCCAGTGTAGTTAGAGAGAAAATGATTTAATTTGGGTAATCCAGTGCAGGAAAGGCACCGGTGAAAATAATGTAAATACATCAAACACTATTGTGAATAAATATGTAAATAAATAAATTAATAAATAAATTTTAATTTTAAAAAAAGTTTAATTTATTGAAAGAATGTCACAATTGACCTCAATCTGTGTTCCCCACTGTTTATAAATACAAAAGAGGTGTGACAATGTCCGTTGTTCACCTATTAATACAAGTCAGTGTTGAGTTGAACGATAGAAAGCATGGATACATACGGTCACGCTCTGCATTTATTTAAAGACTATTGAAAACAAACAACCCTACAAATAGACTTACAATTGTTGTTCGATTGAAGCCACTTGGTCATTGTATTATTTTATAATTGATTTAAAAAAAAAACCTATAGATTTGATATAATAATTTACCAGAGGAAGACTTTGTATAAAAGTCGCCTGCTTGGCTACTTCTTATTATTTCTGCGTTTTTTTTATACAACTTAGAATGGCAAACAAGCTGACGGCCCACCTGATGAAAGTGGTAACCGTCGCCTATAGACATGAGCAGTACCATGGACATAATAGAGTATACTGTTTCGCCCATGATACCCCCCATGCGTTGCCATTTATGAGGACTCAGGTGTTATTCCTCTGTATCCTGTAAATTCACGCCATATCCCAACCTTCAAACCGAAACACAGCCATGCAAACACAACTGTTTCACGGTTGAAACACGAATGGGACAGAGGTACCCAAGCAATCGACTTTTGTACAAAGTCTCCCTCTGGTGTACATTAGTGTTCTTAATTATACAATACCTACTTGTACAACAATTAGTCCATTACCTTAAGGTTGTCTTGAAAAGATCGCTCTCAGCAATAAGAATATCTCACTGTACTTATACAATTGTTTCGTTATGTTTATTAATACAATATTAAATTAATTTTAACAATATTCTATCCAATTAAATGAAGTTTATAATTATTCTTACCTTATTTCTAGACATATCTAAATAAATGTTTCTAATGAAATATATTTAAATAGTTAAGGATAAAAAAATTCTTTGAGATCACTGCCAGCTGGTAGGGTACCTAGGAGTCTTGCTGCATTTATTATTTGCCTTGTTTATTTCCTATATTATACAGCAAGCATTATACAACAAATAAATTATGCTCATTAAATAATTAATTCATTAAATAAATAAATATATTATATACATGAATGCATTAAATAAATAAACAGTTAACGTAGATTTAGGTTTTTTATATATGCAATGAACAAGTATCAAATCCTTTAATCCCTAATTTAGCCGCCGGCACTAGGGTGTCGATGTTAAAGTGCTCGGCGGGAGACATCGCTAATTTGTCACGTGTCCTGTTTCCATCCCATGGTTTGACATTAGATTTAAGGGCTACGTTGTTGAATGTGATCAGGAAACGAGAATAGAAAGGTATTAAGTAAAGACGTGTTATATATTTTTCCTTGTAATAAATAGTGAATTGTTTTTGGTTACTTTTATAGCTATCCTAAATATCTATTTATTTATTTATATTTATTAGCGTGCCACGTGGTACAAATTAGTTAGTATAATATAATAAGTAAGCACATAAGACATGTAACACCATGCAGGGGCACCTTTTACAACTGGGCTTTAAGGACGCATGCTGTTGTCTATCCCTCAACTAGTAAATTCCTTTAGCCGCCTCTTACGACAACCACGGGAAAGGAAGGACCGGTCCATTTTGTGCCAGGACTACACAGCTAAAAAGAGATGTAAGCGGCTATAAATTTACAATGCAAATGCTGTTCTCTCGTTCATTTTAGTTTCTATTTTGACCCTCAAAACTCTTTGTTTTATTTTTGAACAATGTTGCTCTTGAAATCACGTCTTTTTCAACCGACTTAAAAAAGAAGAAGGCTCCTAAGTCCGTTGTATTTTTTTATATTTGTTATCTCATAACTTTGTCAGTTGTGAACTGATTTGGATTTTTTTTTAACTTTAAAAAAAAATTTTAAACTATTTCGAAAATACTTCTTTTATCTTTATGTATACACTTACAGATTAGTCCCCTAGAATTTTATTTAAAATCGTAAAACGATTTCAAATAAAATTCTACGGAACAGCTTGAAGATCAACTTGATACTGTATATTGTTTGAAATGAAGTTTTTTTTTGGTGGTTGAAAATGGTATGGTAACCTCGCCTGCGCTAACGGGATACGCTGGCGGAGCACCAGTGAAGGGTGATAGATGAGAATGAAAACAGGCCAGTTAGCCCATCATGATGAATTCATCAGGAAGTAACCATGATAGTTTCCAGGGTAAACCGCGAGGAGGTCGACCTGGTTGGGTATATTGCTAGCAATGGGATTCTCAGTCTCCATTACTAACAATCCCTTTCCCCCTGAAATGAGGTTGTTAGGCTCCATTACTAACCATTCCTTTCCCTCCTTTCCCCCTCATCAGTTGATTGTACAAAGTAATGCTTCTTGTATTTCTGTTTTGTATATTGTATATTCACGTCTCTCTCTCTTTCTCTCTCTATGTGTGTGTGTGTGTATACGCAGATATAAATTTTCTATTTCGATTCTCGAGATCTATTATTATAAAAACGTCGATAGGCAAACCGAAATATGTTTAATAAAAAAAATATCATGTTATTTTTGGCGATTCCTTAAAAGTCACAAAAAAAAAAATTAAAATAACACGAACGATGCGACACAAGCACTCGGGTATTCGTTAGCGATATTATTGTGAAGATATTCATGCGAACGCATTAGGATCACTTCCCGGACTCTTTTCACTGAAGGGTGCACGCTAAACAATATTTATGCAAGATTATAATGAGAGAAACACTCGAGTATCTCCGCTCTTCATGGTTTAGGTAAAATAACAAGTAATCGTGGTCCGTACGCCATTACGGGCGCACACAAAAGTTTAGCGAAGGAAAACCCATGAAAAGCCCCACTGTGTTCCTCTATAACGAATGCCCACTCTTCACCATTTTCACGCAAATTAAAAGACATATACAAGAATTCGCCCCGCGAGCTAAAACACACCATTCACAGATGCCGTATTCAATTGCTCGAGAGTGAAACGGAACGCCCCGAGGCATTAATTAGAGCAGAAACTCGTGTCTATGACCGTTCCTTTTTTAAAACTGAGATCTTTATGCGAGTTTCCGCCTTTGTGACGTGTTCCTGGAGTATCAACTTGTCAAATCTTAGTGTCAAGCGATGTTTTAACTTCTTTTGATGTTAATCATTGAAATTGTCTTTCCCATGTAGAAGGTTTTGCCAGTAGTTGCCACGCTAGGCTGGAGGGTTGGCAACCGCAGTTTGGCTTTTAGTAATATTTTAAGAGGGACGTTACTAGTTATTCCTAGACAATAAGCTCACTTAGTCGCTTCTTACGACACCCACGGGAAAGGAAGAGGTAGCCTATTCTATGCCGAAACCTATGTGCTTATTGAAATTGAATTAAAATTGGATAATTATAAATTGTTTATTTTAAAGGAGCGGTTCACGCCGATGAAGCTGAAGAGCCTTTGAGATGCAGTTCATCCCCAGCGAGTCCTATAGAGCCTTCTGATGGTGAAGACGATATATCTATTGGCGATAATCGCAGTGAAACGTCGACGCCTAGAAAAATACAATATGCATTTGAAAGTAATGCAAAGAAATATCAGAAGACAGCCGATTCGGAGGAAAATGAGAGATCCTCACCGCTTGAATATAGTTTTAACAATCGCTTAAAACATTCAAATTACAATTCGCCGTACAAGGAAGATGAGAGTGAGATAGAAAATCGAACGGAGGAACGAATGAAATTATACGACAACGGTCTCTTTCATTTGTATAGAACCGATAGAGAGAGCAATAAGGACGACGGTAACGAAGCTGGTGCTACGTTTGGCCATATGAGTGGACCGCTCACGGAGAGCATCTATGGCCGCTCTATGGATTTGTCAAAGAGTACTTTTCAATCACAATTGCTGGCTGGTTTTGCAGCCTCCGTGATTGCGGGCAATTCGCAAAGGGAGTCTCAAGAATCGACAGGTATATAACATTAAAGAATTCTTTATCTATGTATGTATTTAAAAATTAATGCCACTTTTCGTTGTAATTTTATAACTCAAGAACGGGCTCACCTATCCAAACCAAATGTTTAGGGTTTGTTCGGACTATTTAGTAGATGGTTTATGTGAGGTTTGCACAAAATCGGTAGAGCGGTTCTTCATTTATCACATTTTTTGTAACAAATGAATTCAATAAATGGCGGATCATTTTGATAATGGGGATTTTTGTGTCAAATTCAAACTTTTTTTAAGATGGGATTGTGCTGTCAAACTGAAACCGTTTTCAGGGTTTACAGTACAAGTATACTGTTATGTCATTCATGCAGTCATTTAATTTTGGTCATGCTTCGATTAAAGCAAATTGTCGGCGATGATTATTGCTTTGTGTTTATATTTTTATAAACATATTGTTGAGTGTATTTATCGTTATGTTACAATAGCCATTTTGTAAAATGTTGTAAAAATGTTTTTTTTTTATACAACTTAGAATGGCAAACAAGCTGATGGCCCACCTGATGGAAAGTGGTAACCGTCGCCTATAGACATGAGCAGTACCATTAACATAACAGAGTATATTGTTTCGCCCATGATACCATCCATGCATTGCCATTCCTGGGGAGTCCGGTGTTATTCCTCTGTACTCAGTAAATTCACGCTATATCCCACCCTTCAAACCGAAACACAGCCATGCAAACACAACTGCTTCACGTTTGAAACACGAATGGGCAGAGGTACCCAAGCAATCGACTTTTGTACAAAGTCTTCCTTTGGTAAAATGTCCACCTGTGCGAAGCCGGGACGGGTCGCTAGTTTTGTATAATTTAAATAAGAATATTTATTCTATGACAACAACCATATATTCTGGTATAAGTGTTCATAATTAGGTTTTGTCATACGATTTTAAAGTGTTACTTTTTAACTTGACTTCTAAAACAGAAGGTTTTTTAATTCGGTTGTGTTTATTTTGTATGTTTATTACCTTATAACTCTATCATTTATAAACCGATTTGGAAAATTCTTTTTTCTTCTGAAAGAATATACTTTCAGGTTGGTCCCATAGAAATTTTATCAGAACCGGTTTAGTAGTTTAGCATTTAAATTAACTAATTTTGACACTAATAAAGACGGGGTTTTTTGTGGAAAAAAATATTATTTAATTTCTAACAATGGTGAAAGATAATTATTTTATTTGTTAATTTTATTTGTTTAATTAAATTAATTATGAAGAAGAAGGGCCAAATTAAAAGTGCCCGTAACCGGCGAGAGTGTATGAAAAGATTACTGAATGTGGAAGAAGCGAAAGACGTTTGTTTGAATCGAAGCATTTGGCGTTCCATTGTTTTTGCCTACCCTAATGGGAGACAGGCGTGACAGATATGTATGTATGTATGTAAATTAATTATAGGTATACATAATTATGTGTTTATGTAGAACGTATTCTCCCTAGACACATAATACCGATATTTTTTTTTTCCGTTAGTAATGAAGGTATAAAGAATGTAAAGTCGGTAAAAAGAAATTTTTAAATACAAGAAATATTAAAGTGAATTTAACGTGTGATAAACACGTTTGAATCTTTTCTTTCCTCGGTTTTATAACCTGTTTAATTGTATCTTATATTGAAAATTTTGAAATATACGTGTCTATTTCATAGTTCATAATACTATACCAATACGACATAAAGCATTCTGAGCGTGTTGATCAATCAGTGGGGCTCTCTGTTTTTTTTGGCGCTGGGTAAGTCTACATACGGAAAAATAGACATGCGACGGAGAATCGTATAGTCTCAAATAGCAAAAATTTTATCTAATTTAATTTATATTGTACTAACATTATTATAAAAAAAAATCACTAACACATAATATGGACTTAAGTCTGAAATAAAATTTATTATTATTATTAAATAAATTTTACATCTCCCCTCTTAAGAAGATGGTAAACTAACCCCCGGTAGAGGCACAGTCAGCCGGGGTTCAGGGCCCCAGGGAGAGAAACCGGCGTATAATGCGGGCAGAATCTAAGAGCACCGCTTTCTGCATCTTTCCCGGGAGTGAACCGCTTCGAAATCCCAACCGTCTGAGACCTTGTTCCAGACTGGTTGGGATAAGACCGTTTACCGAATTTACGTTTGCATGGCTGTGTTTCGGTTTGAAGGGTGGGATATGGCGTGAATTTACTGGGTACAGAGGAATGACATCTGAGTCCTCAGGAATGGCAACGCATGGGGGCTATCATGGGTGAAACAGTATACTTTGTTATATCCATGGTACTGCTCATGTGTATAGGCGACGGTTACCACTTTCCATCAGGTGGACCGTCAGCTTGTTTGCCATTCTAAGTTGTATAAAAAAAAAGATGACACCACATTTCGGTCACCTTTTGAGCCAAGTCGAGATATTTTGTCTTTTTCTAATTATTATAATACATTAGGCTAGCGTAATATTTTTCTTTTGTGAGATCTCTACTTCTTCTAGACCCAATAGTGGACTCGGTTTTTAGTATTTAGTATTTTAGTGGTATTGAATTTATAACTAAATTATTGTTTAACATAATAAACAGAAAGGCAAGCCACAAGTCGACCAGCGGCGACGTCGAACAGTGGCCGCAAGCCGCGCCGCCGGCGGACCGCCTTCACCCACGCCCAGCTCGCATACTTGGAACGGAAGTTCAGATGTCAGAAGTATTTGAGCGTTGCAGACAGAGGGGACGTGGCTGATGCGCTAAGTCTCAGCGAGACGCAGGTCAAGACGTGGTACCAAAATCGGCGGTAAGGAAAAATATTTGCTGTTTTGTAATAATAATAGTTATTTTGTATTTTAGACTTTTTTGGTCTTAAAACTATTCATTTAATGTTCTTAAAACTCATGTTAGTAAATTTATATACACAATACACACACACACACAGACATATATATATGTACATAATAATATATATATATATAATAATAATATATATATATATATATATATATATATATATATATATATATATATATATATATATATATATATATATATATTAAATAGTATACAGATAATCACCACTGTACAGTTCCATTGGAAATTGCGTTGCGGTGATTAACGTACACACAGCCTGCTTGCTATTGTTGCTTATCATACTGTTTAATTCTAATCTATGGCTTTTTCGCGTAGGCGTGTTAGGTTAAAAATGTCCTGTGTTAGTTGTGAAGAGTTGTATTATAGGTTATGCGAAAACAGTAGTTCTATTTTGTTTTTTATACATCTGGCAAAATGAAGTGTATATCTTTATGATTCATGTATGTGAGTTCTAACCCATTTTATCCCATTATAACTGAATGGCTGAAAAGATTTGTCTTTATGTGGTATCGTCAGAGAACTTATACTATCCCGAGTGACACTAGCAATAGTTTTTTTAAACAGTTCGTGTTAGGGCAGGGTGACCCTGTTTTTTAATTGTTAACCAAAATGTACCTGCTTGTTTCACCACTTTTCAAATTGGCATATATTACTCTAGTAATAATAAATTGATACCTATATCAACTGGCTTCGATGCTTCTTTCCGCTTTAGGTTTACTAAATGAAAACTGTAGTTAATTTTATTTGTTTTCTACTACTGTATGTTTCTGTTTAAATGTACCATTGTAACTATCCATTTAGAATTATACCTACTATTAAATTATGTGTAACTCATATGTGTAAGACTATAAAAAACATTCTTATAAGATATCCATTCAGCCACTATATATATTTGAAATTCGTTTAGGTATTTATCATCCAAAGGTTGCCTGGAAGAGATCGCTCTTAGCGATAAGGTCGCCCATTGTTTTCTCGTTGTGATTATTTCTTGTAATTGTTTGTATCTATAATAAGTTTACTATTGTAATCTTTTGGAGGAAACAATAAAGAATATCCATCTATCTATCTATTTAAATATGAATGAGTAAAAACATTGAAACATTCCCCTAATCATCCATTTGCAAAGATTTCTGCATGTTTGTTTTTTTTATACAACTTAGAATGGCAAACAAGCTGACGGCCCACCTGATGGAAAGTGGTAATCGTCGCCTATAGACATGAGCAGTACCATGGATATAATAGAGTATACTGTTTCGCCCATGATACCCCCCATGCGTTGCCATTCCTGAGGACTCAGATGTTATTCCTCTGTACCCTGTAAATTCACGCCATATCCCAGCCTTCAAACCGAAATACAGCTATGCAAACACAACTGCTTCACGGTAGAAACAAGAATAGAGGTACCCAAGCAATCGACTTTTGTACAAAGTCTCCCTCTTTCAACAAGCGTAATTTTCACTCGACAGAACTGTAATTAATCCGTGTCCCGCGTTGGGCGCCAATATATTAGTAGCAAACATCTCTATAGTCTGATTGCGGTTGTCAACTCGCCTGCCAAGCATGGCAACTATTGACAAAACCCTCCTTTATGGAGAAGGTCTATGTTTAGCAGTAAATAGTTAACGGCTACTTTGATGACGAATTACTGTAATATTAATTTACGTGAATTTACTGGGTACAGAGGAATAACACCTGAGTCCTCAGGAATGGCAACGCATGGGGGGTATCATGGGCGAAACAGTATACTCTATTATGTCCATGGTATTGCTCATGTCTATAGGCGACGGTTACCACTTTCCATCAGGTGGGCCGTCAGCTTGTTTGCCATTCTAAGTTGTATAAAAAAAATATAAAAAATATCTCATATTTAGAAGTTAAATATGACTGTTTGTTTTCCTAAATATAAGATTTATCCAGTCTATACTATAAATATTATAAAAATTAAAGTGAATTTATTTGTTATTTTTTGGCATCTTAACGGCTGAACCAATCGTAATGAAATTTGATAAACATAAACCAATTTTGATAATAATTATTTTTTATAATCGATAGAGTTTACTTCGGTAGTGATGCAATATTAATTCTGCCACAACTGAAGTTGACATTGTTTTTTTGTGTAGCAAAATCTTAAATATAATAATAATCTTATAGGACAAAGTGGAAGCGTCAAAATCAGCTACGCCTGGAGCAGCTGCGCGCGCAGGCAGCGAACGGGGAACGCGAATTGTCGGCGCACGCGCTTCCGTTAGCTTGCGCTCTGCTACCACCGTATCCTGCTTACATGCATTGTCATCTGTGAGTCATATAAAAGTAAATATAATATACTAGAGTTCATTTTAATGGAATTTAATGAAAATGTAACTATGTTTTATTGAAGTTATAATTGGAAACATTTTTCAAACAATCATCTTCTTACCCTTACCCCAATTTATTTGGGGTCGGCGTAATATGTTTTTTATCCATTTACAAAAAGATTTGGCTTATAGTTTTACGATCAGCCGCTTGTCTGACGTTAACCTTCTTTGAGAATTACAAATAAAAAAAAAAAACATTTTTCAAACAATTGTAATACAAATTGAAATATGGAATATTTTTTTTTAAATTGTACCAACTGCTATTGCACATCAGCTGACTGTCTTATAGTCGGATTAATTATTAATTTGTCTATAATTTTATTAAGTTTTATTAAAATAATCTATAATTAGATTATAAGAATTAATTTTGGCATTATATATTGATGGGAGTCAGTGGATGCAGGTGGTTCAGGAGCGTTATTTATGGCAGTTTATGGGAGAGGCTTATGTACAGCAGTGGACGGATAATGGCTGACATGATATGAATTTATTATTGACGAACATGATCTGAAGCAGTTAATCAAAGTTAAGTTAATTTATTTTAATAATCAGTGACACCGTGACAATTTTATTTTGTTATTTATAAAGAAAATTAGTTATTTATTTGTTTTATTTACTTATATAACGATTGTGCAATAAACTGTTTGCGAGTAAGACAGTTCTTAATTATGATTAGAAATTAAAATTATGTATTAATTGTAAACCAATCGCTTTGTTTAAAAACCAAGTATGAAAGTTTTTGTTTAAAATGTATTAATTAACTATCAATCAATTTGTTTAAAAGACCTTTATTATTTTTGCAAGTATGAAAGTTCTTAATTAAGATAAGAAATTAAAATTATGTATTAATTAACTATCAATCAATTTGTTTAAAAGATCTTTATTATTTTTGCAAGTATGAAAGTTCTTAATTAAGATAAGAAATTAAAATTATGTATTAATTAACTATCAATCAATTTGTTTAAAAGGTCTTTATTATTATTATATTTAAGTAGATTTGTTTACAAGTTCTTTTAAATCGTCACTTTCTTATCATTCTATTGCTGGTTTCTTTGTTGTTACCTATTATAGTATATATAGAGATATTTGGCTTAATAGTCCAGGAATGGGCTGCAGCGTCCCTCTTACAACATCTCCAAGAGCTAACTTTTGCCAATCTGCCTGCCAAGTATGGCAATTACTTGCAAAACCCCCCGAAGGGGTGTTCTATATTTAGCAGTGATTAATTAACGGCTGAAATGGTATGGTACAGATATATGGCTAAAAATTTTAAATGGTTAGAATTCCAGCAATCAAATAATTGGTATTCAGTAGAAGAGGGTAGTAACGTTTATTTTGCTTATTTGTAATATAAATTAACATTACCTTTAAAGAGGAAAGATTTGATTTTTTTATTTGTAAAGGATAAAATAAAAAAATTACACATTTTAAAAAGTTCATTCACCTGTAGTCAGTTATTATTATTAATGGGTAAAATGGGCTTTATTTGATTTAAAAAATGTACCGTGCGTAGCCGAGAGAGGTCGCTTTTTACGAATAAGTAATCATTGCTAATAATTTTTAACCTAGATTCAAGTTTATGAAGCTTTGCTTTTGACTCTTTTATTTTGTTAGCTGCTTTAACAGGACTTGACGTATTCTGAATGTATTAGTTACTAATATTTTTTTTAATTAGTTATTTTGTTAATTGTAAATATTTGTTGTTTTTTATTTCAAACGTAGTCCATAATTTTTAAAGGTTAACTATATTACATTAATTATGTGAAAGCACAAATGAATAGTTTTAAAATGTTGTTATAAATAGTTTTAAGCCTAATTATTACGTTAGTAGATTTAATAATAATGTACAGTGTATTAGTTTTTAGAAATTCACCTTTATGCTGTAGACTTTAGATTCGATAATCGCTTAGTTTATAAAGTGTTACCATATAAATATTTATAGTAAAAAACGTGTCAACTTTTTTATCCATGTGAGCATGAATAGGGTTACCATAATGTAAATTTGCTACTCAGTACATGAGAGAGATTATATTGTATGGTTAAATAAAAAAATAAAAATAATACAGAATTCTCATCAGTATATTTGAAAGAACAAGATAAAAAAATGCATAATGATTTTTAATGGTGTTTAACTTTATTTAATACTTTGATTTATACCTGAGTATAGACAAAAAATGTGTTTTCGTATTAAATCACTAAAATGGTCGCCATTTTTATTAATACACGTATATTAATTTGTAAGTAACACCGTACATATGTATATTTATATTATATTAGAAAGAAATAGTTCCAAATTAAAATTTAATAAATCGACTTGGTCTGGGAAATGTTTAAGCCAATTACTGGTAACATTAAAAAAAGCGCGTTTAGTTTCGATTAAAAAAATTGTGTTAGCCAAATGTCAAATTAGTTGACTAAATTTCTTAATTGACACTTGATGCTCTATCTATATAAAGTAAGAATAATTGTTACCATTTGAAAATTAATGTAATTTTTGGGTAATAATTTCATATTATACTAATTAACTCACTATAAGTTATTTTACTATCTACCGATTTTATGTTTTCTTGTCGAGGTAAGAAACTATTTTATCTAATTATTTCGAGTAAATAATATACATGTAACATATCTTTAGCATACCTCTTTGTTCACATTCATTATTTAATTCAATATAATTAATTTGTAATTTCTGTATGCAATAAAATATATAAACACAACATTTTCACTAAACATACATCGTATCTGTATTCCTATTTGTAAAACGTTCATACAAAATTGTTGTATGTAATATAATAAATATGTTGTACGTAATATAATTTTTGTATGTGTAGACATATCGATGATTGTTTCTATCAAAATATTTCAGCAAAATACATATCGTTGTGATATGAACTCAAGGTAGAGTTTTTTTTTTCTACAACGATCTGTTTAATTATTGCCATAATACAAATATATTTATATCACACTTGCTCAAAAAGTTGCTATTTTTTTTTTTGAAAGAGAACAGATAGAAGATTAAAATAGTGGGAGGCAATTTTGTAAAGAACTCCATTAGTATATATTTTTTTAATTTTGTATTATTTTAAATGAATGCAGGTTATTCACCAGATTTGATTCATTTTAAATAAGTGATATTTGCGCGCCAACACGAAAATTTTATGCAATACAAATTAAAAAGTTTCTAAAATTTGTCAATGAATTTGAATTTGGAACAAGATAAAATTCCAAATTTGAATTCTCTTAAAAAAATAGACATTTGTTATATGCGAGTTCATATTGTTCAAAACGTTATTTATTCGTATTAAAATTGATTTTTTTTATACAAAAAGAAAGTAAAGATTTGCATTACAATTGTAGTACATTATTACTAAGTGAGTTATAATGCCCTAGTATTATTCGGGAAAAGTAAATTACGCTTTGATTTACTCACATGAATTGAATGTTACATAATTATAAATCAATTACTTTCTTCTATTGGTGATATATTATTTTAAGTAATTATCTAAAACCTGTGCTAGATTACCATATTGTAAAAATAATTTAATTTAGTTTTACTTAGATATTGTATAGCATGTTAAAAATAGAGGTAAAGTAAATTGCTGATCGAAAATTGCTCACAGCTTTTCAATCATCCACCATTCAAACGATCATTGAGAACAAACAATTCCATTCGAAACAAATTATGCAAATGTTTTGGCGCCATTTCGAATCACTGCTGCCAACCGCTGTCAATTTGCATCTCTTAGCAGCTTGTTAACATCGTGGCGAACCTCAAGCGCTGCAGCACTGTAATCGGAACCGCAACACTTACTATATTGAATGCTATTCCGCTTTAAAGCGTAGTACGCTTTCTTTGTTTAAAGTCAAACAGTCGAACAACTTTGACGGGGTCTCGAAGTCGCATTATCTGTCAATTTATTCAAACGAGATGCTAATTCTCTGGGCTTTTCGTTTCAAAATCGTGATTATTTATCCGCGTCTTTATTTCAGATTTGAGCAAACGAGGGTTTATTAAAGGGTGGAGGTCGTGCTGTGAGGTAATTGGGCTGTTTTGATTTCGCGATGGGGAGTCGGGGGTGTGCGGCGCGGCGCGGTGGGGCGGGAGGGTAATTGAAGTATTTTCCCAGCGTTTGAAGGGTAGTTATATCTGTTCCCGGGACTGAATAGATTAGTTAGCGCGGTAAAGATAACGATCTGTCGACGATGCCTCTCTAATGGGCGGTTTCACTTATATTTTCTTTCATTATGCCATAATTTAGAGGTTAGTGAAGCATTATCTTAATTTGCTTTTACTTGTTCGGGCTGTATTGATGGTGTTTAGAGCGTGTCGTAATCAAATTGGAACATTGATTGCGTATCATTTGTAATCATCAAGCTTCCAATTTGATTTGATTACCGTTAATTAGGTACTTATTTCTTTGTTATTTTTAGATTTTTATCTTTAGGAAAAAATTGGAGTCTGTCAGAAGGACAACGGGGCTTCATTTTAGAATAAGCACTAAGAAGAACTACTTATATGTAATTAAATGATAAAAAAATTAATTACTTAATATTTTAGAATAAAAAAAATGAAACATCTATGGAAATGAAACAGGTACGTGTATATATAACTTTATTATTATTATTTGAAGTTTGTTTTTTTATCAAATACACGAAGAAAACATTTTGTCATGGTTAACTTTATAATTAATTGGTGATAAAAATGATGACGGATGATCCTTAATTTGGCAAATATATATCAATATATTTTACTTAAAATACGGTAGGTGCGAAATACAATTTCACCTTGTATTATTTCAAGTTTCAAGACAGTAGAGCATTATTGTCATGAAATTTGAGATACATAATCCTAAGCATGACAATGGACATTAATATGCTAAGTTCTATGCTATTTTCTTCTTTTCATTTAAGAGTTTCCTCTTGTTGGTGCAACTAATTCATGCATCTTCCTCCAGCCAGCTCTATCCCAGGTCATATTCTTGATCTCCCTATACGACATGACACCTAGTGTTTCCTTTATCTGTCCCATGTAGTTATTCCTCGGTCTTCCTCTTCCTCTTTTGCCCTCTATTTTTCCTTCTACTATGCTCTTAAAAAAATCGTCATGTCGTATAAGGTGGCCCAGCATTTTGCCTCTTCTATTCTCTATTATATTTATAATGTTATCTTTATAATGTTAGTTTCATTATTCCAGTCAATACCCGCCACTTCTTTTACAATACAGAAAGTTTGTATGACTCAAATAGTACAATCGTCAATTATCATACAAATTAGTTTAGCAATTTCTATTTGTGGGCGATATTATGGATTGTATATTGATGTGTATGATGTAATCAAACAATGGGTTTAAAAGGAAAATAACTATAATAAAGAAAACTACGAAAGATACAAAATTTGACAATTGTAAAAAGTATAAAAAAACAAATAGAAATAAAATCTTTAAAAATAACTAAGGAGTTCGCAACACTATTACATAGATTTATTTAGAATTTACAATATTATCGTCGTAGGTTGATAGGTATAACTTTGCAAAATTCCATTTTGATGAAGTAAAATACTCGGTCGTAATTGCAAAATTACTAATGCTTTAAATTCATAGCAGATTGTAACTGGTTTGAGTTTATTTATTTCATGCTCCATCAGTCATGAACCTAACATAAATCTGATTAAACATTTCGATCTCGGACACGATCTGAACCAAAGCTACCTGTAAAATGAATTTTGTACAAGTAATTCTATATTTAACGTTGGTTAATATTAAATCAGATGAAGTTGTGAGCGAAGAAACAAACCATGACCATGATTATGAAAGAATTGAAGAAAACACAATGAATATCAACGATGATGCCAGACGGTTCATCGAAGACATAAACGATGGAGAGTGGCATATATCACATTTGAAGGATATGGAATATGGAAGCAGACGAACTGGTTGTAAAGATGAGACGTTTGCTGATAGAGTGAAAAAGTATAAGGAAACATTAAAGAGTGACGGTGCATTAGTTGAGTTCGTGTCCGCTGACGCACTGCCTGTTAAAGATGATGATTTAGTACAAAAAGTTTGTGATAAGTCTAATATTGAAGACAAACAAGATAAAAAGAAGACAACAGCTAACCCAGATGATATTGTAACAGAGGTAATCGAAATACAGTCAAGTATATGAATAAATCAAGTAAAATCTGCTGACAATACTGCAAAAGCAATTAAAGTAAAAATTGTGGATAGTAAAAAAACAAATGAATCTATTAAAAATGACAGAAAAGAACTCTATACAGCAACAACTGCTAACATGAAAGCTACAATACATAAAGATAGTAAAGTACACGATAACGGTCAAGCGCGAAGGGCTAGTGAGTACATGTTTAGTTCTGTAGAGACTGAGACGATGAGAGTGTAGACTTTGATCCTTCAGTGTGTCCAAACGACGTGGACGTAATCACGCTGCAGATAGATCAGCTACGGAGCTACGACGTGGAATGTGAGAATATATTGGAGTGGCACAGTTTAGAATAAAATGCCTCGTTGCCTTTGTGTTTTATTTACTAGACTTCTTTAAAAGTATTAGAAATTTTGATTACAGAATTATTATTTTAGAGTTAGTCTTCTTCTTCCTATCCTTTTCCATTTCACTCAATCCATCCTTTTCTTTTTAGGTCTTTATATCAGAGGGAGACTTTGTACAAAAGTCGATTGCTTGGGTACCTCTGTCCCATTCGTGTTTCAACCGTGAAGCAGTTGTGTTTGCATGGCTGTTTCGGTTTGAAGGGTGGGATATGGCGTGAATTTACTGGGTACAGAGGAATAACACCTGAGTCCTCAGGAATGGCAACGCATAAGGGGTGTCATGTGCGAAATAGTATACTCTGTTATGTCCATGGTACTGCTCATGCCTATAGGCGACGGTTACCACTTTACATCAGGTGGGCCGTCATGTTGTTGTATGTATGTATGTTGGCCGGCTTGCTTGCCATTCTAAGTTGTATAAAAAAAAAGGTCTTCCTCTGCATTTATAACCATCCACATTCATACGTAATGCCTTTTTTATCTCATTCCCTTCTCTACATATTCATATTTTTGAGTAAGTATTTTAATAAGATTTTGTTTTTATTAAGCTGAATTCTATAGTCGATTTTTTATAACATCTCTGGAAAAAAACTGGTTACTATATATTATTAGTTGGATATATGTCTATCACTAAAAGACATAATTCTTTGTCCATCCCGTAGCTCGGCTGTAGTTCTTTTTTTATGCAACTTAGAATGGCAAACAAGCTGACGGTCCACCTGATGGAAAGTGGTACCCGTCGCCTATAGACATGAACAGTACCGTAGACATAATAGAGTATACTCTTTAGCCCATAATACCCCCCCCCCCCCATACGTTGCCCCTCCCCCTTACATTCTTGAGGACTAAGGTATTATGCCTCTGTATCTTGTAAATTCACTTTCATTTTCTATCCTTAAAACCGAAATATGCAAGCCATGAAACACAACTGCTTCACGGTAGAAACACGAAAGGGACAGAGGTACCCAAGCAAACAACTTTTATACAAAGTTTCCCTCTGGTATCGTGAAATATAATGTTTTTAGCAAGAAAAGTATTATAAATATTAGAATTACAGTTAGGTAAGTAAGCTGCCATCTAATGGTATTTTTGTTGAAAAGTCTTGTTGACTTTTTTTTAATAAGGACAAAGGAGATAAAGTTAAGGACATTCATTCAGAGAGCATAATGCTTTAAGCAAGCAACATTAATTAACTGAATTTATCAAAAGATGGCGTAATTCTTATAGCTGTTGAATAATACAGTACTACGTATTGAGCGCTGCTACGTTGACGCTACGACCACTAGTTAATGAAAATTTCAATAGATGGAGCCACTGGGTGTAGTGAAAGTAGAAAAGCTTCGACTATAGCTCCATTGGGTAATAATACAAATAAATTACATCTCTGTTTTAGTTTGTAATGATAAGCGGGAAATGTAAAATATATGGCTCCGAAAACTGGATACTCAAGGCTTTAAACACATTAAAAAATTAAAACTTACTATAACTGTACTAATGCACAGACAAACAAACATAGACATAGTATAACGTACCTATTTTTATATATTTTTATAATCTAAGCTATAACTCGTTGATGTATTTCTTATGAGGAATAATACCAAAATTCTTTCCGCTCCTTTTAAATAACCCATATTGTTTTTTGTAGGCAAAGTGGCACAATGGACAACACTAACCTTTAAAAATAAAAAATAATAAAAAAAAAGCTTTAGCGCTATTATAGATTTTTTTTTATTATTCTTGGTTACTAATTATTACACCTTTGCCGTCGACAAGTCTTTGTTCTTAGCCGAGCAACTTGCCTAGATAGATTAAAGTGCGTAAAGTATGTAAAGCCTAATTAGTTTTTATGATGCATAGCAGCCATGAAGCTGCTTTATTGCAGTAATGAATTATTGGGACGCCCGTTAGGCAGTTTAGGTAACAGCTTTGGTCCTACACTTAATGTTTTTAGATAACTATTAAGCATTTAAACTTCAAGCTAAGTTTGAATTTCCACTTACATCAGGAAAATGTATAATTACTTCATTATAAGCCTGCCAAAAGTAGCAACTACTGGCATAACCCTCCTTATGGGGGAGGATTATATTCAGCAATGGACAGTCAACGATTGATATGTTATGGTATAGTCAATAACTTTTTTATAAGACTCTCTTATTAAGAGAGTTACAAGATAGACTGCTTGAGTACATTCCTTCTTCCTTCCTCTACAACTTACTAAAGTTTCACTACTGGGCACTGGTCTCTCCATAAAAGGATATTTTCTGTGCGTAGCTAAAGAAAATAAAATAAGCTCCTAGTAAATACTTGGTCATTGAAGGATTTTAATGCGTGGACGAGTGTGAATCTTGTAAACTGACGGTAACATGTGTATGTAAAGACGGAATTAAGAAGCCATGCAGTGCCGCCGCGGCGACGGCACTGTACTCGTATAGCCATATCAAGGTTTTTGGGTCAAAATACTTTTTTTTTCTATTTGATTTTTGTATTGTATGTGTATATTTTTGAAAAATGACGCTGGGACAATTGAATATTTTGAATTGTGGAACTGAGTGACTGCTAACAAAAATACACGCATGCATTAATCAGTCTGTTATCAATTGTATATTTTGGGATTAATTACTATCGCAAGAATTATGGGAAACTAACTTTTACCAACTTTTAACAAATAGATGTTGGCCGATTCTCAGACCTACCCAATACGCACACAAAATTTCATAAAAATCGGTAAAGCCGTTTCGGAGGAGTTTGGTAACAAACACCGCGACACGAGAATTTTATATATAAGATTTATTTGTGTATATATGTAAATTTTAGTATGTATAACAATTAATTTAAGTATTACACATCCTTAAAGTTGACTGGGACAGAATGATATTAGCATTAAGTCCATCTTGTATACATATTATATTATTTTGTACTAAAGAATAAATAAATAAATGTTCACCGAATAGATAAAAAGTAGTTCAGAGTCTCCCTCCTATATAATACTTGTATCTCAAACTTCATAATGATTACAAATAAACATACTCACTTTCACACTATGACTAAAATATGCATTAGCATAGGGCCACTCCTTCCTTTCCCGTGGGTGTCGTAAGAGGCGACTAAGGGAGAGCGAGGGATGGGCAGCAGCGTCTCTATTTAAAAATCTCCAAACCCAAACTGCGGCTGCCAATTCGCCTGCCAAGCGTGGCAGCTACTGGCAAAACCCCCCCAAAGGGATAGGTTCAGCAGTCGACAGTTAAAAGCTGATGATGATGTCCCTAGTGAACAAAAAGTCTAGCCAATAAATTGTCTGTTGTTGCAGTTAAATTTTTAACTTTTTTTTTAACACCATTTTTTTTTAAACCAATTTTTATAATTATTTTTAAGATCGTCAGGTTTTACTCCTTGTCTTGATCCTAAATAAAATTCGTCACAATTTAAATTCTGTTCTTTTACCTGGGGCAAAATCTTCATTTATATTGTAAATTATTTAACGACAGAACCACGCGTTAAATTTAACCCCCACGATAGAACCCGTGACCTGACAATTACAACCCACCGATTACCAGGATATCATAAAGTTCAACTAGTATACTCTATAAATAAAAATCAACCGCCACATGAGTTATGTACTCTTGGTAACCTTATTCGTGTCACGTCACCGTCATCCCGCTCGAATCCACCGCGGCTGTAAATCTCTTGCCGGAATCTGTTGTCCTAGTATCTCGCCGCTAGGAAACACGTGACCTGACGTGACGTTCGATTGGTTAATATAAGTGCCCTGCATCATAAGAAGAAATGGCAGCTTCAATAGTGTAAAATACATTGATAAAAGATAAAAAAAAAAAAAATTAAAATGTATTTTATTTCTGTTTGAATTTGTTTGTATTGTCTATTTTGTTAAATTAATGGGTGGATTTACAACTACATGTATTTTTTGTCATTTTTTTTACTTTAATTTACAGAATTAGGTTTTATTTCGCACAAGTCTATATCTCTGGTTAGTTGATTAAAATTATTTTGTTTAATTCCATGCGTGCGACAATTTAAAATAAATGTAAAAAAATAAAATAAATGAGGTCTAATAGCGCCTAAGTAATTGGCTTGATTCATTAAATTGTAGTTCAGATTTCCTTTAAAATGCTATAAGCAATACTACAGATGACATTTTTTTAAGAGTTTATTGAAAGAGAGAGTTTTTTTATTATTTTTTACTGGATGATAATGGAATGGTATACCCGCCTGCAGTATTGGTGTACGCCAGTAAGGGATGATAGGTGAGGATGAAAAGGCAGGTTAGTTAGCCCATCCAGGCGAATTCAACGATAAATAGTCACTATGGTTTCCAGGGGAACCGCGTGGAGGTCGACCTGATATTGATAGCTATTGAGAATAACTTCCCCATTACTAACAATCTTTTCTCCCCTGCAAGAGAGGGTTAGTCTATAAATATTTATATCCATGTAAATATTATGAAAAGAAATGACTTGATTTTTTGTGTTTGTTTGTAATGGATAAACTCAATAATTACTTAACCGATTTTAAAATACATTTACTTATAGATTTATTATTGCTGTTTCGTCACTTTCATTTAAATTGAGAATTTAGCACAAACGAAAGGGACAAAGCAGTCCAATAGTTAAGATAGCTTTACGAGAGGTTTGACGTTTTTATTAATACCTAAGAGAAAAAGTTTTTCTGCCTTACCTTTTTTTTTTTTCATTCAAAATGCTAAACTTTGAAATTACATCGTAAAGTAATATTCGATCGAGAAAATTAAATTTCTTACATAATCGTATCCGTGAAACGCTCGACAACTTAACTTTTTTTTCTATCCAATAATTATTATAATTAACTAAGAAAAATCTGCCAGTATTCTGTAATTACTTGCCAGTTGCCACGTCCAGCGCTTGTGCTCGTTAATCAAATGAAAGAGAGAGACAGCTACGTCTCTTGTCCTTATCGTATTGAATTCAACCCCAGCCAATGTACCCCTCTTGCTCGAAATATGCAATTCGACAACTTACATCAGAAATGTCGTAAACGGTAAAGTTGACGAAATGAAAAAAAAACTTTATTACAAAGAAATAAAGTTGTTTTATACGGAAATATTATAAAAGATATGAGACAGTAAGATAACAAAGAGGACTGGGAAATGACTCGAAAACGGGAATTGTTGGAAATCTAATAGTGGTAGCCCAAACTGTGCATTATATTCACACAATTTGGATTGCATTTCGTTTGATGCTGTTGTTTTACCGCAGTTTTAGCATGTTGCCGCCTTGCAAGTTGAAGTTAATGCATTGGGGTCAAGGTTTGTATTCGCTTGCAGTTTTTGCAGCTGGTGCCTTCTGTTGAGCTCTGGTGTCCTGGTACTTTTTGCCCTTTAACACGTGACGTCAGCCACGTTTTCGTACAGGCGTGTTTGCCTACTTTTTCTCTTATACGTGGCGCGTGTTTGTTGCCTTATATAAAATACAATATTGAAGCATATTATTTTTCTTACTTATTAATATTTATAAGACGACCGCCTTATTAGTTTATGTAATTGATATTCGGTTCCGGTTTGATTTATGTTATAAGAAATACGAGTCAACAATAATACAAAGATATTCTTCTGTGACAGAAGCATATTCTTCTGTGACACTACAGCCTACAGCACAGGTAGGTATTTTCTACTCTTTGGTTAAGAATTCCAAATTCAAATGTATAAATCATTTTAGTACATTTGAGTTTTGAAAAATTTATCGATCTGCATTACGATAGTTTATTGATTGGACCCCATGGTTTTTTTAGTAAAGGGAACAATGGACAAACCTATGAGATGGCAAAAATGCATATATAACAACGGTACATATTTTAATTAATTAAATATATTTTACAAAAAAGAATAATTTATATTTTCCCATATAAAATAATTTCATATGTAGGAAATAATGTTAAGTCTTACATCAAAAAAGAATATGAAGAATATAACTTCATATTGATAAAAGAAAGAAAAAAACTACAATCAATCACAGTATTCTTGAAAATTTTATCCCTACATGAAGCTATGCTTATCTGTAATATATATAATATGTGAGAGTGAGTATTATATATACACACACAAACGTACATATACATACACACATACATGTATGAATATACTACCCAGTTCGGAATGTAATGTCAGCTGACAAGAACGGGCAAGAAACAGAGCTGTTGCTTTTTTCAAATAACAGTTAAGTATACAACAAAAGAAATCTATGATTGACACTCAATCACAGTATTCTTAAACAGACTAGTCCATACTAGAAGCTATGCTTAACCTGTGCTTACTATAAATGTGAGGGTGAGTTTGTTTGATACCTTTTGGTGCTTTAAACGCTTTATACTAATGAGTATGAAAGCAGCTCAGTTAGCCCATCCTGACGAATTCAACTAGAATTAGCCACGATGATTTCCAGAGGGAACCACGTGGAGGTCGACCTGACAGGGTATATTGCTAGTAATGGGGCTATTTGACCCCATTACTTGTTAGTAATTGTTAATCCCTTTCCCCCATGGAATTTGGTATTATTATACGGAGGTCATTGCAGGCTACTTTTTATCTCAGTGATCATATCTCGGACATGCGGACGAGGTCGCGGTTAAAAGCTAGTTCACAGTAATATGAAAAAGGCAACGGTTTCCCTCGTAACAAAATTAATATGAGACCAAGAGGGCAGTAAATCCTATCGGAATCGGCTCAGAATAAATAAAATACAGGTGAATTAAAAATCCTTTGTGAAAGAAAATTCAGCAGTTTGTTTGAAGAGCTCGTATGAGACTTGTCTTGTGGTTTTCCATTTTCAGTTATTCCAATATCCTTTCATATTTAATATAAAAAATTTAACCGAAAAGGAATTTAATTTTTATTAAGTATTTTATTATCCGGTTACTAAAGGTAAAATCTTTCAGATATTATATATATATATATATATATATATATATATATATAGTATCGCGAAGTTTTTTGTAGTTATCGATATTTTCTTCAATATCGTAGAACATAGTTTTGTTCTATCACCTTAAGTTACGTTACTAAAGTTTTAGTAAGGATCCCTAATCTTTTCTAGCAATAAATATAACCTATGTCACTCAGGGTGAATGTAGCTTTCTAATGGTGAGAGAGTTTTTGTGTTTACTCATTACAAACATACATATACACAAAAATACAAATCTTTCCTCTTTATAATATTAGTGTAGATTCAGATTAAACGCAATATTCATTATACAAAATTTATTCGCTTTAAGTTATACAAAGTTTAAAGTAATTGCAAACAAGTAGACGTGACTAAGTCACAAACAACCTGATTGAAAAATAAATTATTAACATTTATTTAGGCCGTATTAATTTTATACTGTTACCATGAATTCCCGCTATAAGCATACAGCATTCACTGAAACTGCAAAAAAAGTTACGTAGACTGTTGCATCCTAAAACCGAATATACACGGAGAAAAGCCGTTATTAGCCGTTGTTCTTTGTACGCACACCAACGCTGCATGCGATTGCGTGCTTGTCGACTACTATCGGCACCGCCGGTTCGCACCTGTACTGCTCAGTTTGCTCCCACTTATCAGGCTATTTCTCTGCTCAATTCTCTGATTGCTCAGCAGCCAGACAAAATGTGTATACAAAATGGATATATATTTAAAATGTTGTACAAAATTTTTAAGTTTGTAAAAAAACCTATGGCTCACTACACGTTTTGGGATACTGTAAGTGTGGTGAGTAATTTTCAAATAAATAAATAAATAAAAGGGAATTTCATTTTCACCCGTTAAAAAAAATCCAATGCAGAATATGAGTCTGTAATATAAGCTGATATGACGATAATCGACTTCGCACGAGTAGAGAGAATTTTTGAAAATCGATACATATAATAAAAAAAGTTCCAGCCAATTCAATTGATCGGTTATTTTTCAACATTTTATATGTGATTTTTTTTTAATGGATGATAATGAAATGGTGATGAGGATGATAGATGAGGGTGAAGCAGGTCAGTTAGCCCATCGTAACAAATTTAACAATAAACCAATCACGATGGTTCCCAGGGGGAACTACGAGGAGGTCGACCTGATAGGGTTTATTGCTAGCAATGGGGTTGCTAATCCCCATTACTAACAATCCCTTCCCCCCTTTTATATGTGATTCGAACCAATTGAAATAAAACAAGCACTAAATGTTGAGTGGAGCAAACCGCAACGTATTAATGATTCGAGCATTCAAATCGGTTAAGCCGTTTCTGAGATTAGCGTGCACAAACGTACGGACAAAAATTCAAAAAATCATTTCTTCGGGTTCTAATGCGTTCATAATAGTTTTTCTTATATATTTTTCATGTACAGACAGCGATCAATTATTTATTATATGTATCGATTATTGAAAAAGACTGTAATATATCCAGATGTATGCAGCAGATGGTAAACAGACCCTCCCATGGTTCGTGATACGTAATGGGCTGAACACCATTATTCCAATATTATCGTAAAGATCGAAATAAAGAGTATTTCTGTAACAGTTACACTTGAACGATATACTGTATTTATAGTAGTGACCCACATTTAGATAAGTATTTTATTATACTAGCTGATTCGACACACGTTGTGTTTAACGTTTTTGTTTTGTATTTACAGGGAGGTATTTAAGTCATCTATACTAGAATGAATGAACGAACGAACGAACAAAGTAACGAAAAACGAACGAACGAATGAATGAATGAACGAATGAACTAACGAACGAACAAATGAACGAACGAACGTACGAACAAACGAATAAACGAATGAACTAACGAACGAATAAACGAACAAACGAACGAACGAACGAACGAACGAACGAATGAATGAATGAACGAATAAACTAACGAACGAATGAATGAATGAACGAATGAACTAACGAACGAATAAACGAACAAACGAACGAACGAACGAACGAATGAATAAATGAACGAATGAACTAATGAACGAATGACCGAATGAACGAATAAACTAACGAACGAACGAACGAATGAATGAATGAACGAATGAACTAACGAACGAACGAACGAATAAACGAATGAACTAACGAACGAATAAACGAACAAACGAACGAACGAACGAACGAACGAACGAACGAACGAATGAATGAATGAACGAACGAACTACCGAACGAATGAATGAATACTTATTTACAGGAAACATGGTAAGTATATAAATGTTAACAATAAGTATAAGTCCTAATATCTCGTCATAATTAGGCATGCAACATTTATAACTTAAAAAGTATAAATGTTGAGTGATCAATTACTTTATTTATTTAAGATTACTAACATCAGTTACAGGGGCAAAAGGGATTGTTAATAATGAGATTTAACAGTTCCATTGCTAGCAATACAGGGTGTATCATTTATAACTTAAAAAGTATAAATGGAAACAATAGTTTATTTATTTGTTCAATTGGTTACATGGGCCAACTGATTGCCTTCATCCTCATTTGTCAGTTCCATTGCTCACTGGTACCCCGCCTGTGTATACCGATAGCAATAGTGGTTAATTCTTGTTCAATTGGCTACTATGTTCCAACTATTACTACCAATTAAAAAAAAAGCATTAGTTACAATGATATTTTGGTAAAGTTGTTACATTGTAATACAGGTATTATATATATATATATATATATATATATATATATATATATATATATATATATATATATAAGCATAAATATTACATAGCTGAAGTGCATTTATAAATATTAATATTTAGAATACATAAACAAACAAATATACAGTTAAATAAAATATTAAACTATATAATAAAATAATACATATACTATAAATAAATATAATACCTGTCTACTTATACAATAGATGTTAAAATAAATAAATATATACCTTATTTATATGCTTTTGTACATTCACTTATAGTATAGATATTAGGTTATAACAAAAATGTACACAGACGGAATTATCCCTTAAAGGGATTTCTACCAGTCAACCTTGAGAACCCGAAAGGAGAAAGTGTATAGGGTTTGTATATAAAGCTATATATATATATATATATATATATATATATATATATATATATATATATATATATATATATATATATATATATATATATATATATATATAAACATTCAAATGTAATTCATTCTTTCACTTGCTACATAACAACTAGTAACATAGGTTAAATTTTATTTTCGAAAATGTTAAATCTACTCGTGCAAAACCAGGCCGAATCTCTAGTTATTAATATCCTTTTAAGGGACCATTCTGGCAGTGAAACTGAACATGGGACGCAAAGGAACAGGGGTGGAGAAACAATAAAAAAGTTCGAGCCTTCCATATAAACTTAACAACCGGCCGCCTCGTGTATCTTTTGTTAATTCCATCGTCCAATTGTTACTCGCTGCGCCCAATAGGGTCCATAATGGTCACTATAATAATATGTCAGCAGACATCTATTGTAACATTATGGAATACAAATGTACAATTTTTTTTATAGTTTTTTTGACCCACGCTTCTTTCAGAAATATGTTAATTTATACTGGTAGTAAACTTTCTTAAAATTATGTTAATAATTAAGATTTCAAGGCAGTTCAAGAAAATAAATCCCACCTTATGAATTCCGTAAAATGATAATAGCTAGTCATCGTTTTGATTTTATATTAAAAGGAATATATACATATGTGTGTATATGTATAAATATATATATACACACATATGTATGTACACACATACACACATTCTCCCACTCTCTAACTATGCTCTCTTTCTTTAACACATACACACACATCACAAACACACACACACACACACACACACACACACAAACACACACACACACACACACACACACACACACACACACACACGCACGCACGCACGCACGCACGCACGCACGCACGCACGCACACATGGTCTATACTTTGTAAATAATTTTACCTACGTTATAATTCTAGTAAGTTTTAATATTAATTATTTCGTAATTTATATCCCTTTATATGTATTAAAATACACTAATTGGTTGCTTGTGTAGTCCATGGAGATGGGGCACTGGTGATTTGTAACACAGATTCTTCAAAATTTACTGTACGCACCAGTCGCTCACAAAATTGGTCTTACATATTTAATTGTACCCCAAGTTGTTTTTTTTTTACTACCTTTTGTGAAGAGAAAATAAATCATTCATACATACATTCATAATCATTATTTTATTTTTAAACAATTTTTTGTTACGTTTATTAAGTATATGTATTCAAGTACATATGTTATATTTACCCATTCTATAATGAAGTACTGGCCTTCGTGATTCACTTTTCACCCCAAAGATTGACTAGTAGAGAATGCCACTAGCAATAAGTCCACCTCTGGTACCATTTTTTTATTTATATCAACAAAGTTATTTAAATAAATTTAAAAATAAATTTCCCTCTGAAATCGGTACGTGATATTGTCACCAATTATCAATTGACTAATTCCTTTTTGTATTCGACAAAGTTTCCAAAAAGGGACCATAACGGAACATTGTCACGGTTTATGCTGTGGCACAACATCTTCAATTATGTACGAAGTGGCCGTGGTGTGATGTAACTCGAGGGTAGTGGGGGGGGGGGGGGGGATTAACGCATGGTGCGTAACAGGCGGCTACTGTTGCCCGACCTTTGTAACTTAAGGCAAAATCAGACCCTTCATCTCCATTCTAATTATTATAATAAAATATGATCCGCACAAACAACTTTATTAATATTTTCAACCAACTCCAAAAAAGGTGGAGGTACTCAATTCGGTGTTTTTTTTTTACATTTGTTATTTCATATCTATGTCAGGTATAAATCGATTTGGAAAATTCTTTATATTAGCACAAACGATATATTTTTAGATTGGTTGTGTAATATTTTTTTCAAAATTTATTTAGTATTTTTGTTCTTAAATCAAACAAAATTTTTTCCACAATTGAAGTCGATTTTCATGTGAAACACAATTTTAAATTATGTTTACTGTATATTTAGAAATTTACATTTGTAAATACGAAAGGAGCCCATAGTCCTCAGGAATGGAAATGCATGAGAAAAGCTAGTAAAACCGCTCTCTAATGTCTTTAAAATAATTTAAATTATATGAGCTAATCTTTACTATACCTAATAGAATTATTAACACGCAGACCAAGCGACCAAGCTATTATATGATAATAGTTTTAAATTGTACTTAAGATGATTTTTTTTTTATTTTTATTACGTGCTTGAGTTCTTGCATACATAAAACTTATGGCGTTGGAATACGTTCAGAAAGTTACGGCTAACTTAAACGGAATAATTCATGAGTTAGTGCTTTTATTATTTAACGCTACACGTTTGGGTACAGTTTGATATTCAGAACTCTAAATTTCATAAAGGCGTGTGTTACTTACTTGAATATACCACAAGCCCAATACGAGTGTTATTTATAGTGATCGATACTTAAAGAAGCGATGCGAAAAACAGTAAAAGTGACTATTTTTATTTATCGTCGCCAATTTTTGGGACAATCGAAAATAGCACAGGCCAGTGTCCACTGAAAATATGACACAATTCAGTGAAGAAACACCGGTAGAATAGGAAAACACGCGGCGACATCGCGCCCGAGCCGAGACCAGTTCGCCCTACAACTTTTCACGCGTTGGTCGACACCTACGCGCCGCCCGTCGAATACGATGTGATAACTAAAAATAATTAAAAACCAATCGAGTCACAGACAACTGCGTTCGAAATTCGAAAGTTTGAAAAAAAAAGTAAATGTTTCGGTGTTCATTGACAATGCGGAGTGCGTGTGAATGGATTTGGCTGAATGGCGCACAGATTTGGCGGGAAACCGAGGTGACAGCGCAGTTGACGGATGATCTTCGTGCGTTCCTTCAGGTGCGTTCAAATAACTCGAGCTGATAAAAATAATGATAAAAACGTGATGAATGTTTGTGATCTTTGTAACTTGTGGACAAAAACAACTGTATTTATTAACTTAACACTGCATTTGTTTCGTGTTTACCCAAAACTGAGCATTTTTACCGAGAGTTCTAATAGTTCATTATAGTTTGCAATAAATATAAGTCGGTACAGGTTATATTGTTTGCATATTAATTATTGGATAACAGCAATTAGTACTTGAGAAAGGAAAGTCATAAAATTGAACTTCTTATAACATGACACTTAGAGACAATATTATGCCTAAGAACAAGGAATTACAAAATCTTTGATTATGCCGGATAACAAATTGCATTGGAATTGTGAAAGCTGTTTTTTAAAAATGTTTTGTTAATAATACAATAAGCACTCAGTTAATAATAATTAATTAAAATAAATTGTTTTCTAAGTAAATTAATTGCATTTTTTGCTATAACTTTTCTCGTTGTCACTTGCTAAATATAGAAGAACTTGTAGATTCAAAACATCGTAATTGTGGTCATTTATTTCAAGCAGGCTATTTGGCCTATATTTATTCATACTCATAAATGTCTGTTACGGAACATAAATATTAATAATCTTGTAATAATACACGTAACGTCTCTTTATAGCGTCGGATAACTACTGCCTTAGGTCAAAAGTCATTTTCCAGGAAGTCATCTGCGGTTTTGCGGTAATTTGCAGATTACACGAGGTAAACATTCTACTCCTGCTGGATTTGTTATTAAGACATAGCTACCTTATTCTTCTGTGTTTAATGGCCATTTTGTAATGTCAACTATAACTATACATATGCATTGTTGTCTATCAAATGTTAGCAGGGTCAATAACGCGCTCGAGACATCCCTGGTGTTATAGATTACGATAACTGTTTACCATCAGACAGGCTGTAGGTTTAATTCGTAAAACACTCACAAACACACACTCACAAACATACACAATACATATGCACACATATACAACACACACACACACACACACACACACACACACACACACACACACACACACACACACACACACACACACACACACACGCACGCACGCACGCACGCACGCACACACACACACACACACACACAGAGAGAGAGAGAGAGAGACGCACACATCTACTTTAATTATCATTATCATCATAATTATTTAATCATCATCATCGTCATCATCTTAGCTATTATTTGCCCACTGTAGAACATAGACCTCCCCCATAGACAGCCATACATTTAATCCCTGCAATGCATTTAAGATCGTCACTCCATCTGGTGTGGGGTCATCCTACACAGCGTTTGTTTAATACCTGTTTAATATTATAAAATAATAGCTGCGTTATATTTAAAATTAATTAAGTCAACTCGTTGCCTGTGACGTAGAAGATTTGTTATACAGGCATGCTCCCAGTTTAGATTCCATATTCTACCAAAGATCTAAAGATATTTGTATTTGTACCTTACTTTAATTTATAGTTATACCGTAAATATAGGACTTTGTGATGAGTAAGCAAAACTTATATGTATTCAGATCTTTAAGTCTTCAAAAAAGAAGGCAATTCTCAATTCGGTTATATTTTTATTATGTTTGTTACCTCATAACTCCGTCAGTTGTAAACCAATTTGGAAAATTATTTTTTTAATCTGAAAGGATATACTTACAGATTGGTGGTCGATTTTGATACCATTTTATCAAAATCGGTTCAGTAATTTAATTTTTAAATCTAAATAACTAGTTTTACCACAATTGAAGTCGGTTTTATTTATTTATTTAACTCTTTACTGCACCAAAAACATAAAAATAAACTATGCCATATAGGGGGGAAAGGGATTGTTAGTAATGGAGACTGAGAATCCTATTGCTAGCAATATACCCCACTAGGTCGAGGTCGACCGCGAGGAGGTCCTTGCGGTTCCCCCTGGAAACTATCATGGTTAATTCCTGATGAATTCATCATGATGGGCTAACTGGCCTGTTTTCATTCTCATCTATCACTCTTCACTGGTGCTGCGCCAGCGTATCCCGTTAGCGCAGGCGGGGTTACCATACCATTTTCACCCATCAAAAAAATAAACTATGACATATAAACAATGCAACTGAAATACAGTATCATGGAGTACAGGTTAATATATACTTATAAAGGTACAAAAGGCAGTCTTATCGCTAGGACAATCTCTTACAGGATTTCTTCATAGAATCCAATTTAATTATCTCAAAAGTTGACTGGAATAGAATGCTATATTAGCATTTTTCTTTACAACACAGGGGGCAAACGAGCATGCGGCTCACCTGATGATAAGTGACTACCGCCGCCATTAAGTCCGCTTTTTGTACCAAACAGTTTTTTTTATAATGTAATCAATCTTTACCAATATTATAAACGTGAAAGTGAGTTTGTTTGTTACATTATAAAGCATTCACAGCTTGACTTATTACTATAAAATTTGATATACACATAGGTATGTACTATATGGGATGAAGAAGACCATAGGCTACTTTTTATAAGTAAACCTATCCTGGTGGACGAAGTCGCGGATAAAAGTTAGTAAAGATTACATAAATAAATGATTAGTATGTACGTTGAAAGCCACGTGGCTTCCCATTTGGTCTAACAAGTGCTTCTATTTCAGTGTTGACGTTACAGTAACGGGCATGTGTCCTTGTGATATATCGTGTCTCTGATTGATTGTGCTGTCGTGGCTTCGATTGAGATTCCTAAGTTTTGTTTCGAGTAAGTAAGAGCCGACTTAGAGAGCTAGGGATGAGCAGCAATGTCTTAAAACATCTCATCACCTAACTGCGGTCGCCAACCGGTCTGCCAAGCGTGGCAACTACTGGCAAAACTCCCCAAGGGGAGCTGTTCAGCAGTGGACAGTTAAAGGCTGATATGACGGTGATGGAAGTATTAATTGTAATAAATGAACATTTTTAGATATTTGAATGTATTAGAATTATTATGAAAGTACTGCTCATGTCTATAGGCGACGGTTACCACTTTCCATCAGGTGGGCCGACAGCTTGTTTGCCATTCTAAGTTGTATAAAAAAAAAAAAAATTATTATGAATATATCATGGGGAGTGTTCTGAGGAATTGTTTGGATTGATACCTGCTACTGATTTTCACCACCGTACAACTCGCCACAAACTAAAGTTCCATCCCAACCATCTGGATAAGTGGCGACCTTCAACCGTGTGTTTTTCAAGGCACATTCTTCCACGTATGACCACGGTTTGGAATCAATTTCTAGTAGCAATATTTCAGAACCGATACGACATCATAACCTTCAAGAAAAGAGCATATTTTTTTTAAAAGGCCGGCAGCAGACCTGCAATACCTTTGGTGTTGCAGATGATCATGGGCGGCGGTAGTCACTTACCATCAGGTGTATCGCACGTCTGACCCAATGTCTGTGTTAACAGTATGCACTAGCGGGGCACCAGTGAGGCAAGATTGGTGAGGATGAAAAGGCAGGTCAGTTAGTCCATCGTGATGAATACACCTGGAATTTAGCACGATGGTTTCTAGAAGGGGCCTCGTGGAGGTCGACCTGATAGGGTATATTGTTAGCAATGGGACTAGTAGTCCGCATTACTAACAATCCCTTCCCCCCTATAGATATCGTATTAAAAATGAATAAGTATTAAAAATAATACTTATTACTTCGTAAGGTATTTTTATTTTGTTCAAGTTTTTAACCGATTTCAAATAAGTGTGGTCTCTCAATTCGACATTATTTTTATCTACACTAATATTATAAAGAGGAAAGATTTGTATTTTTGTGTGTATGTTTGTAATGAATAAACTCAAAAACCACTTTACCGATTTCAAAAATTCTTTCACCATTAGAAAGCTACATTCACCCTGAGTAACATAGGCTATACTTATTGCTAGAAAATATTAAGGATCCTTACTAAAACTTTAGTAACGTAACTCAAGGTGTATAAAAAATGCTATAAAATATCTTTCATCGCGTGTGCTGCGGAAACTATTGGTGATAAAACAAAAGTATGTTCTACAATATTGAAGAAAATATCAATAACTACAAAAAACTTCCCGATACTATATGTCCAACTATTATCGTTATGTCACAATAACCACTTTTTAAAATATTGTAAAAATGTGCACCCGTGCGAAGCCGGGACGGGCCGCTAGTATTTATTATATTTTGCTATGTAAATATATTATTCTATCTAAAACTTGGTATAAAAACTCTACATGTATATTTTTTAATGGATAAAAATGGAGTGAAATTCCCGCCTGTGCTATTTAATTAAGCTGGCAAGGTACCAACGAGGGTTAACAAATAGGCAAAAATAAAGCCAGCTCGGGTGATATGAATTCGTCAACCAAGATGGTATTTGTGGGGACTGCATGGAAGTCGACTTGATAAGCTATATTGCTAGCAATGTGGTAATTTTTTTAATGGATGAGAACAGAATGGTAACACCGCCTGCACTTTCGAAAAACACTGTTATGTACATGGTACTGCTCATGTCTATAGGTGACGGTTACTCTATCAGGTGGGCCGTCAACTTATTTGCCATTCTAAGTTGTAATAAAAAAATACGCTGGAGGAACACCAGTGAGAGATGATAGGTGAGAATGAAAACAGGTCAGTTAGCCCATCATGATAAATTCCATGAATTAACTACAATGGTTTCCAGGAACCGCGTGGAGGTCGATCTAATAGGGTATATTATTAGTAATGGGACCCAACAGGGGGGAAAAGATTGTCAACAGTGGACTTTGACAGCCCCATTGCTAGCAATATATCAGGTCGATCTCCACATGGTTTCCCTTGGAAACCATCGTGAACAATTCTTGTTGAATTCGTCACGATGGGCTAATTGACCTGCTCCATCCTCACGTATCATCTCCCACTGTTTCCCCGCCGGTGTATACCGATAGCGCAGATGGGGTTACCATTCCATTATCACCTATTACAAAAAAATGGGACCCTATTCCGAACAATCCCTTTTCCCCCAACGATATATATTTGGTGGAAACTCTGTGTAACTAACTATAACATACTATATCATATCAGGCGTTAACTGTTCACTGCTGCATCGCTGCTCCCCCATAAGGGGGGGGGGTTGCCAGTAGTTGCCACGCTTGGCAATCGCAGTTAGCTTTGGTGATATTTTAAGAGGGATGCTGCTGTCCATTCCTCGGCCATTAAGTGTAAACTTGTATTGTGGTAATATACAATTAAAGTCCACTACTGGGCTGCTGCTGATGATGATGAGCGTGGCCTTAACCCTCCATTATTGTTGGAATGTGGGCCCTAATTACCGTTGACCCGAGATGTGTTCGAAAAAGTATACTTTTTTGCCCAACTTGTTGTTTGAACCCAAGGTCTTTGACCGATACCAAAATCACTGGACAATAGATCAGTGGTTTCTAAACTTTTTTAAACTTCGTACTTTTTTTTTATTAAATATACTACGGCGGGAGGGGAAAGGGGTTGTTAGCAATGGAGTTTGACAGCCCCATTGCTAGCAATATGCCCTATCAGGTTGCCCTCCACGTGGTCCCCCTGGAAACCATCGTGAACAATCTTGTTGAATTCGTCACGATGGGCTAACTGACCTACTTCATTCTCACCTATCATCTTTCACTGGTGCCCCGTATATATGTATACCGATAGCGCGGGTGGGGTTACCATTCCATTATCATCCACAAAAAAAAAAAATACTACGGCGATACCTAGTGATTATATCGTGGTTTTACTTAAAAGTGTGAAAATATTTTTTTGTCTACTTCGTATAAAATTCCATAGCAAATTATAATCAACAAATAAAAATATATATGTAGGTACCTACAAAAAAAATACTGTCGCGTCAACTCGACAGTATATTTTACAGGTTCTCAGAATCTCCAGACAAACTAACTGGTATCTCATAATTTTGAAAACGTTATTTAACTTTAAAATCTTGGTGTTAAATCATGAGGGAGGTTATGTCCATGGTACTGCTCATGTCTATAGGCGACGGTTACAACTTTCCATCAGGTGGGTCGTCAGCTTGTTTGCCATTCTAAGTTGTATAAAAAAAAATGATGAACAATAATTAAGTATTTTGTTCTACAAAAAAAAAAAAAGAAACACTAATTGTGGCAGAATTAGATATTTATTTATTCACTCTTTATTGCATCACTTAAATAATAATACGACAAAAAATTTATATATTACATCTATAAGTTATAAAAGTCGGTCTCATCGCTAAAGCAATCTTTTCAAAACAACCTTTGCTTAGAGGAGAAAAAAAGTCTTGTTTGGCTTAAGAAGTGTATATTTAATAAAAAAAAATTGCTTATTTTAATTAATATATATATAGTTATTTTAATTAAAAAACTAAATTAGTAAATCAATTTTGATACGATTTCCATGGTATAAATCTGAGAGTATTTCCTTTCAGATAAATAAACAGTTTTTCAAAACGGTCGTCGTTTTTTGAAGTCGGTAGACAAAAGTATCTGTTTTGAAAAAAAAAAATATTAATACCTTTAAAATACGTTATAGTTTCGCGAAGCCCACTTTAGGAATCGCTGCATTGGACCAGCGTGGAAGGTATGAATGCGGAGAACTCGCCTGATACGAGAGCGTACAACGGGTGCGGGCGGGTAGCGTTTAACTTTTTACAACACTTGGACAGTTCTTGCGGCAGTCGGCGGTTAATGACCGCGGGGGTGGTCCCGAGCCCTCATTAAATGGTTCGTTAGCTTTATCAGCGGCGTTCTCGGGTTGTTCCTGTTCTTATAGATGTTTGAATTTGTTTTAATTAACACTATTCACGCCGTTCCGCCGCAGCCGCCGATTGATGGTCGAATAATATGCTGCTCTGTAACGCTTGTTACAGTCTTTTGGCTTTGTAAGACTTTGTGTGACCAATTTCACGATGGAAAGATAGATGGAAGTATAGATTTGTTTATCGAATGATGATAAAATGGTATACTAGTAGGGTACCAGTGAAGGATGAAACGATTAGGATGAAGTCAGTTGGTACGTCGTGGCGAATTCACGTTAAATAAACTGTGATGGTTTACAGGGGGACTACGTGGTAGATAAATAGATAGATACACTTTATTGTTTCCTCCAAAAGATTACAATAGTAAACAATGGTAGTCTAATTGATTGGGTATATTTCTATTAATGAGGTCTAGTGACCTCTGAATTGATCACTAGCTTTTAGCTACGACTTTGCGTGACAGGGATATGATTGTTGAACGGGACAAAAAGTACCTATACACCAATATACCCCAATCATAGTTATTAGTTAAGCCGTTGAGGCGGTAATAGGCAACAAATTAACAAACTTACATAACATTAGCAAAATTAGTAAATAAAATTATGATTGATTGATTGACCTTTTTCCTAGGGAAGGTTGGGTTTTTCTTATGTATAAGTGAATATTATATTAGCATCATGCTTCACTACATAGGTTATATCCTAATTTAGTACATAGGATACTTTATGTATTAACTCAACAGTTAGTATATTAGTAAATAAAATGAGACTTGATTGATTGACCTTCTTCATCGAGGAGGTTGGGATTTTTTTATGTATAGGAGAATATGATAATATTAGTATCACGTTTCACTACACAGGTTATATCCTAATTTAGTACATAGGATACTTTATGTATTTACTCAACAATTACAATATTAGGAAATAAAATGAGAATTGATTGATTGACCTTCTTCATCGGGAAGGTTAGGTTTTCTTATGTATAAGGTAATATGATAATATTTGCTATCCCGTTTCATTATGTATATATTGTATTATATCCTTACTTAGTACATAGGATCCTTAATGTATCAACTCATATCAGTAGAGCTGAGGTTAATTTATTTATTTATTCTTTATGATGTGATCAACATTACAAAAGAATGTCTGATACAAAAGGCGGACTTAATACTATATAGCATTCTCTCCCAGTCAATACACAGTTAGTTATGTCTATAGGAGACGTTTCCCACTTTCCATCAGTTAGACCGTCAATTTTAACGCTATACCGAGTCGATTAAAAAGTTACTGATAAGACAAACGTATCTCTCCCCCGAGGAATAATGTAGCATCTATTATATCAGTGATTATGGTGGATTTAGACTATGTATAAATCTGCAGGGTATGGACTCATTTCCACAATATCCGTGAGCCGTGTAGGGTCCATAAAGCGGGGGCGGTCCAGATAACGTGTTACGAGCATGATCAGCCGCTGACAAACTGCCTAATAACACCATACAGATGTTTATGAAGATAGACGGGATTAGGTGCGGTTCACACTCGAGGCGTCTTCCTTTGTAATGACTCAGAAATCACTTTTAATATTAAATAATTTAAGGTTTTGTTCCATCAAACAGAGAACACCAATTTTGATCATGACAAAATATACGAGTATATAATAATTATGTATATAATTTATATATATCATTACATAGTATAAAACAAAGTCGCTGTCGCTGTCTGTCCGTCCGTATGCATGCTTAAATCTTTAAAACTACGCAGCGGATTTTGAAGCAGTTTTTTTTAATAGATAGAGTGATTCACGAGGAAGGTTTATATGTATAATCCATGCATAATATTGTAGAGAAATATTGATAAATTAAGAGGTTTCTAATGTGATGTCGTAAATAAACACACTTTTTTACGCTTACATTGCAAACACTGGCTGAACCCCACGAGATAAATCAAAATAATGTACTACAGTATTGTACACCTTAA
The DNA here is from genome assembly GCF_026898425.1 of Galleria mellonella. Lineage (NCBI taxonomy): Eukaryota > Metazoa > Arthropoda > Insecta > Lepidoptera > Pyralidae > Galleria > Galleria mellonella. The sequence goes on from NW_026442180.1 coordinate 943,572, forward strand.
AAAGGCCAACAAAAAAGTCCGCGATGGTATATCTCTATCTCTTAAGGATAACCCACAATAACCATTTTTTATCCTTTATATTTTACGGGAAAAAATGGTTTATTTACGAAGTGATTTTAAGCAATACAGCATTAATTTTTATCCAGTTATGTACCTTAAATACTTCTTTACAGAATGTAATTTTAATGAATATTTTCGAAGATATTACGGATTTAAAATACGCGAAGATAGCGATTGCGTCGGTACCAGCCGGGGTGGGGAGTGGGATTTAGTATCAGCATTGGACGTATGCGAAGCCGGGGTGGATCGCTAGTATTAAAGTACACAATCGATTTTATTAAAACTTCTGTGAACTAATTTGAAAGTATATCTATCAGACAAAAAAAAATCAAATAGATTTATGTATGATGAAGTTATGAGGTAAAAAACATTGAAACAGCTAAATTGGGAACTGTTCCTTTTCGGAAGTCGGTTGATTATTTTAATGCACAAAATGTAAAATGTGATACATATACATTCACCAGAGGGAGACTTTGTACAAAAGTCGATTGCTTGGGTACCTCTGTCCCATTCGTGTTTCAACCGTGTAGCAGTTGTGTTTGCATGGCTGTGTTTCGGTTTGAAGGGTGAGATATGGCGTGAATTTACTGGGTACAGAGGAATAACACCTGAGTCCTCAGGAATGGCAACGCATGGGGGGTATCATGGGCGAAACAGTATACTCTGTTATGTCCACGGTACTGCTCATGTCTATAGGCGACGGTTACCACTTTCCATCAGGTGGGCCGTCAGCTTGTTTGCCATTTTAAGTTGAATAAAAAAAAAATATCATAATATATTTTTTTTGACTGCATTTCAAAAAGTTAGCTGCCCATATTTTTAAAACTTTTTCAATTTCCGTACAAGGTAAGTTTGTAATATAATAAGCAAGAGTAATATGAAGTGTTTACAGAAGCCACTGTCCAGATTTTTCACATGCATAGTTGAGAAGTTTGAACTCCTTTCAAAGTTTTCTTTTTAACTATGCATATAAAAAAGTTGATACAAACTTCGACACCGGAGCTCTTTCTGTTTAAAAAAAAATAACTGCATCTAATAATTAAAAACTCATTGAAGTTAACAAATCATTTAATTAAGTATCATCGTCATCATATCGTATCAGTTTTTAACTGCTGCTGCCACTGCTGAACATAAGCCTTTTTTGTACAGCTTAGAATGGCAAACAAGCTGACGGCCCACCTGATGGAAAGTGGTAACCGTCGCCTATATACATGAGCAGTGCCATGGACATAACAGAGTATACTGTTTCGCCCATGATACCCCCCATGCGTTGCCATTCCTGAGGACTCAGATGTTATTCCTCTGTACCCTGTAAATTCAAGCCTCCCCCTAGGGGGGGTTTGCCAGTAGTTTTCACGGATTGGCAGCCGCAGTTAGACTTTGAAGATGTTTTAAGAAGGCTGCTGCTGCCCATCCCTCGCCCTCCCTTTTGTCATCCCGTATGGTCCCAGCATAGAATAGGCCACCCCTTCCTTTCTCGTGTGTATCGTAATTAAGTATCAACCAAGTTTAATTATCTATTAATTAAGCCGTGAAAGACAAAATTTAAGCAATTTTGTCTTTCACGGCACAATATTTGTTGTTTATACCGGTTAACCGATCTCAATTCTGCCACCCCTTATCTTTGCCGCTCGGGAGAGAGGGAGAGAATTATTAGTAATGGGGTTAAACGGCACCATTACTAGCAATATTCCCTGTCACAACGACCTCCACGCGGTCCCTGAAAACCATCATGGATGATAATTCGCGGTGAATTCATTACGATGTGCTAAATGGCCTGAAATCGTTCTTTATCTCTCATCACTTATATACCAGACGGAGTTACCATTCTATTTTCACCCTATAAATATACGTAGCCTTACATCTTTGTTAATATTATAAATGTATAAGTCAGTTTGTTTGTTTGCTATTTCTTTGCGCCTTGACTACTTAACCAGTATTAATAATATGTTAGGAACATTACAGATGGTGTTTGTGGAAGTACTAATCCATCAGGGTATTTTATATAGATTAGTTATATCTCGGTCAGTGAATACATTCCAGTCACACAGTCAAAGTCACGTGTAAAAGCTAGTCAATGTATACAACACAAAGTACTTGTGCCCATACTTTATAGAGTACTAGAAAGTGGCACTTTCAAGTTATCTCTAGAATTGGATGTAATCCCTCACACCTGCGACCGAAGGAAAGGAGCTCGCGTGATAAGATCAAACTTCTGTGAATTAAGAAAAGAAAATATTTTATAAAACAAAAACATTGTACTTGTTTGGAGGGGCGGGACAAAATCTTAATGGGCTATTAACGAGGGTTTATGTTATAATTATGGTGTTAGCGAACAATTATTTCGGCTTACCTTGTTATACCTTGAGAAGGGGCATTTTTCGTCCCTATTCGTTAAGATTTGGGGCGTGCTTAAGAAGAAGTAAATGAAAATAACTGTTTATTTGTAGCTTATGTATCGATTAGTATTAATAGTGATTTATATTCTAAATATTTTTTTTAATGGGTGATAATGGAATGGTAACCCCACCCGCGTTATCGGTATACACCGGCAGGGCGCCAGTGAAGGATGATAGGTGAGGATGAAGTAGGTCAGTTAGCCCATCGTGACCAATTCAACAAGAATTGTTCACGATCGTTTCCAGGGGGGACCACGTGAAGGTCGACCTAATAGGGCATATTGCTAGCAATGGGGCTGTCAAACTCCATTGCTAACAATCCCTTTCCCCCCAAATATTAATAGTTACTAAGTGCTACTTCAGCTGTCCGATAACGACATGCTTTCTAACTGCATTGGGTTGACTGGAAGAGATCTCTGTCAGAGATAAGTCCCTTACTCACAATATTTGTGGTTCTATTGTCTTCTTTTATTTCCTTAACGGTTTAATCATTGGTCATGTGTTCTTTAATGGGTAAATGTGAAAGAAATGTAAGTCGAGTATTTTTTTTTTATTGGATGATAATGGAATAGTAACACTGCATGCGCTAACGGTATACGCTGGAGGGGTACCAGTGAGGGATGATAGGTGAGAATGAAAGCAGGTCAGTTTTTTTTTAATGGGTGATAATGGTATGGTAACCCCGTCTGCGTTATCAGTATACAATGGCGGGGCATCAGTAATAGATGACTAATGAGGATGAAAGCAGGTCAGTTAGCCCATCCTGACGAATTCAACTGGAATTAGCCACGATGGTTTCCAGGGGGAACCACGTGGAGGTCGACTTGACAGTGTATAGTAACGTTGCTAGTAACGGGGCTGTTTGAGCCATTACTTACAATCCCTTTCCCCCCAAGCACGTTAGTTAGCCCATCGTGATAAATTCTACAAGAATTAACCATGATGGTTTCCAGGGGGAATCGTGTGGAGGTCGACCTGATAGGATATATTGTTAGTAATGGAGCTGGTAAATCCCCATTACTAATAATCCTTTTCCCTCTCGTACTAGTGAGTGGTAACAGGTGAGAATAAATGCATGTCAGTTAGCTCATCGTGACGAATTCCACAAGAATTAATCACGATAGTTTCCAGGAGGAACCTCGTGAAGTTCGACTTGACAGGGTATATTGCTAGCAATGGGGCTACTAGACTCCATTACTAATAATCCCTTTACCTCCACAATGGGGCTATTAGACCCCATCACCCGTTATATGCAGTCTTTGAGATGGAGCAGGACATAGGCTACTTTCATCCTGGTCAAAAAATTTTTTTTCATTACGCGGGCAAAGTCGCAGGTTAACACTAGTAAATAAATAGTTTATGTTTGCATATTTATATGTAGTTTTGACAGGTGCTTAAATAACTGCTCTTAAAACTTATTTGTGTTGGCAAACAAGGTAGCTAACTTAACAAATAAAGCAAACCAGTGACGTCGGTATTGCCGCAGACTGCATAATGTTTTATTGATGATTTTAAGCGACTGCAAATAGAAGGTATACGATTCAATGGTATTTTTTTTGTGTATGTACCTACACACAAATTTTCGCTAATTCTGTACCGGTCTTGATTTTTATTTATTTGTTTATTTATTTATACTTTATTTTACGCAAAAATTACATAGTTAAAGTCTATATTAAATGAAGATGTACAACTGGCGAGCTTAACTCTGTAAGAGTTCTCTTCCAGCAAACCTTTAGTAAAATGAAGCATTAATTAATTTTTTTTTGTTATATATATATACATATCGTATGCATATTACCCATGCCTACTTTTTTTTTATTTTATACAACTTAGAATGGCAAACACGCTGACGGCCCACCTGATGGAAAGTGGTAACCGTCGCCTATAGACATGAGCAGTACCATGGACATAACAGAGCATACTGTTTCGCCCATGATACCCCCCATGCGTTGCCATTCCTGAGGACTCAGGTGTTATTCCTCTGTACCCAGTAAATTCACGCCATATCCCACCCTTCAAACCGAAACACAACTGCTTCACGGTTGAAACACGAATGGGACAGAGGTACCCAAGCAATCGACTTTTGTACAAAGTCTTTCTGTTAAGTCTACTTTTCCCCTACTAAATATTTTGTTTTGGCATTTTTCAAATACATTTTTCCCATATATACCTAATACAAATTTTCAATGACAGCTTAACAAGAATATTGTCGTATGATTAAGAGCGTTTATAACGAAATGCGACGGCGACGTAATCATTTATCAATTTTCAAAAATAATTTAATAATTTTCAATGTTTTCGACTGATTATTTTAAAAAGTGCCCACGCACTAAAGCGTTAATCATACAATAATACATTTGTTAAGCTGTCACTGAAAATTTGTATAATGACGACAAAATCTATATGAACATTTTTTCCCTCTTCGTTCTATATATTCTTAAGTTTGGCAAATACATATGTATGTTTAATTATAAAATTTCTTTGGTATCTGTTTATCGTTCAATTATTTATTTTAAAGAATATCACTGATTACTTCGGAGTAAATGCAGAGAGAGATCGCGTAATATCTGCTGTACAAAACTGCAGTAGGGGTCCAATACTTTTAATAGATAGATAGATACTCTTTATTGTTTCCTCCAAAAGATTACAATAGTAAACTTATTATAAATATAAATAATTACAAGAAATAATCACAATGAGAAAACAATGGGCGACCTTATCGCTAAACTGATCTCTTCCACAACCTTTGGATGGAGAGGAGTTTGGATGGAGAATAGCCTCCCACCAAATAAACAATTTGGTGGCTATTTTATCTACTCCTTGATAATAGGGGGAAAGAGATTATTAACAATGGGTTCTAACAGACTCATTGCAAGCAACATAACCTAATAGATCGACCTCGACGAAGTTCCCCCTGGAAGCTATTGTGGTTAATTCTTGTGGAATTCATCACAGAGGGCTAACTGAGCTGCTTTTATCTTCGCTTATCACCTTTCACTGGTGTTCCGCTAGCGTGTATCGATAGAACAAGCGGGATTAGCATTCCATTTTCAACCATCAAAAACTCTTTGAGCAAAGCTTGATTTTATAGTTGAAACAATTTTTAATATCGTTTAAGTATTGTTTCCTTTAAAAATATATATTTATCTTTCCTTTTTTATATATGATAATGGCATTAACCCCGTCTGTGCTATTGGTATATCACCAGTGAACAGATGAAGATGAAAGCCGCATTCGACGAATTAAACTAAAATTAGTCACGATGGTTTCCAGGGGGAACCACGTGGAGGTCGACTTGACAGGGTATATTGCTAGTAATAGGGCTATTTGACCCCATTACTAACAATCCCTTTCCCCCCTGTAATATCTATTAGTTCATTTATTTAGTTCAAAAGGTACATCATCAGTGTAAACACAGACGTTAATTTTAATTGGTATATATTTATATTATTATATATAATTGGTACAGTGCTTGCATTTTACATTTACACCAATTATAGATGCACACAACATTTTTTTAAGTAATTGTTTTTTTTTTTATTTTAATTCTTTCTTTTATTCAACTTAGAATGACAAACAAGCTGACGGTCCACCTGATGGAAAGTGGTAACCGTCGCCTATAGACATGAGCAGTACCATGGACATAACAGAGTATACTGTTTCGCCCATGATGCCCGCCATGCGTTGATTTAGATATATTTTAAAATAGATAATCTAAAGAATTTCTTTATAATTGCTACTCATAGGGATAAAAATATTTTTTATCACATAAACTTAATTACAAACCTTTTTTTTACAAGTATTTTTCTTTTTATAATTCTATATTTTTTATGAGCCATATTATCTGTGTTGCAACTACAATTTCTAGTGCATCAACTGGACAGACCGTTTAGTAGACAGTAGAGTTGCGTCAGTGTGGGCAACACGACAATGTGATGCGCTTATCATTGAATTGCGGCTGACAGTTGGCAACTGAAAACTTACATGAACGCACGTTACTCATAACAACTCACATGTGTGCTGGACACTTCGATCCTTAGATAACTGCCATCCACAATTTAACTTCTGCAAAATATAGATTTAAAGAAGAAGAAAGAATTATTTTTAGTGCTTAATTTCACTTATAATAATACTATGATACTACCGACTAAACCGTCTTTCAAAAAAAGCGTTCACGCTCACTTTTTTTACTTTATCCGAGCAGTAAATACTTTATATTATTCTCAATTTCGTGTATAATATAGTATATATCATATATGTGTAAGTATATTTGTTATTCATATATATTTATTCGTTTATATATGTAATTTTAGTATGTATGTATATCAATAATTAGTAGTACCGCATTCGAGTATTCTGACACTTCCCTATGGTTGACTGGGAGAGAATGCTTTTAGCATTAAGTCCACCATGTACACATATTTGTACTAATGAATAAATAAATAACAAAAAACATTTAACAATAAACAAAAGTCATGTTTTTCTTATGCAACTTGGAATGGCGTCGTCGTCGCGTACAACAGTGGATGCAGATGGCTCAGGACCGTTCTTTATGGCAGTCTATGGGGGAGGCTTATGTCCAGCAGTGGACGGATGGTGGCTGAAATGATGATGATGAACTTAGATTGGCGAACAAGCTGATGGCCTACCCGATGGAAAGTGGTAACCTCACCTATAGACATGAGCAGTACCATGGACGTAACAGAGTATTGTACATTTTTTTTTAAATATTTATTGACCTCTAAAATCTAGGTATTATCATCATCATCATATTAGCCGCTAACTGTCCACTGCTGAACATAAGCCTCCTCCATGAGGGGTTTTGCTAGCAGTTGCCACATTTGGCAGGCGTGTTGTCAACCGTAGTTAGGCTTTGGTGATATTTTAAGAGGGACGCTGTTGGCCATCCCTCAACTATAATTTTTTTTAGTCGCCTTTTATGACACTTACGGGAAAGGAAGGGGTGGCTCATTCTATGCCGGGACATAGCTACATGCAAATAATACCTAGGTATATTGTTGCATATTTTTAAAAGTTTCTTGTAGATTTATTTCTAGACTATTTTAAAGCTTAAAATTATAAACACAAAATGTTTTATGGTATCATTTGCATGATAGTCACCCATAAATTGTTGAAGTATGTTCAAGTTAGTTTTGTAAGTTTCTGCATTAACTGCATTTGATGCACGCCACAATATTGCATCGACAATAATGTAATTTATTGCTCGAAAATGTCGCGGGTCACGATTCGTAGTCTTTAAACTATAAATTATTTACTTACGAAAATAAATAGAGAGTCGAGTGTTGAAAATTGTCCTAAAGATTGTCAGTTACCTATTGGTTGACTTCATACCAGCTTTTAACTATCTCTTAAGCGGGACTTAACCCTTTAAGGGGGTTTTGCCAGAAGTTCCTACGTTTAGCAGGCTTGGCTTGTCAGGCTTTGGAGATGTTTTAAGAGGGACATTGCTGCCCATCCCTCACTTTTCTTACGACACCCACGGAAAAGGAAGGGGTGACCTATTCCATGCCGAGATCACACGACATATAATGCATACTTCTTCTTATTTAAGCGTTTCCTCTTATTGGGGCAATTTCAATTGCATTCTATACCAGCCAGCTTTATCTATCTTTGACTTTCCTATACGACATAACACCTAGTGTTTCCTTTAGCTGTCCCATGTAGTTATTTCTCGGTCTTTCCCTATAGTAAAGGCAAAATGCCGGGCTACCTTATACGACATAACGATTTTGTAAAGAGCATCTCTCTTCTCTTTTCATTTAAGAGTTTTCTCTTGTCGGTGCAACTAATTCATGTATCTTCTTCCAGCCAGTTTTATCCCAGGCCATATCCTTTATGACACGACACCTAGTGTTACTAGAAGGAAAAATAAAGGGCATAATGCATACATATATGTAATTATTTTAAGAAATATTTGTTTTTTAATGTTAGTAGGGACTATAAACGTCAAAACATATGTATAATATTATATCTGATGTTACGGTTTCATATTTTTAACTTATTATATTTATTATGAATTTGATTGATGACACCATAGCTGGCTTGATTATCCTACAGGGTCTCAAGATCGAGTCTAGACATTTTTTTTCTTTTTGCTTATTCTCTCGCCTCTTCCCGTTGTGTGGGGTCGGATTTCGTAATCATAAGGAGCCATTTGTTTCGTTTGTATGTGTCACTATCGATTTGATTCTCTCACTTCTGATTTTTTAAATTCTTGTTTTGGTTACTTAAAATAATTGGCCTTCTTTGGATGATGAGACCTTCGTGTAGATACTAAAAAGGTCTTAGACACCTTAAGTCTTAGAAGGTGTCGACCTCCCATGAGTTGTAGTAGCAGATATGTAATACTTTATATTATATGCCGCCTTTTTTTTATTTTTTATACCTTAATTTTAAGACGGATGTAACCTAATTGGAGATGTATTGTCTTAAAGAAAAAATAGGTTATCAATTCGGTTGTTTTTTTTCTATGTTTGTTACCTCATAACTATGTTAGTTGTAAACCGATTTGGAAAATTCTTTATTCACCTGGAGGGATTTACTTATAGATTTATCTTATAAAAATTTTATCAAAATTGGTTGAGTAGTTTAGTTTTTAAATGTAACCGACTGGTTTTTACACAATTAAAATAGGTTTTTTTCTGTGGAACTTAATCTTAATTATATTAAAAAGTTTTTATTATTACCTTCCGATTAGAAATTATTAGAATTTTATTGATGTCATAAAGATATCAAATTATAGTTCAATACGATACCAACGAGTGCTTGAAAAATTTATTGTTTTCAACTACAAAGACGGAATACGAACGAGGCGAGTTAAATGCTTGTAAAAGGCACAAATTATTTCGAGTAAGTTGCGGAGACTCTCAATATTGAATTCATTGCAGATTCAAGCTTTTATTGCTCCCCGGTGTAAACACAATTGGCGGTACACGAACGGCTACTGCAGTTTGTTTTACGATATATTTCTGTGTGATTTATTTGAATTTCTTATAATAATAAAATAATTGGGATTTTTTTTAAATATTTATTTATGTTATTTATATATTTATTCTATAATGTATGTCTTCATGATCATCATATTAGGCGTTGCTAAAAATGGCGCAACTACTGGTAAAATTCAGTTGACAGTTACGTTATGTCGTTTTAGGTTATTTTAATAATTGTTTGTTTGTAACATTTTATTGTTTTTTTTTATACAACTTAGAATGGCAAACAAGCTGACGGCCCACCTAATGGGAAGTGGTAACCGTCGCCTATACACATGAGCAGTACCATGGACATAACAGAGTATACTGTTTCGCCCATGATACCCTCCATGCGTTACCATTCCTGAGGACTCAGGTGTTATTCCTCCGTACCCAGAAAATTCACGCCATATCCCACCCTTCAAACCGAAACACAGCCATGCAAACACAATTGCTTTACGGTTGAAACACGAATGGGACAGAGGTACCCAAGCAATCGACTTTTGTACAAAGTCTCCCTTATTATTTTATCCTCGGTTTTATTGTGTGAAATGTCACAGGCACATCATTTCTCTCAGAGGCCATGAAAATCCCTGACTGTGTGGAAAAAATCAATTACAAGTCGTCTCCGGTGGAAATCTTCGAATATATCTCAATACCGGAGCAGTCCCAAACATTTTTCCCGACAAATAAGCTCTAAAGATTTATGCGTGCTGACTTCATTGCAGCCCCGGAGCGATTAAGATGCCTCCGCCTCTGAAAATGGGCAGATAAAATTCCGGACACCCTATATCATGGTTTTAGGTGCTTATAGCAGGCTTGGAGTCCGCGAATACAACGCTTGTGGATTACGTAGGTGGTCTAGAAACGATCCTATGTCACTGATAAAGCGATATAGATAGTTTTTTTGAACTAACATTAGAAGACAGGGCTATTTAATTCGGCAGTATTTTTATGAGATTTATTTTATACTACTTAGAATGGCAAACAAGCTGACGGCCCACCTGATGGAAAGTGGTAACCGTCGCCTATAGACATAAGCAGTACCATAGACGTAACAGAGTGTACTGTTATGCCCATGAAACCCCATGTTGGGCATAACGTCATAAAACATAAACGATATCCCCCATGCGTTGCCATTCCTGAGGACTCGGGTGTTATTCCTCTGTACCCTGTAAATTCACGCCATATCCCACCCTTCAAACGAAACGCAGCCATGCAAACACAACTGCTTCACGGTTAAAACACGAATGGGACAGAGGTACCCAAGCAATCGACTTTTGGACAAAGTCTCCCTCTAGTTGATTTTACACAACCTTCTGTTTTTTTAGTTTTTCTGTATCTTTCTTTTGTGTATGTATATTATGTATTAAATTTTTAAATTCCCATATGGTCTCGGCATAGAATAGGCTACCCCATCCTTTCCCGTGGGTATCGTAAGAGGCGACTAAGGGAGAGCGAGGGATGCAAAGCAGCGTCCCTCTTACATGTTTCTACCGTGAAGCAGTTGTATTTGCATGACTGTGTTTTGGTTTGAAGGGTGGCATAGCACTGAATTTACAGGGTACAGAGGAATAACACCTGAGTCCTCAGGATTAGCAACGCATGGGGGGTATCATGGGCGAAACAGTATACTCTGTTAAGTCCATGGTACTGCTTATGTCTATAGGCGATGGTTACTACTTTCCATCAGGTGGGCCGTCAGCTTGTTTGCTAAAGCTTTGAAGCGTAACTGCGGTTGCAATCCGCCTGCCAAGCGAGGCCACTACCGGGGAACCCTCCAAGGGGGAGGCTTATGGTCAACAGTGGACAGTTAAAGGCTGATAAGGTGATGGTATAAAATTCAGTATAAATGTTTTTGAATTGAAGTTTAGATTTCCATACTCGGTACAATAATTCAGTGTGATACAATTGTATGAATTTAATGACACCATTTGATTGCCGGAGTTACAATGGAGTCTGTTTTATTCGAATTTCCCCAGTTCACAGGCTAGAATGCAAGTACATCGTAAAATTTATGTGTTTTATTATAAGTACAATATACATTTTTAGCTTACTTTTGTTTGGCACTAGTGTTTAGCCGCGACTTCGTCCGCATGTCTGGCTTATATTGATCAGGGTTGTACCTATGTCGTTGTCCATTCCATGTAGTATACCAAATTTTATAATATTTTTTTATCGGATAAGCCGTTAAGTCACATAGCTTGAAGAACCGACAACAGATAAGGTCGCCTTTTCTCGTTCATATTTATTGTAATTATTATTTTTGACTTGGTGCAAAGAATAAGTCCTAGTCGAAAACATCGATTTTGGAAGTGGAATATGCTATATTAGGCCTATAAAAAATTCATAGGCATTCCTTTTCTCATGCAAGTAACTTTCATCCCTGACTATCGGTAGATGTCGCAACAAGGACTATTTTTGTAGTTTTTAAATCTTTAAACTGCATTGAATTACTTTGATATTTATATATTTACTAGCTGTACCCTACGGCTTTGCCCACGTAAATTAGTAATTAAAGTATTCTATGTGCCAATTTAGCATATTACCTATCTGTGTACCAAATTTCATTTAAATCTGTTTAGTAGTTTTTGCGTGAGAAAATAACAAATACCATCCCTACATTAAACAAGATTGGCATTTACTATAGAATTTCTTAAAAAAAAATCTTTAAGTACCAGGGAATCATAAATCGGAAGGACGATCTCGCAAACAATTTCGCTACAGATGGTTTTGCTATTGCTAGATATATTTGCGGTCGTAGAGAGCACGCTGTGGCTGGCTAATTACCCGAGAAGTTACTCGGAAGTATGTCCGCAAACCGCATTGCGTGTCTTTGCTTTATTAGCCTTTATGCCGATGTGAAACCTAGCTCATATTACACAGAGCAAGTTATCATTACGTTATTTAAGAGTCGACACTGGCCTTATACTGACGACACTAGAAACAAGTCTATGCAAACATCAAAACAAATATCAAATAAAAAATTAAACAAATATAGTGTTGTACAACTACGAGCATTCATATTATAATATCATCACACTATAATATCGATATCGGTGTAGGTATTGTAAAATATATAGTTTTTTAATACTGTTTTTTTTTTCACACAAAACAATAAGTAGCAAGTTATGAAGTCCTAGTATTCCGATGCGCAATTCGATCCGACTCGATATACTTGGAAGCTTGATTGATATTCAATATATACTTGAGATCCATTAACAAGGACAAAATTTATGTTTCTTTTTATATCTTTTCAACCAACTTAAAAAGAAGGAAATTCTCAATTTAGTTGTATTTTTCTATGTTTGTAACCTCCAAAGTCAGTCAGTTTTATACCGATTTGGAAAATTACTTTTTTTTTATCTGAAAAGATATATTTATAGATTGGTTCCATAGAAATTTAATAAAAATCGATTCAGTAGTTTAAATTTTAGATTAAATTAACTAGTTTTGTTACAATTGAAGTCAGTTTTTTTGTAGGACACAATCTTGTATCGTTAAGAATAGGACGTCACTACAACTTTTCATTCCTAGGATGTTGTAAAAGGTGATCAGGAAAGCAAAATATAAAAGAATGAATAACCATACCGAGCCGTCTGGTTTATTCTCTTCTTAAAGGAAGAAACCCTAATTTTTGATGTTGTTAAAATAAAGACAAAGTAACCAGTGGATTGCAATTAACGAACCCTGGCTACATCGGAGCTATATTTTGGTAGGTCTTCATTATTTGCCCTAAAATATTATTTATTAGTAATTTACGGGACTCTTAGCGGCAAATAGCGGAGATAAGGTCGAGCGGGGACGGTGTCGCGATATAAAATTGTGGTGTTGTTGGCAATATTGGGGTGTGTCGATAGCTAAGTAGTTTTGAACTTTAATGTGTATAGCTTAGATTATTAATTGACAAAGCGGAGGCGAATCTTAAATCTAAGGTGCTATTGCAATATTATATGTGTTTAAGGTGTACAGTCGATTTTAAGCATAGCTAGTTGATTTACCTATATTTCTTTTTTTTTTTTATGACTTAGAATGGCAAACAAGCTGACGACCTGATGGAAAGTGGTAACCGTCGCCTATATACATAAGCAGTACCATAGACATAACAAAGTATACTCTCTCGCCCATGTTACCCTCTATGCGTTGCCATTCCTGAAAACTCAGGTGTTATTCCTCTGTACCCTGTAAATTCACTGCCATATCCCACCTTTCAAACTGAAACACAGCCATGCAAACACAATTGCTTCACAGTATAAATACGAATGGGATAGAGGTACCCAAGCAATTGACTTTTGTACAAAGTCTCCCTCTGGTTCAAATCGACTGTACAGATAGACTGCCGTGTGGTAACGGTATAAAATAGGCCACCCCTTTCTTTCCTGTGGGTGTCGTAAGAGGCTCTAATAATAACTCTAACTGAAATCAGTGGTCGAGGGATGAGTAGCAGCGTCTCTCTTAAAACATTACCAAAGTTTAACTATAAATGCCAACTTGCCAAGAGTGGCAACTTTGGGCAAAATCCCTCATCAGGGGAGGCTTATGTTCAGCGGTGGACAGTTAGCGGTTGATATGGTATATGGTACAGATAGACATCTAGGTACTAGACAATGTCTTGAACCCGTGGATTTTCCTGATAATAGGTGAGAATGAAGGCAGATCAATTGGCATATTTTAACAATATCACCAAGTTAGTTTTCAGGCTCCAAACCACATGGAGGTCTACCTGACAAGGTGTATTGCTAGTAAAGAGACGGTTAGATTTCATTATATAAAATTTTGAGTTGCGAATTTTAATTTAACATAACCTATTAAACATAAAAAGATGCCCTACAGGAAACACCTTCACCAGAGGGAGACTTTGTACAAAAGTCGATTTCTTGGGTACTTCTGTCCCATTCGTGTTTCTACCGTGAAGCAGTTATGTTTGCATGGCTGTGTTTCAGTTTGAAGGGTGGGATATGGCGTGAATTTACAGGGTACAGAGGAATAACATCTGAGTCCTCAGGAATGGCAAGTGTACTGTTATGCCCATGAAACCCCCCATGGGGTTTCATGGGCATAACAGTACACTCTGTTACGTCCATGGTACTGCTCATGTCTATAGGCGACGGTTACCACTTTCCATCAGGTGGGCCGTCAGCTTGTTTGCCATTCTAAGTTGTAAAAAAAACAACAGCTGTGTTTCTAAAGGGCAAACTTAAAATATGGTGCACAATTTATTTTAATAAGCTATCTAGATCCTATTTTAAAAATCCACGTGTACAAAGTCATGGGTAAAATGCTAGTGAACAATAAAACTTCAAATTGAACAGTACTTATTGGAAATGTGTTCAACATCATTGAAACAAAGTGATTCGAGATTATTAAGATCAAAGTGTCTGTAGAGTTAAAGCCCATTACATCGTCTATAACTACCCATAAACGAGTTTGGAAAGTGGGACCGATCGTAACATACTTTTGAAACAATTGGCGGACATTTTGTTTACTTAGGGGGTCAGCTAGACCAACTTTTAAGCGAATTCAAGGAAAAAAGATTTCTTGAATCACCTAAATATTACGCGATATCTTTCTGAATTGATTTTGATAATTCCCTTTTTCATGAAAATGATTTATTTAATTAGAGAATATTTTTCTTTGCAAAATGTAACGTTAATTCCTTACATTTTGCAAAGAAAAATATTAATTACAAAGTCAGCCAGTATTTTTAGTGAGTATTGTATTTTTTTTTATTAAAATAACATTTATTAAATGTAAACCAACAAAAATTTGTAGCAACATTTCGTGATAACGGAATGTGAAGAATAATTTTGAAATGTAAATAATAAATTTTAAAAGTAATGTAGCATGTCTGCATGCCATGACAGTCAAAATGTAGTTCTATTTGAAAATATATGCAATTATTACCTATATAATTTATCCTGGTGTCGGTATAGAATGTGCCACCCCTTCCTTTTCCATAAGTGTCGTAAGACGCGACTAAGGTAACTAGTTGAGGCTTAGACAGCAGCGTTCCTTTTAAAACATCACTAAAGCCTAACTGGGATTGTCAACACGCTCACCAAGCGTGGCAACTACTGACAAAACCCCCCATAAGGGAAAAGCCTAACTGTTTTTTTAAAAGCAAACCAGCTATTAGCCCACTTGATAGAAAGTGATAAACATCTTTTAGAAAGATGAACTGCACTATGGATCTCTGGATGAATATATATTATTCTATAATCTCTAATATATATATATATATATATATATATATATATATATATATATATATATATATATATATATATATATATATATATATATATATATATATATTATTCTATTTAACATATCGCAACCGCAATAGATGTCATATCTTCTACAATAATTCCAACAAATTATCTTATTTCCCTCGACACATACTTCAAAACCATTTGTCATATCTGATTTTTTATTACGATTTATTTTCCTTCACAATATTTTGTTTCACGCTAAATAAACCATCTCGTTCATAATTCACATTACATCGGATGTAACGCGTGATCTCCCCTCCATTGCCCAACTGGCCATATGACAGCACAACAAATATGATATTTTATGTGTGAACAAACGATATTTTCATAAAAATAACTATGGGGCCATAACCTGTGATCGTAAATTGAATATAATGGACTGCGCACACGCATACGCTAACTGGAGCGGAGCCACGAAACGGATGGTGTTTAGTTTGTAGCTAAATGAAATTAAGTTTTTAATGAAGAACGCGAATTTTTATTTAATTTATACACTTCTTATAGTTTACGATATCTTATCTTTGTGGTACCTAGTGTTGTCGTGCGATTATAAAATTCTCACGTTTCTATTTTCATAGCTGTGAAGTGTGTTTTTCGTTTGAGATATTAAATGATGCAATAACGGTCGCTTCGTTTACGGTGCGAGATATTTTTGTATTAGCTAGATTTATCGTTATTTTAATTTAATGTTTGTGATTTATAAAGTGTTTTTTTTTATTGATTTTTCACAATATTAAATTTCTTTAAAGATATTTATATGTTTTAGCGTAGGAATGTAAGTATACATAACAGGTCTAGATTATATAGATAGAGCACCGAGTGTCACACACTCAGTGGAGTGTCAAAAACAGATTTTGATTAATATAAATATGATTCTTTTAAAGTATATTTTAAATTTATATAAAATATATTATATTATATTAAAAGAAACATGCTCACGACTAGTTTAAAATATTACGACACAGGCTCTAAAATCTTCCCCGTCTGCTGCTGAAACTTTACTAACAGACAATGTTAGCAAGTCATCAGCTGTATTTAACTTTAGACATACATCATCAGTAGAAATAATGAAAATATTCAAACAGCTTAATAATAAAAAAACAGAGGATCTATGGGGTATATCTGTTAAAATACTGGATAGTATAATGGAAATTATTGCGCCCTCTCTTGCTTTTATTTTCAATAAATGTATAGATGAAGGTAAATTTCCTAACATAATGAAAATTAGTAAAATCATACCGCTTTTTAAATCTGGAGATAGGAGTGACCCAATAAATTATAGACCTATATCCATACTCCCAGCACTCAGTAAAATTTTTGAAAAAATAATCCTTATGCAACTTGTCAGTTATTTCAATTTAAATAATTTAATCCACAATAGTCAATTCGGTTTTTCCAAAGGTCGTTCAACTACAGACGCAGGTGCAGAGTTGCTTAGACACGTATTTGCTGCATGGGAAACTAAAATGGATGTGATAGGTGTTTTTTGTGACCTTTCTAAGGCTTTTGATTGCGTTGATCATAATACATTGCTAAAAAAACTTGCTTTTTATGGCGTCAAAGACAATGCTTTAAATTTAATAAAATCTTATCTATCTGATAGAATACAGAAAGTGAAGATTAGCAACGCTACGTCTGACGGGTCACTTGTGCAAATGGGTGTACCTCAAGGATCTATTCTCGGTCCATTTTTATTCCTAGTTTACATTAATGATCTCCCATATGCCATGCAGGATAGATGCGGCATAGTATTGTTTGCAGACGATAGTTCATTGATTTTTAAAGTTAATAGAATGACTAATAATTATGACGATGTAAATAGTGCTTTGCGGCGTCTCCTGCACTGGTTTACAACTAACAATCTTATGTTAAACGCTAAAAAAACAAAATGTGTTAATTTCTCTCTGTCTAAAAGTTTTAATACTAATTGCAATATTAAATTAAATGACGAATCTCTCGAATTTATAGAATCTACTGTCTTTCTAGGAATCACACTAGATAATAAAACACAATGGGGTGCACAAATTCAAAGCCTTGCAGCGAAACTAAGTTCAGCAGCTTTTGCCGTGCGTAAAGTTAGACAATACACTGATACTGATACTGCTAGATTAGTCTATTTTAGTTATTTTCATAGTTTACTCTCTTATGGAATATTACTATGGGGAAAAGCGGCAGATATTAAGAATATATTCATATTACAAAAACGTGCCGTTCGAACGATCTACTGTATGAAGAGTCGTGACTCATTAAGAGAGAAATTCAAAGAGGCAAATATTCTCACCGTTGCTTCTCAATTTATATATTCAAATATCCTATATGTTCATAAAAATCTTGACTTATTTCCAAAAAACAGCAATATTCATAATATTAATACTAGATTTAAAGACAAACTTGCTGTCCCCAAGTATCGTTTAGAAAAAGTTAATAGGTCTTTTATGGGAATAGGTATAAAAATTTACAATAAGATACCAAAGGATATGTTGGAATTACCCTTAAATAAATTCAAAACATCTGTTAAATCATATTTACTGAGCAAAGCCTATTACTCATTAAACGATTACTTGAATGACGAGTGTGCATGGCAATAGTTGTTCATGCACTGAATTTTCATTTAATGTTAGACATAGACACCTATATAAATATACATTGTAAATAAACTGGCTTTAAAAAAAAAAGTAATTCAATTGAGTTTCTTGCCAGTTCTTCTCAATTGGATCTATATACCGAACTGGACGGTAGGGAAAATATAAAATTATAATGTAAAAATTTGACGTTCATAAGCGGCTAAAATGTCCTACATGAATAAATGATTTTTGAATTTTGAATTTTTGAATTGAATTTGTCTTATAGAAAAAGTGATTTAAGCTGCTTATACTTAATTATTTTGTAGCGCAAAACCTATAAAATTAATGAACTGGTTGCATACACACGTTTTTTTTAGTTCGAAGTGACGCGGGTCTGATTTGTCCACTGCTGTTATTAGTGGTTATGTTGTGACATGTATTTTTTATTTAATTGAAAATAGGGATTCCAGACAAATTATCTTTTTGAAGACTAGGCAGCATGGTCTCCGACCTTAGCCTGTTCCAAACGGAACAAACGTACTAAAAAAAAAAAAATGAAAATAGGGCGGGAAATTTAAAAATCGAATTGCACTTTAGACGCACGCGCTGAATCAAGAGTCACGTTCATTAACGCGCGTGTTCTATGGCTCTAAATCGATACTAAGATCAATCGGTACGTCTGTGCTCGATTTATGAGCGATAAATTCGCTTTACAATAAAACTACACGTCTGTCGGTGTGCCGCAACTCGAAGCTTGCAACACTGGTACGTCTACTGGGAAGGGTTACGGGTGTATTTAAAACTAAGAGTTTCAAAGGCGGCCACTTTGGTAAAGACGTGGAACGAATCAGTATTGAGTTTCTGTGTCGAAATTATACCATCCCAACAAATCGGGAAGTGATCTAAAGTGGTATCGCCTACGCAGATAAGAAATATTTTATCAGTGCCATACATATCAATGCTACCGCTATAACTAGGCGAAGGTGGCGCCACCTGTGCCGCCGTTTTTGTTCTCTGATATGTCTTCTAATGTACGAAGCAAAAGAAAATCAATTTTAAAAAGATCTTAAGGTGAATTTGTAAAATTCGGAGTCTCAACCTGGGATTAGATTCCAGATAGATCCCAGATTAGAGGTTGTCCGATTGAATTCTCACTACTTTCTTTTTGATGTCGCCTAAATTATTTTTCTTTTATTTTTCTCATTGCCAACTATCTTCAAACTAAGCAGAACTTGCACGGATACAAGATAACTAATAGACATCTTTAAATACGTTTGTTTTGTAAATACATATTTATAATACACAGAAAATATGCACACTAATTCAAATAGTGTCAATCATTATCATAAATATTTATTTATTTATTTATTCTTTATTGCATAATAAAACTTTGTACAAATGGCGAGTTTAATGCCATATGGCATTCTCTACCAGCTAACCATTGGGTAAAAACAGAAAGTGTATGAAGGGCAGATGTGGTGAAAAATATTTGACATAATTATAACAACATACTGAAATAATTATACATAATAATACATAAGAAATACACATATAACACATAAATACTACTTATAATATATTAATAATAAATAAATAGTTATACTAATATATATGAATGTTTGTATTGTATGAGGATCGAATCCACAATTAAGGAATATAAGGTAGTATATTATTCCGGTATACCATTGAGGTCATAAAAATAAAGATTCCTTTTATATTATAAATAATAAGTAAAAAAAGTTAAGGCTGTTTATTATTCACAATGCCCAGCCACGTAGAGGGGCTAGTGTCCTTAAAAGCGGGGCTGTAGTGAGCTATATGGATGTCCAGTAACTCTGATATGGGCAGAAGGCGGGACGCGAGGGCTTTCAGCATGTCTATCACCTGAGGACCCACGTTCTGTGGCCTGGTGGCCAGTACGTCGATGGCCTTGGTTCTGACGGCGAAGTTCACGGTGTTTCTGAGGTGGTACTGTAAGAGATATGTTCGTTATTTAGTTTACACTAGATAATGTATTGTACATATTATTAGGTATATAGATAGACAGATATATGTATAATTTATTTGCATTACTTACAGCACACAATTAACAATACGCAAAAAAAAAAAAAAGAAACGACAGTCTGTGTACGACTTCACTGGTTACAAAATTAATTTTGGTTTATAAACTCGAAATTCTTATTTTAAATTTAATAAAACACTCCAATGAATGACGAATTATTTTGTGAGCACCATAGAGTAAGTTAGTTTCCAAAGGGCTAGAAGACGAGGCCGTGAAATCCATAAAAAAAAAAAAAACGTTATTTAAGAGAAGGCACTGCCTTTATATTGACGAAACTTGAAAATTGATCTATGCAATCATTTAGAAGTATCCACAAAATCAAATAAATATTCATAGTGTTGTACGAATGTTTATAATTTTGATTTTCGTGATTGACCGGTTTCATACAGCGGTCTCATAATAATGTTATGTGCTGATAAGTGGCAACAGTAATAAAAGAAAGTAAATCATAAAATATCGAAGATAGACCCATCCCGCAGTTGTTAGATATTCCCGCGGGGACCTTTTAATATTTCGAGATAAAATATAGACTGTAATAAAGCGCAATAGATTAGCTTTATAACACTTCACAGATTTTTTAAGCGTTACGTTTAAATGTAGGTATTTTTAATAATTATTAAACTAATAATTGAAATTTTCTTTCGACATTCAAAAATTATATTGTTTAGTGGCTGCGGCCATGCTTTAAAATTATATTGGAAATTTTGTACCAATTTTTATAGCTCCATTGGTAATCGATAGTAGTAACACCTGTATTTGAAGGGGGGGGGGGGGGGGGGGAGGTTGGAGAATAAATTGTTAGTAATGGAGCCTGTCTTGCCTCATTAGCAATATATCTTGCCAGGTTGACCTCCACGCGATTCCTTCTGGCAACCACCGTGGATAATCTTGATGAATTTGTCACGATTGGCCAACTGACCTGCTTTCATCCTCATCTATCATCCTAAAAAAAAACTCTTATATTGGTATCACATTAATTTTGACAGAATTCTTATTTTAAATTATTAATGTAATCGACACATCACAGACTGGGTCATTGCCATATTAGCTTTATGTATCTACCGTCGGATTATAATAGCATTTTCTTAAATTTACTGCTGGAAAGAGAGTAGGTGTACCTGTACAAGCAGAATTATCCCAAGGTGCACCGGCTTGATCTCCATAGCCTTAAGCTTTCGAACCAGAAGTCTCGGTGTTAGATCGTCCAGTTTGCCCAGCTGAGATAAAATTCTCGGTGCCTGTATTAAATATAATAAAAGCACATGTCAATATACTGCCCTGCTGTCCTGTGTAGCCATTCTATTCTGTATTAGCTAAATCTCGCGGTTTTATCTGCGCAGTCCAGTATAAAGACTCTCCTGCGTATGTACCGAATTTTAATAAAAAATATATTTAAGCTGATTTGTTAACAAATATCTAACAATTCTTTTCCGTGGGTGTCGTAAGAGGCGACTAAGGGAATTTAATGGTGGACGGCACGAATGAGCAGCAAAGTCCTTGTTAAAATACCACCATAAGCCTAATTGCGGTTGCCAATTTGTCTACCAAGCGTGGCAAGTATTGGCAAACCCTCCAATAGTGGGGGAAGGGATTGTTAGTAATGCGGACTACCAATCCCGTTGCCAGCAATATACCCTGTCAGGTCGACTTCCACGTGGTTACCCAGATGTATTCATCACGATGGGCTAACTGATCTGCTGTTTTATTCTCACCTATCAGCCCTCACTGGTGCCCTACCAGCGTATACCGATAGCACAGGTGAGGTAACCATTCCATTATCATCTATTAAAAAAACCCCCATAGGGAGAGGCCTATGTTCAGCAGTGGACAGGTAACGGATGACATAATAATGATAATAAATTCAACAGCCACTTATAGACATGAATAAAAAGCACCATAGCCATCGGAACACACTAATCTTTATTTATTCATTCACATATATATATATATATATATATATATATATATATATATATATATATATATATATATATATATATATATATATATATATATATATATATATATATATATATATACCAGAGGGAGACTTTGTACAAAAGTTGATTACTTGGGTACTTCTGTCCCATTCGTGTTTCAACCGTGAAGCAGTTGTGTTTACATAGCTGTGTTTCGGTTTGAAGGGTGTGATATGGCGTGAATTTACTGGGTACAGAGGAATAACACCTGAGTCCTCAGGAATGGCTACGCATGGGGGGTATTATGGGCGAAACACTATACTCTGTTATGTCCATGGTACTGCTCATGTCTATAGGCGACAGTTACCACTTTCCATCTGGTGGGCCGTCAGATTGTTTGCCCTTCTCAGTTGTATAAAAAAAAATGGACAAAAAAATCGCAAAAAAAATCGCGCTGTAAAAACTAGCAGTGTGTACAAGCCTTTACTGCTATACTTACAGTGAACATGATATCGTAGAGTCTGGCGCAGGCGTGGAACACCTGCATGTCGGCCATCTGGTCGTGCATGTCGCGGCTCTCCACCGACATGTAGTACCGGTGCGCGGTGTCGACGCGGCTCGCCGAGCTCTCGTTACGGGGAAGGTCCTGGATTCATTCAGGAAACGTTTGACATGAGTAAACAGGCCCTCTAGACAAGTAGCAAGCGAATTCGACGATGGAATCACCATTGCTACTGAGTTTGTAAGATAGAAAGAGATAGTAACGTCGGAAGTCTCATTCCGACTCACGGACTCGCTAGCGATGCCGATTTCATCGACGAATTCGCTTGCTACTTGTCTTTTATTACTTATCTTACGACTTTTATAGATTCTAAATTCAAACAATGTTAGAAAACTTTTGATAGTCTATGATCATCACGTTTATCTAATCCAAACTAGTATAATATAATAAACAGAAAATAATTTTTTGTTTGTAATGGATAATCTGAAAAAATACTTAACGGATTTAAAAAAGAAACTACATTATCAGAGAAAGCAAGAAAGAATTAATATTTTTATTCAAGTAAATTTTAGGTCACTGACACGGGTTAGAAATCTCGCGAAGCTAGGGCTGGTCACTAGTTTTTTTTTTATACTATTGTTAGTAACGTGACCTAATGATATTTAATTCGACAAACTATATACTGTATTAATAAAAAATAACCATCCTCCTTTATAAAACAGCTAAAAAGCTATATCTATTTCTTACCTAATAGTAATATCCACTTAGTATATTGCTATAATTTATTTGGTATATTGCACTATTACATCTTACGACTTCTCTCTCTTTTCATTTAAGAGTTTCCTCTTGTCGGTGCAACGAATTCATGCATCTTCTTCCAGCCAGCTCTATCCCAGGCCATATCCTTGATCTCCCTATACGACATGACACCTAGTGTTTCTTTTATCTGTCCCATGTAGTTATTCCTCGGTCTTCCTCTTTTGCCCTCTATTTTTCCTTCTACTATGCTCTTAAAAAATCGTCATGTCGTATAAGGTGGCCCAACGTTTTGCCTCTTCTATTCTCTATTATTTTAATTAATGTTCTTTTCTCGTTCATTCTTTTCAGGACTTCCTCATTCGTTATGACTTACTTAAGGTTAATGCAATTTTGAGCGATTGTTTCCGAGCGTACTTTTTTCACATTTTATATTATATAAATATTATATTACATATCTATTCATAGATTATTTTCAACAATTGCATATTTTTTTCGGCAGTCTGTATAGCATTTTATAATTCATATTTATGTTAAAGAATTAAAAAAAAATCGCACTATGAAATTTCACAGTGTGTATTAACCCTTATTTTATTATATGTTACGTACTGAGGGTCGACGTGTTTTTTTTTTATTTTAGACTTACCACTCACCTTTGCTATATCTATAAGTTTCATGATAAGTGACGAATATATGCGTCGGCTGATGGCATCCGTACGTCTAGACCTGTAGTTGTCCACCTCCCTACAAGTTAATGTCAAGGTTAGGACTGGCCGAAAACAATTACAATCAAAGATAAAAGAAATGTGTTCTGTTTTTAAATTTTCTTTTTGTAATTCGTATAATTTTTTTATATTTTTGTTTTTTTTTTTTATACAGGACGCAGTTTTAGAACTTATAGTAATACGGCACGATAATTTATCGTCACAGTATCGTGGGACGACAAATTAGATAATCGTCCAAAAGGCGATTTTATGTTATGGACTCTTTCAGAAAAAACCTTTTAGATGTAAACTAGATAGCAAGAAAGATCGAAAGTTGAGTTTGTTTGTTATTCTTTGGTATGTATTTAGTACTTCAGATGAGAAAGGATACGGTGAAGTCGCCAGTAAATATTATTTTAATAGATGATAATTATTTTTTTTTATACAACTTAGAATGGTAAACAAGCTGACGGCCCACCTGATGGAAAGTGGTAACCGTGGCCTATAGACATAAGCAGTACTATGGACATAACAGAGTATACTGTTTCGCCCATGATACCTCCCATGTGTTGCCATTCCTGAGGACTCAGGCGTTATTCCTCTGTAACCAGTAAATTCACTGGCATATCCCACCCTTCAAACCGAAACACAGCCATGCTAACACAACAGCTTCACGGTAGAAACATGAATAGGGACAGAGGTGACCAAGTAAATGACTTTTGTACAAAGTCTCCCTCTGGTAAATAATGGAATGGTAATTCCGCCTGTGCTAACGGTATACACTGGCGGGGCACCAGTGAGGGATGATAGGTGAAAAGGCAAGTCAGTTAGCCTATCATGATAAATACACTTAGAATTCGATGGTTTCCAGAAGAGACCACGTGGTGGTCGACGTGGCAGTATATATTGCTAGCAATAGTAGTTCGCATTATTACCAATTCCCCTCCCATGAATGTTAGTATAACATATAAGGCGATGAGACCGCCTTTTGTACCTTTATATGTATATTTTAACCTGTACTTCATGCTACTGTATTTCAGGTGAATTGTTTATATGTCATTGTTTTTTTTTTTGTTTTTGGTGCAATAAAGAGTTAAATAAATAAATATTTTACATATAATAAATACATATTTTTATACATATTTCAGGCATATTTTTATTATTCTAGTGCTACGGCGTCAAAATGGCGACAGAATTACTATGAAGACTTTGAAAAGTTTGTACAAAATCTCCCACCAGTATTTGATTAATAATATCAATATGACGGACGTACGGAACCTTTTTACGATATATTTGATGAGGAGCGACATGGTGCGGTTGAGGTGCACCTGGTTGTCCTTCTTCAGGTCGTAGAGCAGTTCCTCGTCGAAACTGGGGTCATGTAACGCTTCCACAATAGCTTTGGCCAGGCGACGGTTCTCTTGGACATATTTCTATAATAACATTTTTCGTCATTATAAAGCATTCATTTGTACGTTAACGAGACGCTTGACGTTTTTTAAAAATAGGTTAATTTTAGAGATAATATCCTATATGATTATCATACAACGTTAAGCCGTAGCTTCCGGGAATGCACCCACTTTTAATTTACTATTTAATGTATGAAATAGTTTAAATATTATTAGGATTAGTAATACTAATCATACAAGACGAAATTATGTCACTATACCTAATAATTAAAGCTAAATCTATCAAATTAAGTACTAAAACTTCCTTTCCTTTCATTCCGCGTTTCCTTTCTTTCCCGTGGGTGTCGTAAGAGGCAACTAAGGGAGGGCGAAGAGTGGGCAGCAGCGTCCTTCTTAAAACACCTTTAAAGCCTAACTGCGGTGGCCAATCCGCCTGTCAAGCGTGATCACTACTGCAACCACTACAACACTACAAAACCCCTTTAATAGCCCCATTGCTAGCAATTTACCCTCGCAGGTCGACCTCCACGCGGTTCCCCCTGGAAACCATCATGGTTAATTCTTGTCGAATTCATCATGGTGGGCCAACTGACCTGCATTCATTTCCACCTATCACCTTCTATTGGTGCCTCGTCGGTGTATACCGATAGCTCGGGCAGGGTTACCATTCCATTTTCACCCATTAAAAAAAAAAAACCCTTCAAGGGGGAGGCTTATGTTCTGCAGTGGACAGTTAAAGGTTAATAATAACGATAAAATACTTGAATTAACTACTGTATGTAATATATTTGTAGTATTTACATTCTTATTTCAAATATAGTTTTAATATTTGAAATAAGTATATATAGGTACCTACATCCTTTGTGTATAATTTTTATTAGACGCAATAAAGCGTTATTTCAAATTGTTAACCACAGAAATGGAGTCCGACAGACAGTGAGCGCAAAGTATTTTGCATATATCCTTTATAAACGGAATTGCAGCTTTATTCCGCAGTGACATTTTTTTCTGGCCCACGCCCGCCTCGTTGGTCGTACGCGGAATTGTTGGAAATACGCGGCACAGCCATAAAAGTGGGAACAAAACAATTACAATCACCTCTAGGACATTAGCACAGCCAGTTTCTAGCAGGAAAACAAAAATGAACACTTCGAATGCTGCCATTCTCACTTACAATATTCACTTTAACTGCCTACACTCATTTTATTTTTAAGCTGCAACGTATCTTTGTCGGACACAGGGAATTCTCAACGAATCCGCCGTTTTAAAATTCCGCAGCGGGAATTCGAACCGCAAATGTGACCCGTTCCCGCCTTAAAAATGTATTTAAAAAACGTCACGTTTTAAAAACTTTTAAAAGTGATCCTCGTGAAATAAATGTATGCATTTACATGAAAAAGGCGTAAAATAACAATACGGGATTATTCTGCGAACAAATAGCTAAATTGTTTCGTTTTTTTTTACCAACACCCAGCTGGATTATGCACGTGACGTGAAAATATTTGTTTTAAAGCTTGGCAAATTATTTCTGGACATATTCAGTGTGAATTTAAGAGCTGCATAACAGTACACGTAGTTTTCTGTACCATATTATACATGGATAACAAAGTTTGTGAGAATCTATTTTCATTATTTTCACTGTATGCGCTTTTGTGACTATATTTATGTGATTTAAAAGGATAATTGGAGATAGACATATATGCTTATATTATAAAAAACTGACTGACCCGACCAGCATCGTTCAGTCAAAAATATTGTTTGAATTGGCAGCTAGAAACAGTTCGTGTGGGGAAAAATGTGGGCATTACATTTTTCCCCACACGAACAATTTTTCCAATTTTTTCCTCATAAGAACTTTTTGTGTAAAAGAAAAAATCTCGTATTGGTTTATCCAATACCGAGATTTCCGCTTAACAACACATTTAGGCGATTCTTTTTTATTTGTATAAATAAATAAAAAAATAAATACGAACATTCTTTTAAAAGGTTGCCTATGTTTTTTTTATACCACGAATGTGGCAAACATGCATATAGCCCGTCTAATGATAAACAGTTACTGCAGCCTGCAATACTAGTGGTGTCACGTGTGCGTCGTCGTTCCTGAAGAAACCTAAATATACTCTTTTTGAAGAATTGCATATTGTAGTCTCTAGAGAAAACCTCGACAGAGAACTTATCCCACAGTCTGAAAGTTCGCGGGAGGAAATTCTTATATCTTTGATTTTACTATGTATATTTGATACTACAAGTGGTCACCCTTGGTCAAAATTTGACCATAACATATATTGTAATAAATGAATTCATTATGGTTATATATGACATTCAGTAAGACTATAGACAAATAATATTAAAGACAATATAAATCTATTCTCAATTTGACCACAGACTTTAACAATAAACAAAAGTTTATCTGCGTGTGTGTGTCAAATATATGGTAGTGTGTGTATTGATTTAATGTATTTTTTATGTATAATTTAAAAAAAATATATTAGCATTCTGCACTCCTTCTCTATATAAATTATAAGTGTGCCAAATTTCACACTAATCTGTCTGCGCAATTTTCGTAAACAGGGGTACAAAGTTTTTGCTTCACGTATTAATATTTGATACTATAATACGTTAAACGAATAAATGACTTAAAAAAAAATCACTCAAATGATAAGAAAAAATCAACAGAATTGGCTTAAACATAGAGAATATCTCTCATCGGTGAAATGCAATATATCGCGTAGTTACAGGTTCGGTAGTAAAAGAGGTTGCGACACCGCTACTATTTACTGCCGTTGTGTATGCAGTAAATCTAGGCAATAGGCAATCTTGCTAGCTACAGGTAGAATACGACTTACATATTTATTGTGTTAGGGAAATTACATTACGAACTCATATTATTCGACTCGGACTGTATAGATCCCGAATGTTATTATACCAAAATCCCTCGGGGATTGTTGGCATGCATGCATTTTCGAATGAAGGCGTCCGGTGAAGTTTTGTTTCAGATTACTCCAAATCATTTGTATTTAGATTGGATCAAACGATTCGGAGAACTTCGGATCTGATTATTATCGGATGCATTTAGAACGTGAACATGCTTTGCTTTCTCTGGGAGTCTGATTTCTTTTTTTAGGCTTTGTAGTTTTGTAAAGATTGTCTATAAGTTTTTTTTTTATACAATTTAGAATGGCAAACAAGCTGACGGCCCACCTGATGGAAAGTGGTAACCGTCGCCTATAGACATGAGCAGTACCATGGACATAACAGAGTATACTGTTTCGCCCACGATACCCCCCATGCGTTGCCATTCCTGAGGACTCAGGTGTTATTCCTCTGTACCCTGTAAATTCATGTATTGGTTCTCATTTTGAACAATTTCATGTTTAGTATAGTTATGAACGTTAGAACATAATGGTCGAGAGATTGGTAGCAGCGTCCCTCTTAAAACATCACCAAAATCTATCTGCGAATGCCAATCCGCCTGTCAAACGTGATAACTACTGGCAAAACTTCCCTTATGGAAAAGGTTCAGCAGGGGTCAGTTAACGGCTGATATAATAATAAGGGAGGGGGAAGGAATTGTTAGTAATGGGGTCTAACTGACCCATTGCCAGCATTATTATTATTGACAATGTTGCTATAATTTTCAATAGTATTTGTTTAACTTTGTTTAATTTACATAGTATTGTCTAATTTTGTGTTTCGTTTACTTGTATTTTATTTGTGCAAATTTTAATGGCTGACAAATTACTATTTAAGTATATAATTATGTATTGTTCTAGCTGTTTGTTTGCCTTAAATAAATAAAATATAAAAAAATACACCCTATCAGGTGGACCTCCACGCGGTTCCCCTTGGAAACATTTTGTGATTAAATCTTGCTGAATTGCACAATGGGCTAAACGACCTGCTTTCATCCTCGCCTGTCATCTCTCACTGGTGCCCCGCCAGTGTATAACGATAGCGCAGGCGGGGTTATTATGTCATTTTCACCCATAAAAAAAACCGAATTGAGACTCTCTTTTTTTTTTAAAGTCGGTTAAAAATAATTTACGTCTACACGTCTCTATTGGTAATCAATGTTCGGCTACTTCATACATTATCATTCGTCCGATATCTAAACGGAACGTTTTCCGCCGTCGCGTCCAAACTTATCCGCGGAATCTCGGAATGAAAACCGATTCAATTTCCGCGGCAGTTTTCCGCGGAATCGCTTTTTGGCGGCGGATACAGCGTCATAAAGCGCACGATTGGAGCGACTGGTCATTTTGGCGACCGACCCTGATGGAATATCATATTTTTGTACATTGCGTGATTTATATTTTCTTAAAAATATACGTAAAATATACAATGTGTTTGGGTTTGGACGTAAAGTCTTTAAGTACATAAGTAGCATTGAAATATTGAATATTTTTTACGTAATTTTTTTTATATAATAAAATTGCTATTAGAGATTGTTTGTACATGGAAGATATTTAAAGAAAAATTTACATAATATCTTAAGCAGAGATACCAAAATAATAATTTTAAAAATTTTTGTCTGTATGTATATATATATATACATACAGACAAAAATTATATATATATATATATATATATATATATATATATATATATATATATATATATATATATATATATATATATATATTGTTCTCGAATCTTGAAAAAATTATTAGCTACGACAAATTAGATATAGTTTTCATAGTTGTGTTCCTGAAGGTCTCTTGTGTATGTTTTATCTTGATTTTGTAAGTAGTTTATTTCATTAGTTTTTTTTTTAAATCCATGTGTATGAAGTATTGGATAAAAACTAGTTTTGTATGAAAATGTTTATGTATTAGATTTTTTTGGAGAAATAATACAGCTGGAGAAATTTTTGGAGAAAATGAAAAGAGCGTGGAGAAATTTGGATAAGTTTTTGACAGATTTGGTAATCTGGAAACCGGAGAACAGTGTAAAAATTTATATCCTATGGATTGATACACTAATGGAGGTAGCAACTTAAGGAGAAGTAGTATTTTCATTTCATCACCTCATCATCATCATTCATCAGATCATTGGTATCAATCGGTAACTGTCCACTGCTGAACATAGGCCTCCCCCTTAGGGGGTTTTACCAGTAGTCGCCACGTCTGACGGGTTGGCAACCGCACTATGAGCTTTTGAATGAATGAATGAGTATACTTTATTTGCATTATACAATATAGGAAATAAGCAAGACAATTTACAAACACAACGATACAATTGTATAAGTACAGTAAGGCGGTGTTATTGCTGAGAGCAATCTTTTCAAGACAACCTTAAGGTAAAGGACTAATTGTTGTGCAAGTAGGTATGATAGTGCTGTGTAATTAAAAAAGTGATATTTTAAGAGGGACGCTGCTGCCCATCCTTCGACCAATAAATTCCTTTAGTCGACTCTTACGACACCCATGGGCAAAAGAAGGCGTGGCATATTTTATGCCGGGACTACACGGCCAAATATATATTAAATATATCTAGCAATATTTAAAACAGCATATATTTTATTCAAAGATCAAATACATATTTCAGAGCTGATGAATTACTATAATTTCAAAGCACGTTCACTGTCAAATGTTGGCATAGAGATATAACACTAGTTTAAAAAAATACAAAACATTCACAATGAAGATATATCAGTTGGTAAACTGTAACATACCGGTTTACGCTGTTCTGTGTCACTTTAAACAGTAACGGTAGTTAATAAACATAACAGCGGGCTATATTTCAAAGCACGGCCCTGTCAAATGTTGGTATTCAGATGATTTATTTAGTTCAATTATTCAGATAAATAAATAGATAATAATAACAACAATAGACCAAAAATAACAGAAAAAGGTTTATCCTCATTAAAAATATTCGTATAGTAGGACAACGTTTTTTATTTATAACAAAATCAATTAAATAAATCGAGTAGTTCCTCAAAATCCTCATCAGGATTGAATAATTATTATAATTGTAACTAAACAATACTACTTACTAATTCACTTAAGCACAAAGCAATTTTGGCAGTAGGAGCATGTATGAGCATGCATGTTTGAACAATACCTATGTCAAATTTATTAATATTAAATGTTTTTAAAAATGTTTTCCTTTCCCTTCGGTTCCTATTACATTCCATCAATAGGTGCTGCACATCTTCAACTATTTCCACAGACAATACAATTTGATGATTTTTTTTTTATTAAATATGCAATAAAGTTCCTGTATGCATTTATATCTAGCCTTGCAACTTGTCACGATACAGCTGCCTTGTGTTTCTAATAAATAAATAAATCATTCCGTCCCTTTTCAATTTATGGTGAATTGCTCAGATGTTTTATTGCTGTGTTCGAAACATTTTTTTCCCATTTGTTTACAACGTGTCTTTAAAAATTCATTGATATGTGTGCATTGTTGTCTGTTGTATTTTAGTCGCCAAATTGTATGGATACCAGTGCACTAGCGTGATGCTAGGCGTCCTAGATACATACATACATTTATTAAAACACAACGATAAGCACATACGAGTTTCCTGTAACGAAACTTGAGAAAAGATGCTCGTGAAATAATTGTACAAAATTTGAGATAATTGTGACTAGACCTTAAAGTAATTTATTATTTAAGATTGACGCTGGAGACATCGATATTTATTTTGTGAATTTAAAAAATTTTTAATCATTTTCCGATTTTTAATATTTGGTAAATACTACAGTAAAATTAGGTATAAAAGCCGTGTGCATGGGTAGACATCTCTGTTCTAATCGTGATTCTGATATTCGAAGCGTAAAATATGGTATAGATTTTGAAATCGGTTCAGAATTGGTTAAGTAAATAACTAATTGACTATTTTTTATAAATTGTTAAAAAAGGGAAAAGCAATAAATATAGATTAATATGTAGACATTAAAGTATAAAATATAATTTTAATAAATAATTAAATAATATATATTCAAATAAACTTAATAATAAGTATTTTAAAATAGTCACTTTTTTATAAATCAACCGCCTAGTTCAGAATGCAATTTCAACTGAGAAGAACTGGCAAGAAACACAGCTAGTGCTTATTTTTAAAAAAGTTAAGTTTACAACAAGAACTATGAATGGACAAAACGACTATCACAAACTTCGTATTGTAAAAAAAAAGCTACAAAGCTACGATCAATCACAGTATTCTTGACCAGACCAGTCCATACTAGAAGCACCATGTTTATAGTTCCTAACATAAGTCTACTATTATATTACTAAAGTCATACTTTGCCTGAAAAACTAGCAATCTGAAACATAATTACGAGCTGCACCGTAAGTTAAATATGTATATATAATAAAGGCGGACGACGTTGCGGGCAAAAGTTTACATATCATAAAATACAAAACTAGGAAGTTTACGCGAGAGACTGTTCCTTTATGCTTATTTATACCGTCGAGTGTCAAGATGTCTAGCTTTTTAAATGACGTACTTGTTTACTTTAAACGATATAGGCTACGCGGTTTTTCCGTCGTAAAAAGAGAAATTTAATATAAAATTAATTCTACACATTACGATAAATCGTTGAATGACGAAGTCTATAGAGTTGGTTTTTTTAAAAGGAATAAGCATTGGGCTTCTTTTATGTATTTTTTATAGAATTTTAAGTGGCAAATATATTACGTTGATATAAATATATTATCGAATATGTTTCATTTATATCATCATCATTCCTAGATAATACAAAACAAAGTCGTTGTCGCCGTCTGTCCGTCCCTATGTATGCTTAAATCTTTAAAACTACGCAACGGATTTTGAAGCGGTTTTTTTTAATAGATAAAGTGATTCAAGACGAAAGTTTATATGTAGATATAATACATGCATAATATTGTAGAGAAACATTGATAAATTTAGAGGTTTCTAATGTGATATCGTAAATAAACATATTTTTTTTGCGCTTACATTGCAAACGCTGGCTGAACCCTACGAGATAAATCAAAATAATGTACTGCAGTATTGTACACCTTAAAAAGGTCAACAAAAAGTCCGCGATGGTATATGTCTATCTCTTAAGAATAATCCACATAAACCAATTTTTATCCTTTACATTTCACGGGGAAAAAATGGCTTATTTATGAAGTGATTTTAAGCAATACAGCATTAATTTTTATCCAATTAAGTACCTTAATAACATTGTCCATTTATATAGATTAATATGGCCCTATATATTATAGCATGTCATTTGAATGAACATTTCCGAAGATAGTACAGATTTAAAATGCAGGGACAAAGCGGTGTGGCGGTACCGGTCCGGTAAAGATTAATACTTGATTAAATAAATTCGCGGTGACACCTACTAAAAAATGAACATATAATTCTAAATTTATTTTTAATATAAATAATTTCGACATGGGGACAGTAAACACCATAAGTCAGTCTACAATACAGCATTTAGTTAATGCTATTGACCCCATTTCAGCGCAGTTTAATAGGTATATATATTTTGTCCAGTTGTCGTAAGAGGCATGATTGTGACAACAAATATAAACAAAATTGGGATCATTTATTTATTTATATATTATTATACCTCCCTTAAGGGGTTTTGCCAGTAGTTGCCAATTTGGCAGGTAGATTGGTAACTGCAGTTAGGCTTTGGAGATGTTTTAAGAGGATGCTGCTGCCCATACCTCGATTATTAAGTCCCTTAGCCGCCTCTTACGACACTCACGGGAAAGGAAGGTGTAGCCTATTCTATACCGGGACCACATGACTTATTAACAGTCTTCTTTTCATTTAAGAGTTTCCTCTTGTCGGTGCAACTAATTCATGCATCTTCTTCCAACCAGCTCTATCCCAGGTCATATCTTTGACCTCCCTATACGACGTGACACCTAGTGTTTCTTTTATCTGTCCCATGTAGTTATTCCTCGGTCTTCCTCTTCCTCTTTTGCCCTCTACTATGCTTTTTAAAAAATCGTCATGTCGTATAAGGTGGCGCAGCATTTTGCCTGTTTTAATCTCTATTGTTTTTATTAATTTTCGTTTCTTATTCACCCTTTTCAAGACTTCCTCTTTCGTTATTTTTTTTGTTCAGTCTTATCCTTTCCATTCTTCTCCATGTCCACATTGCGAATGCCTCAAGCATCTTTTTCTCCGTTTGCGTCATCGTCATAACAGTATTTGATCAGGGGGAAAGGGATTGTTAGTAATGGAGACTGAGAATCCCATTGCTAGCAATATACCCAACCAGGTCGACCTCCTCGCGGTTCTCCCTGGAAACTATCATGGTTAATTCCTGATGAATTCGTCATGATGGGCTAGCTGGCCTGTTTTCATTCTCATCTATCACCCTTCACTGGTGCTCCGCCAGCGTATCCCGTTAGCGCAGGCGGGGTTACCATACCATTTTCACCCATCAAAAAAAACAGTATTTGATCTGAGATTGGTAAAACACCCAATCTCTCCCCTTCCATATGTAATTGACGTAGGTAAGACTAGCTTATGGTGTTTACTCCAAGCT
Organism: Galleria mellonella; assembly: GCF_026898425.1. Classification (NCBI taxonomy): domain Eukaryota; kingdom Metazoa; phylum Arthropoda; class Insecta; order Lepidoptera; family Pyralidae; genus Galleria; species Galleria mellonella. The sequence goes on from NW_026442180.1 coordinate 978,690, forward strand.
GTCCTTAATGTAACATTCAATTAATGTCATTGACCCCATTATAGCTCGGTTTCATATATACATTTTTTGTTCAGTCGTCGTAGGAGGCGAGATGGCGCCGAGGGCGTGAGGCCTGCGCGACCCCCCGATGGGCAAGACCTCTGGAGGACGTATCGAAACTGGAGTCCGCTCGCAAAGAATTCACAATAGAAGGTAAACTATTTTATTCTAAAAACAATAGTACAAAATATCTTTTTAATATAATAAAAGTGAAATTACAGCATGAGAGATATTTAAGAAAATTTAAGGAATTTTAGATCTCTCTTAATGAAATGGAATATTTATTTGTTTTAAACAGACTTTTAACATAATAAAGGCAACGTGACAGAATTTTTTGGCATCTAAATTAATTGAAACTGAAAAATTTAGGACAATTTAATGTATTAATTAAATAAGGATATAAGATTAATGTTCGTGATTATTAAGATTAAAGAAAAAAAAATTTGAATTAAACCAAATTATACTTATAAAACTATGAGAGGTTAAATTAATAATTATAAAAAGTCTGTCTATTAGTTTTTCTGTACTTATACAAAAACTACTGCACTAAATTGGTTACAGTTTTCGCAGTTGCCTTGTGTGTGTCTAACATAAAATCTAGTGTACCTTTGATATGCTGATCATGGGCGGCGGTAGTCACTCATCATCAGGTGAGCCGTATGCACGCTTGCCCCCTGAGTTGTAAAAAAAATTTGAATTGTTTTATTTTATTGGTTTTGGTACTTCTGTAATCCACGTATATGAAGTAGTGGGCGATAAGATAGTTTAAATACATTTTAATGAGTGACCCTGCATTTGAGAATTCAAAATTATTAACAGTATATAAAATCTTTTTTTTTTATACCACTGAGGTGGCAATCAAGCGTACATTTCGATATGTTTCGAATCATGGATAGCACCACGTCGTGGTCACGACAGAGCAGAATATGTGTAAAATTTAAAATTTAAAATATGTATAAAACAACGCGAAAGTTTAAAATTAACTAGTACTATTGTATAACAAAAATTTGTTTTCTTTTTATATAAAGCATTTACCAACAGTCATACACATTTAAAGGAAACCCCGACGTGAATAAATAAATCAATAGACAAGATTAATCAAATATTTATAAGCTATACTGAATTAGAAAGATCAAACAATATGTTCGAAAGCGTACATAAATACATTTTAACATGAATCCCAGTAGTTGGTATAAATGATCAATACAGATAAACGGTGAGTAAAAATATTAATGCTGTTATGGATATATTGTACATATATGTGCAGTAATGACGTTTGTTTTTTTTTTTATACAACTTAGAATGGTAAACAAGCTGACGGCCCACCTGATGGAAAGTGGTAACCGTCGCCTATAGACATGAGCAGTACCATGGACATAACAGAGTATACTGTTTCGCCCATGGTACCCCCATGCGTTGCCATTCCTGAGGACTCAGGTGTTATTCCTATGTACCCAGTAAATTCACGCCATATCCCACCCTTCAAACCGAAACACAGTTTTATATTGTTAGCAATAGGGTTACATGCTCCTCTAACTCTTCTTTTCATTTAAGAGTTTTCTCTTGTCGTCCTTCCTCCTAACTAACAATTCTTTTTCCTCAGTCAATGTTTGTTTGACAGTCGGGGTGCCAAAAATAATAATTTATTTATTATTGGCGGCCCCTCCCGGTTTCGCACGGGTGGACTTTTTACATTTTAAAAAGTGGCCATTAAGGCTGCACACGCGACGGAAGCTTAAAAATGTAGTAACTTGTCCCGTTTTCCCAACATTTCCATTCACTGCTCTTCTCCTATTGATCGTAGCGTGATGAAAAGTATACTATAATCTGTCCAGGAGTATGAAGAATAATTGTACCAAGTTTCGATAAAATCCGTCGAGTACATTTTGTTTTTACTGATTGCATTTTTGGCATCAGTATCGATCACTAATCACCCCCCCCCCCCCGTAGTTATTTTGGAAATATATTTCATGTACAGAATTGACCCCTCTACAGATTTATTATAAGTATAGACATAGATAGATTCAGATATCTATTAATAAATGTTTGGAATGGTTCAGTGGCAAGAGAGTCATCTGTTTCTAATGTTAGATTTAAACATGAATGTTAGTTTTTTATAGTCGTTACTATTTTTATATTTAGAATATTATTAATTAATCAGCTTAGGCGTATATAAAGGGGGGGGGGGGGAAGGAAATTTAGGCCGTGCTCACAACATATATATTTTAAATGGGTAATAATGGAATGGTACCACTAGTGAGAGTTGATAGATGAAGATGAAATCAGGCCAGTTAGTTCATCGTGACGAATTTTATAAGAATTAACGTAATGCTAAACAATGGCCTACTTGATGGAATGTGGTAACCATCGCCTATAGACATGAACAGTACCATGCACATTACAAAATACATATTATTGTAATTTCATGTTGTTATTGTTTACATTAATTGATCGTGTGGTCCCGGCATAGAATAGGCCACCCCTTCCTTTTCCCGTGGGTGTCGTAAGAGCTATAAGAGCCATCTAAGGGAGGGCTAGGGATGGGCACACAGAAACACTGCTTTCTCTTAAAACATCTCTAAAGTCTGACTGCGGTTGCCAATTCACCTGCCAAGCGTGGCAACTACTGGCAAAACCCCCCAAGGGGGAGGCTTATGTTCAGCAGTGGACATTTAAAGGCTAATACGATGATAATAATTATTGTTTATAATATCCTGCCAGGGTCTATGTTCATACATAGACCCTGTATGAGTATATATGAATACTCATACAGTCATCTGTATGAGTATTCATATATAAGATCTTTGGTGTAATTCACAATATTGTACACCTGCAAAATAAATGAATAAATACATTTTATTTATTTATTAATACATATATGTGTATATGGCGGACTTAATGCTAAAAGCATTCTCTCCCAGTCAACCATAGGGAAGTGGCAGAATACTCGAATGCGGTACTACTAATTATTGATATACATACATACTAAAATTACATATATAAACGAATAAATATATATACTTTGATTCCCATGATTGCTTTCATGCATTAACATTAAGGTGTTATTGCTCTGTCTCCTATAATTTCATTGCTGTATCCCATACTTGAAACCGAGCAGAGCTATGCAAACACAGCTAGTAATAATATAGTACTTTCTTTCCTTTCTCGTGAGTGTCTTAAGAGGCAACACAATGTACTAAATGTTCGAGGGATGGACAGCAGCGTCTCTCTTAAAACATCACCAAAGCTTAACTGCGGTTGCCAACCTACCTGCCAAACGTGGCAACTACTGGCAACTCCCCTTTATGGGAAAGGCTCAGATGTGGACAATTAACGGCTGATAAATAATACTCGTAAATCAATTAACAGAGGGGGACTTTGTACAAAAATCGATTGCTTGGGTACCTCTGTCCCATTGGTGTTTCAACCGTAAAGCAGTTGTGTTTGCATGGCTGTCGCGTCGGGATATCGCGTGAACACCTCTGTCCTCAGGAATGGCAACACATGGGGGGTATCATGGGCGAAACAGTATACTATGTTATGTCTATGGTACTGCTTATGTCTATAGGCGACGGTTACCACTTTCCATTAGGTGGGCCGTCAGCTTGTTTGCTATTTTAAGTTGTATAAAAAAAAAAACAACCAAAATTAATTCGAGTGACAACGGTGGGCTCGTCTTCCACCACGTTTCATTTCAATATGCTCGACGAAAGGAGGGAAGTCGGGTAATTGTTTTAACGGTTTTAATTGCCTACCTTGCTTTGAAATCAAAATTTTTGTCTGTATAAATAAAATACGTTATTGGCTGTATTCATAAGAGACTTAGCATGTAAGTTATTTTTTAAGAGTTGTGGATTTTTGTATAAAATAAAATAAAAAAATAAAAAAATCGGGAATAGTCGACAAAACCACTATTTACCCCATTAGGAATTACAGTCGTGAGCATATGCAATTCTTTAGCCTGTTTAATCTATAAAATAGGATAAAAAAACACATCCTAATGTAATATATTGATGTTAAGTACATTTATTTCTGTGTAAAAAGTATAAAATCAAACCGTTACGCTTCGCAGACGATTGACCGAATTCCAAATATACTTCTGAATCACCGGTTATCACACGGTCTAACAAAGAGATCCTAAACAACGCCAGTTGTTTGGCCATCATTCATTTGCTCTTTGACTGGAGGGAGGCGTTTGACTGCATTACATATGTCTTTATTTATTTAACGTTCTCTTTTAAGTCAAAAAAATAAATATTTATTTTCGTATACAATGTAATACTGTTAGGCGTTTTAAGATTTGTACGTCACTCAGTAATTGACCTGTATTTTACGTTAAATATTTTGTAAATATTTCTAGAATGTACGAGATTGAATTAGAATGTATCAATATTTTTTAAATATATCTATATAGAATAAATATTTACACAAGTTTAGCTTTACATTTTTTTTTAAATATTACTTTATTATTATCTTACTTAAAATAAACATAGAACAATACAACTACTAGCCTATATATATAATTAGAGATAAGTAATTAAAAAATTAAAAAAAAAAATATATATATATATATATTTAAAGATAAAAAAAATTATTACATTTATTTTCTTTTACATTTTTTTTCTAACCAAAGGTTATATGCAAGAGATTGCATAGCAATAAGATCGGCTTTTATACTACACTATGCTTATTGAAAATCCTTCAACAAGTGCTGTATTTTTGGTGCAATAAAATTTTAAATAAAAAAATAAATGTAGGTGTTTCACAGGGTTGCATTCTGAGCCCTTATTTTAGCAGTATAATGTCTAAATCATGCCTGTAGTATTTGTCTGTAGTATGTATTTGTCTCGAATAATAACAATTAAATAAGTTCTAAACAATTTCTACTAATTCCAATTTTTGTTTTTTTTACACAATGTAAAATAGCAAACAAGCTGACGACCAACCTGATGGAAATTTCTAACTTGTATCCACGATTGAAAGCACTTTCCAGCAAACAGTTGTAAATTGGTCGGGTGGATTAAAATGATATTTGCCAAAATTGACAAATTATGTTCACTGTAATGGCAAAAGTTTACTGTGATTGTTTCATTTGGAACTAGCTTTTACCTGCAACTTTGTCCGCGTTGCCGGGATATGTTCATTGACCCGGATAACTAGTAGCTTATGTTCTTTTCCATCTCATATAATACGTGCATACCAAATTTGATGTTAAACCGTTACGGCTGAGAGGTTTAACAAACGAACTCATTTTCACATTTATAATATCAGTAAGGACTATAGACCATAATCCTCCTTTGCCGTGTGGTCCCAGCATAGAATGGGCCATCCCTTTCTAAAAAGTCGCTCTTAGAAATAAGGTCGCCCATTGTTTTCCCACTATGATTACTTTTTGTAATTGTTTGTATTTATAATAATTTTACTCTTGTAATCTTTTGGAGGTAACAATAAAGAGTATCTATCTATATATCTATACACGCAACATAAAATGCGCTTTAACCAAAGGTTGTCTGGAAGAGATTGCTTAGCGATAAGGCCGCCTTTTGTATCACTTCTCATTAATATTTACTGTAGGTACTGATTATTTATATAAATGTTGCAATAAAGTGTAAATAAATATGTACCTATTTTACAAATAAAATAAAATTGAAACTAGACAATGTCTGTACATGAAGGTACGAGGCGACTAATGGATCTTATGGTCGAGGGATGGGCAGCAGCGTCCCTCTTGAAACATCAAAGACCTGAATGCGGTTGCCAACCCGCCTGCCTAGCGTGGCAAAACCCCTCTTATAAGCAAGGCTTATGTTCAGCACTGGACAGTTAATGGATGACATAAAAATAAAATGGACGTTAGACATGAGCATATTTATTTTTACCAGAGGGAGACTTTGTACAAAAGTCGATTGCTTGGGTACCTCTGTCCCATTCGTGTTTCAACCGTGAAGCAGTTGTGTTTGCACGGCTGTGTTTCGTTTTGAAGGGTGGGCTATGGCGTGAATTTACTGGGTACAGAGGAATAACACCTGAGTCCTCAGGAATGGCAACGCATGGGGGGTATCATGGGTGAAACAGTATACTCTGTTATGTTCATGGCACTGCTCATGTCTATAGGCGACGGTTACCACTTTCCATCAGGTGGACCGTCAGCTTGTTTGCCATTCTAAGTTGTATAAAAAAAAAAAGATTTTAATAAAACGGAAAAGAAAACATGTCGTAGATTATTATTTATATCACACTATCTTACCCATTCATACATTTATACCTCTTTACAATTGGTGACCATGAATTTGTATTATTTAATCTTTGCTGTCAATATCTGAACTGTAGCAACATGGATTTTAATTATTTTATATATCAATTAACTTAATTTTATGGACACTCACTATTATACATGGTTTCTTTCATACATGCACTTGTATTACTTGCAAACACCCACTCTAACTCACCTACCTCGCTTTGGAATTATAATTTTTGTTTGTATAAATAAAATCCGTTATTGGCTGTATTCATAAGAGACTTAGCAATTAAGATGTTTTATAAGAGCTGTGGATTTTGGTATGAAATAATAAAGAAAATAAATACAAAAAAAAGTTTTGTTAAAACGATTCACTTTGTAGTAAACGTGAATCATTTTAGCAAAACCTATTTAATGAACGGCTATAACTTATACCGATAATAGCTATTTAATTATAATCCACAGCACCACAAGACAGCATTCAATAATACATTTGTCACAATGGTCCCGGGAAATTTGGAAAATTTCCAATTTATTTTATTTCACCTAAAACCATTGGGTCGTGTACACATTGGAAGATATTAAGATATATGAGACGGTCGTAGTCTTAGCACGCGGTAATCATCAATCATATGTTTTTTTTTTAAATATTATTCCATCTTCAAAAAAGAAGATAAAGAAGTTGCTCTAAAAACATTTTCTTCTGTCTATGGCCGATTAAACGAATGTATTTTATGAGACTCAAGAATGGCAACGCATGGGGGGTATCATGGACGAAACAGTACACTCTGTTATGCCCATGGTACTGCTCATGTCTATAGGCGACGGTTACCACTTCCCATCAGGTGGACCGTCAGCTTGATAGCCATTGTAAGTTGCATAAAAAAAGACTCAGTATCACATTATAAAATATGCAGAAACAATCTGTGTAGTCCCGGCATAGAAAGGGTCGCCTCTTCCTTCCTCATGGGTGTTGTAAGAGGCGACGAGAGCCGAGAGGAGAAGATTAAGGGAACTTAATGGTTGAGAGATAGACAGCAGCGTCTCTCTATAAACATCACCAAAGATTAATTACGGTTGCCAACCTGCTTGCCAAGCGAGGCGACTATTGGCCAAACCTCACAATAGAGGAAGGTCTATGTTCAGCAGTAAATAGGCAATGGCTGATATTATGATGACGAGGCAAGGAAACAAGGAAGTTTACAACAAAAAGCTTTACCCTATTAACTTGAAATATAAATAAATGAAATAAACTGGATTAAATAGAAATAGTGAATCAGAAGCTAGAAGACTAATATCAGGCATCGTAAGACACCACAAGGCTAATAGATAAAGGTTGGGGGAAAAGGATTGTTAGCAATGGAGTTTGACAGCCCCATTGCTAGCAATATACCTTATTAGGTCGACCTCCATGTGGTTCCCCCTGGAAACCATCGTGAACAATTCTTGTTGAATTCGTCACGATGGGCTAACTGACCTACTTCATCCTCACCTATCATTCTTCACTGTTGCCCCGCCGGTGTATACCGATAGCACGGGTGGACCATTCCATTATCATCCATTAAAAAAAATAGATAAAGGGTAGAAGGAACGAAAAAAAAAACATCCTGACGGATGAAAGTGATACAGAAAGTAAGTTTTGGAATGTTGTTTTAGTTTTAGCAAATTTTTTACTGATTTGCCTTGTGGTCCCGGATAGAATGGGTCACCGCTTCCTTTCCTGTGTGTATCGTAAGATCGAGGGACGGGCAGCAGTGTCCCTAAACATTTCTTCGTCACGTCACTTCACACGTCCCTTAAAACTTCATTAAAAGGCTAACTGCGGCTACCAACACGTTTTCTAAGCGGAGTACTGGTAAAACCTTTCTTACGGGGCAGGACTATAATCAGCGGTTAACAGTTAACGAATGATACGATGATTATCTTACCACCAGAGGGAGACTTTGTACAAAAGTCGTTTGCTTGGGTACCTCTGTCCCATTCGTGTTTCAACCATGAAGCAGTTGTGTTTGCATGGCTGTGTTTCGGTTTGAAGGGTGGGATATGGCGTGAATTTACAGAGTACAAAGGAATAACACCTGAGTCCTCAGGATTGGCAACGCATGGGGGGTATCATGGGCGAATCAGTATACTCTGTTATGTCCATGGTACTGCTCATGTCTATAGGCGACGGTTACAACTTTCCATCAGGTGGGCCGTCAGCTTGTTTGCCATTCTAAGTCGTATAAAAAAGGCACATAAATATGATACCTAACTACATATACAAGGAATGTTCAAATAACTAAATAATACCAACCACCCTTCTTTGCATAATGGTGGAAATTTCCATCATAACATTCAATGCCCAAAAATTATATAAAAGACCAAGTTCACTTTAAGTCGATCATGTCTGGATACCTTTTTAATGTCCATTGCAAAAAAACAAAACATAGCTGTAAAATTTTCAAATATATTTTTTTAATAATTTTTCCTTTAATTTTGAACATGAATTATATCACTCTGATTTATTTCACAAATAAAAAAAATCATGCAAAGAACAAAAAAAGTTAAAAATTTAGTTTACTGATTGCAAGATACGACAGTTAAATTTGAAAGAAGAACGGCCGAAAATCAAACTGTATACATAGCGTATACAAATATTTTATTTCACGAATCAATCCGATAGATATGCACGAGCCTTTACGCATCCCAATGAGCCGGTTCGTTTTCATTAAAACCTTTAAGATTGGGTTCAGTTTACAACACGTGCTCCCGCAAGCGAACCTCGACACCGGCCGTCCGATTGTTTGTTTTATCCGTGATAATTATTTCAATTCACACAACTGTTTCTCTGTGCTCGGTGAGTTGAATAACCTATATAATAGATATAGATTGTAACTTCTTTTTTTTATATCACTGGGGTGGCAAACAAGCATACGGCCCGCCTGATGGTAAGTGGCTACCGTAGCTTATGAACTCCTGGAATTATTTATTATGTTATATATTTTATTATGTATATAAATAAGGATTTTTATTCAATATCTACATCAACGAGTGTAGAGAAAGTAAAAAAAAAAAAAAATTTGAAACATGGTAAAGAATGCCATTTAGCATTAGGTAAGTTCGCTTTTTGAATTTTAACATACAAAAATTTCGTTTCAAGATTTTAATGGAATTTTGTGAATATATTGTATAATTTTTTTATGCAAAATAGAATGGCAAACAAGTTGACTGTCCACCTGATGGAAAGTGGTAACCGTCGCCTATAGACATGAGCAGTACCATGGACATAACAGAGTATACTGTTTCGCCCATGATACTACGCATGCGTTGCCATTCCTGAGGACTCAGGTATTATGCTTCTAAAAATGCTTCAGTAAATTCACTGCCATATCCCATCTTTCAAACCGAAACACCATCGTGCAAACACGATTGCTTTACGGTAGAAACACGAGTGGGACAGAGGTACCCAAGCGAACGACTTTTGTACAGACTCCCTCTGGTAGGATTGTTTAGTCTGCTGGTATTTAAAATAGTAATGTAATGCAATTAAACTGCTAGTACTATTACGGAGAAAGCCAAAGAGGTTTGTTTGAATCGAAGCATTTGGCTTTCCATTGTTTCTGCCTACCATAATGGGAGACAGGCGTGACAGATATGTATGTATGTATGTATGTAATACTATTGAAATTATTGGTAGCAATGAATTTATTATATATATATATTTCATTATCAGACATTTTTGTTAATAATTAAAATGTTACATTTTCTAAAACAAAAATGTAATCAGACATTTTTCTAAACTTACGTCATTTGTCCTACGTTTACAATATGGGTAGACATCACGTCCAGGCTTGATATGCTGTGTACAAATTCTCTCGGGATTGGTGATGCTTTTATGCGGAACCCGCAAAACTCTGTATATATAGTAATATATTTATATATAAGGTGCATAACAGAATAACTTTAATATTTTATATGATATTGGACCTTATTCTCTGTGTACGTAGGTGACAAATTATTATACGTGCCTCTTCGTGCGTGGGTACCCTCATGGCCGAGGATCATGAATCGTGATTTCCAACTGGTATCACCTAGTTGAGGGGGGGGAGGGGCATTGTTACTGACGGACATTGTTAGTTCCCATTGTTAGTAATATATCCTGTCAGGTCGCCCTCCATATGGTCCTCTCTGGAAGACAAATTGGGTCCTTGTGCCTCCTACTCGATGGGTCAACTGAGTTGATGTCATTCTCATCGTTGCATCCTTCACTGGTACTTGGCCATTGTATTATATATTGTGTACCGTTAGCATCGGTACACCATTTAATCTTCATCCTTTTATTCATTAGGGGGGGGGAGGGATTGTTAATAATGAAGATTAAGGGCCACATTGCTAGCAATATACCCAACCAGGTCGACCTCCACGTTGTCCCACCTGCAAAACCATCGTGCTGAATTCCAAGTGTATTCGTCACGATAGGCTAATTGGCCTGTATTTTCATCCTCACCTATCACCCTTCACTGGTGCCTCGCCAGCGTATATCGATAGCGCAGGCGGTGTTACCATTCTATCATCACCTAATAAAAAAAAAAACCTTCATCTATTGAATAATCCGACTTCGATTGTGACAAACCCAGTTGTTTTAATTTCAAAAATAAACTGCTGAATTGATTTTGATAAAATTTCTATGAGACTAATCTGTAAGTAAATCTTTTCTAATAAAAAAAAGTTTTTCCAAATCGCTTTTCAACTGATGGAGTTATGAGGTAACAAATATAAAAAAAAAACTACAACAACATAACCGAATTGAGAGGGGGGAAAGGGATTGTTAGCATTGGAGTTTGACAGCCCCATTGCCAGCAATATACCTTATTAGGTCGACCTCCACGTGGTTCTCCCTGGATACCATCGTGAACAATTCTTGTTGAATTCGTCACGATGGGCTAACTGACCTACTTCATCCTCACCTATCATCTTTCACTGGTGCTCTGCCGGTGTATACAGATAGCGCAGGTGGGGTTACCATTCCATTATCATCCATTAAAAAAAAACCGAATTGAGAATATTCTATTTTTTAAAGTCGGTTGAAAAATACCATTATGGCATTATCGGTTTACTTGTATACCAAATACTTAAGCTTAAAAGTTTGGATTTTCATTACTCCACGTTTATTCGACTATTTCAATAGATTTTAATATAATTTGATATACTCGTACTGTTATCCGTGTTACATTTTTTTTATACAACTTAGAATGGCAAACAAGCTGACGGCCCACCTGATGGAAAGTGGTAACCGTCGCCTATAGACATGAACAGTACCATGGACATGACAGAGTGTACTGTTTCGCCCATGACACCCCCCATGCGTTGCCATTCCTGAGGACTCGGGTGTTATTCCTCTGTGACCTGTAAATTCACTGCCATATCCTACCCTACAAACCGAAACACAGCCATGCAAACACAGCTGCTTCACGGTAGAAATAAACATTATTGTCCTAATGAAACCAGAAAAGTATAATATGGACAAAAATTAAACCTCCAACAATTATTCTGTTTAATCAATCTCACAGACAGCGATAGACCCGCCCTCTGTCTTTATGAATCTCGCTAACTATTCAGTGAAAGGTGAATTCGAGTGTCCCGTTCACATTGAAAGCAATTTTTTATTCTTCTTCGCACTTGCAAATTACATAAATAAGCCAGTTATAAATATTGTGAGCCAGGATGGACTTATCTCTGATATAGATCTGTTCCAGCCAACCCTATATTGTATATAGGGGGGAAAGGGATTGTTAGTAGTGGGGTCAAATAGCCTCATTACTAGCAATATACCCTCTCAGGTCGACCTCCACGTGGTTCCCCCTGGAAACCATCGTGAACAATTCTCGTTGAATTCGTCACGATGGGCTAACTGACCTATTTCCTCCTCACCTATCATCCTTCACTGGTGCCCCGCCGGTATATACCGATAGCGCGGGTAGAGTTACCATTCCATTATCACCCATTAAAAAAAACCCTATCCTGTGAGAAAGCATGTATTTTTTTTAACGGGTGATAATGGAATGGTAACCCCACCCGCGCTATCAGTATATACTGGCGAGGCACCAGTAAGGGATGATAGATGAGGATGAAGTAGGTCAGTTAGCCCATCGTGACGAATTCAACAAGAATTGTTCACGATGGTTTCCAGGGGGAACCACGTGGAGGTCGACCTAATAGGGAATATTGATAGCAATCTGTCAAACTCCATTGCTAACAATCCCTTTCTCCCACGTGAGAAAGCATGTAGGTAGCTAAAGCGAATGAGTGCTGTACGAACGAATTTAATGCTAAGGTACAAATAAACAGCTGGGGGGAAGGGATTGTTAGTAATGTGGATTTAACAGCTCCATTGCTAGCAATGTACTCTATCAGGTTGACCTCCACGTGGTTCCCCTTGGAAACCATCTTGGTAAATTCTTGAAATTCGTCACGATGGGCTAATTGACCTGTTTCATTTTTGCTCATCATCTCTCACTGGTGCCCTGCCAGTGTTTATCGTTAGCGCGGGCGAGGTTATCATTCCATTATTACCCAGAACTGATAGTAATGGTAACCCCGCTTTATCGGTATACGCTGGCGGGGCACCAGTGAGGGATGATAGGTGAGGATGAAGCAGGTCAGTTGGCCCATCGTGATGAATTTATCAAAAATTAACCACAATGGTTTCCAGTGGAAACCATGTCGAGGTCGACTTGTTAGAGTATATTGCTAGTAATGGATCTAATGGGTCTCGCTTCTAACAATCCCTGTCCTCCCAGCTAAGCTGCTTCCTATATTGGTGAGTTTGCCGGCAGAGAGTCGAGCGTCGCGTGGGGCCGGCGGTCGCGCGGGGGCGTGTGCTCGGGCGCACGAGCGGGCGCCGTGTCCGCGGGCGGCGCGGGCGCCGCCACCTGGAGACGGCGCGAGCGCGCCGCGCAGCCGCGCAGGCCCATGGAGATCCTCACTAGCATATACGCTCTGCTTTCTGGAGGGGTGAGTTCTGATACATAAATACATTCTATTTTCTGGTGGGGTGAGTTCTGATACATAAATACATTCTGTGGGGTGAGTTCTGATTCATAAACACATTCTGTTTTCTGGTGGGGTGAGTTCTGATACATAAATACATTCTATTTTCTGGTGGGGTGAGTTCTGATACATAAATACATTCTATTTTCTGGTGGGGTGAGTTCTGATACATAAACACATTCTGTTTTCTGGTGGGGTGAGTTCTGATACATAAATACATTCTGTTTTCTGGTGGGGTGAGTTCTGATACATAAACACATTCTGTTGTCTGGTGGGGTGAGTTCTGATACATAAACACATTCTGTTTTCTGGTGGCGTGACTTCTGTTACACAAATACATTCTGTTGTCTGGATGGGTGAGTTTAGATACACAAACACATTCTGTTTTCTGGTGGGGTGAGTTCTGATACATAAACACATTCTGTTTTCTGGATGGGTGAGTTTTGATACACAAATACATTCTGTTGTCTGGATGGGTGAGTTCTGATACACAAATACATTCTGTTTTCTGAAGGGGTGAATTCTTATACACAAATACATTCTGTTGTCTGGATGGGTGAGTTCTGATACACAAACACATTCTGTTTACTGGAAGGGTGAATTCTGATAGAAAGAAAGAAACTTTATTTTACAGAGATATGTGACTACACCTCCCCACACAGGGGTTAAAAAATATTAAGAATCATAATACATTAATACACATACTTTTAAGAAAAAAGCCATCACCTTTGATTTCTATTGTTGTTTATTGGTATTATAGTATACAATCCTTTATGTATGTATGTATGTTTTAATGATATATATTTTTGTATATGTAAGTAATATTTGTTTAATATATTCATGTATGTATATTAATATACTCGTATACACAACATGCAGTAGTTCTCCAATGTATGTGTCGTGATTTGTAAGTAAATCGATACGTATGTGTAATTGTTTATCTGTAACAATTATAAATTTTTTCATCACATAATTACATTACTGTTTTGCCAAAGGTTTATTTATTTTTATTTATTTATTTAACACTTTATTGCACCAACATAACATGATTTGTTAAAACAATTTTCAATACGTATAGTGTAGTACAAAAGGCGGTCTTATTGCTAAGCAATCTCTTCCAGACAACCTTTGGGTAGAAAGGATTAAAGCATAAGTAGGTAGGTGGCGCGTTAAAAAAGATAGACTTGTAAAAAATAATATTTATGACAGCATAGTCATATACATACATAAATAAACACATACAACCAAACATATACATATATATACAAACACATACACATATAAATATATATACATACACATACACATATAAATATATATACATACATATACATATATACGCATAAATACATACAAATATACCATATTAATACACATATATATAACACACACAAAACTGGAAATACGTAGGACTAAGTGATTATAAGGATAGGTAGTGGGCTTTAACTAAGTTTTTAAAAATGGGCAACGATTGAGCGCACCGTATAGAGGTAGGGAGTGAGTTCCACAAACGAACTGCTTGCACGGAAAAGGATTTGGAGTAAAAACAGGAAGAATGGGTAGGAATTATGAGTTGGAGGTTGTCAGTACTACGTAAAGAATAAGAATTAGAATTGCTCTCTCCAAGAAACATAAAACGTTCTTTTAAATAATGAGGTGTAACTGGATTAAAGAGAATTGAGTAAAGAAGGGAAAGGATGTGCCAGTTACGACGAAGACGGATAGAGAGCCACTTGAGCCGTGTACGATATTGGGATACATGGTCATATTTGCGAAGTCCAAATATGAACCGTATACATAAATTTTGAAGACGCTCAAGTTTATTTAACTGCTCTTCAGTGACATTTGAATAACAAGAATCGGCGTAGTCAAGGATGGGGAGGAGCAATGTATGAGCAAGCGCAATTTTGGTATCCATAGGAAGAACCTTACGCAACCTGTAAAGGGATCCAGTTGCCGCAAACATCCTCCTGCTAATCTCAGCAATCTGAGGTGACCAGGATAAAGTACTATCAAAACAAATGCCGAGATTTTTAACGCGGTCGCTGTAGTTTAACTTCATTCCATTAAAAACTACAGAAGGAAGGTCATTCAAAGCCATTCTGGAAATGTAACTAGGGCTACCTATGATTATAACCTGGGTCTTGGTCGGATTTACAGCAAGACCATAGGATTTGCTCCAGACAGATATACGTTCAAGGTCTTCGTTTATTGTATTTACTGCAACAGAAATATTAATAAGAGGAGCCCGGCAGTAAATTTGAAGGTCGTCTGCATAAAGATGGTAGGAAGACCGAAGCTGAGACGTGATATTGTTGATAAATAAGGCAAATAAAAGAGGAGATAAGACGCCACCCTGGGGCACGCCCGCAGATGTACTGCACCAAGATGACAAAGAGTCGTTGATACGAATACGCTGCCGACGTCCAACCAGGTAACTACGAAACCATTCAATTGCCGTTGGAGATATGTTGAGAGAAGTCATCAGTTGCAACAAAATGTCGAAATCGACGGTATTAAAAGCATTACTGAAATCTAATAATGTTAAAACTGTCAGCTCTGAGCTATCCATTCCGAAACGGATATCATCAGAGATCTTTACAAGAGCAGTAGTCGTGCTGTGACCTGCGCGGAAACCAGATTGCAGAGGATTAAGAAGGTTATTTTTGGACAGAAACAAGTTGAGTTGCTGATGTACTAACTTTTCCAGAGCTTTGGAAAGGAAGGGAAGAATGGATATAGGTCGATAATCGGAAAAACTGTGGGGATATTTTTTTTAGGTAGGGGGATAATAAAGGCTTCTTTCCAGATATGAGGAAAAATTTGAGGATAATGAATTATTAAAGAGAAAAGTAATAGTTGGCAACAGGATATCAAGGATAGGCATGATCATAGCACGACTGATGTTGTCAGTACCCAGAGCATTAGAAGATATTGACAGTAATTCTCAACATCACAATCGGACAATTGTCCGAAAACAAAAGGAGTGTAATCAGGAGTTGGAAGCGAAGAAAGATAATACAGTGTTTTTAATTTGTCATTAGGAACAACAATAGAAGAGGAACAAAAATGTCTATTAAGGTTCTCAATATCAATACTAGTGGAACTCTCATTGTGTTTTTTTCCAACTCCTAAAGATTTAAGAAATTTCCAGACTTTTGCTGGATCTCCATTCTCAACAGATTTATGGATGTGGCGACGTTGGGCCTCCCTACACATCTTATTGCAGAGATTTCTGATGCGCACGTAGTTGTCACGATATCTGTCTGGGTCTTTTTTAAATTTAGTTTTAGCATTATTTTTCTTGTTTATGATAGCTCTAATATCCTCAGTGAGCCAGGGCGCAGGCAGATGTCTGACTCTGACGGGACGGATTGGGGCATGCCGATCATAAAGGTCAAGAACGAGTTGATTAAATTCTTGTATCTGTAAGTTTACACAACCTATATTTGCAATAGATGACCAGTCACACTCCGATGCATCTTTTCGCAAACGGTCCATGTCAATGGCCCCAAAATTGCGCTGCATGAGGATTCTACGCTTTAATTTAGGAGGACGGATTTTATAGGAAAGGTATAAGAGATTATGAAAGGAAAAAGCATCAGCGGTGTGCTGACCAAACTTGGAAACATGTTCGGGAGAAGATACAAGGATTAGGTCAAGTAAGGAAGGATTGCAATTCGGAAAAAAATGGGTTGCTTGGAGAGGCAAAATATTTAAATTACAAGCACTGGCAACAGACTTAAGACGGTAAGCTCGGCTATCATTTTTCAACAGACAGGTGTTAAAATCACCCATGATGATCGTGTGATTGAAAGATGGGGTAAGGTTTTCGAGAAGATATTCAAAAGAGGAAAAGTAATCTACAGAAGAGGAAGGGCTATAGAAAACACCTAGAAGGACTTTGAAGTGGGATAAGGTGATTTCAAGAAAAAGGAATTCCGCTTCATTAGAGGAGTTAGAGGAACTAACGATATTAAATGGTATATGAGTACGAAGATATATGGCAACACCACCACCACCTCTACCGGTGCGATCACAGCGAATAAGATGGAAACCAGGAAGGGAGTAAGCGATAGAAGGAAGACAAGGTTTCAGCCAAGACTCCGACACAAATATAGCATGAATGTTGTTATCAGTAAATGAGTCTAACATGTCAGAAAAATGGGCAGGAATACTTTGAGCATTAATATGTACTGCATTGAAATTTTTTACTACATCCGAAAATGTAGTATGCAAAGTTTCGTCAAGAGGAATGTTAATGCTATGAAAACTGTCATCACTAGAAGAGGAAGAGGAGGAAACTGATATAGAAATATCATTTATATCATTGTCCATAAAATGTGTGTGATATATAATTAATAAACAAATATATTATTTATATAATAATAAATATCGTATAAAATACGAGTATATAACGTTAAAACATCTACCCGCCAGTGGTTTGTCAAAATTGGTATACAATAAACAACAAATATTCATAAATAAAGCAAATATTGAAAACACATTATCACAACAGAAAGAAGAAAAAAAAAAGGAAAGAAAAAAAAATACATAATTGTTCAGTTAAAATGGAGTACACAGGAATAAATTAAATACAAGTGGGCCCGGATACGTACACCCCGCATGCAGTCATTTGTAGTAATATTAATAGTATATTAAATATCATTCTATATTTTGGCTGTTAAACCTATTCTATAAACTTCTATAAATTAGATAAAAACTAATTATTGCATGTAACGGAATACATAAAAAAAAATAACTACACAAAATTAATCAGTACTGGCAATAATACACACTCAAAATCTACCTGCTAATTTCTAATAATTCGGTCTGTTATTCTATCTATACCCAGTTTCATTAAATATTCATTACATCTGACAGTTGAAATTACGGAGCTAAATAAATACAAGTAAACTTCTAGCGGCATTTGATGCAACAAATTTGTAAAATATTACAAGTGTTTTGTTGTGTATAATACAAAAATGTGAATGAAAAGGATTTAATATAAGTATAAAGATACAATGAGAATGAGCCAGATTAGTAGTTAGTGAAAATTGACAGATTTGATGTTACATTGCTTAGCACTTAGTAAATAATAAAAAAAAACAACAAGATTATCACTATTAAGCACAGAATAATGTAAAATATGGATATATGAAATTATAGTATAAATAAATAGGGCCAGCCATAAATAAAGTCATGAAATAAATAACCATCTACCAGCAGAGCGAAAATAACCAAACACCCACTTACAAAAAAAAAAAAAAAAACTAAATTAATTAAAATATTAACTTATACAATTCTAAATTCTTTTGGTAACACGCTTAGTGCGACTCAATCCAGCCTGATCCCGCCTATCCATTGTCTTCGAAGCGGCCGAAACACTTGCTGGCAATTTGACCTCATCAGTACCTGTACCCGGCAATGAATCGGTTAGACGATTCAACTCAGTAATTGAATTTAAACGTTGTCTCTTACCGTCTGGTCCATCGACAATCACGGATCCATCACGAGTCCAGCACTTGGATATACCAAAATGCTTCCGAGCCGCCATAAAAGCGACGTGTCTGCCCTTGGTAAGAAATTCAGAGAAAGTGATGCCACTATTCTTGAGCCCAGTTTTTGAGAACCAAACTTTGTCCTTAATTTCAAGATTGCGGAACTTCACCAAAATTGGCCTGGGCTTCTCACCAGACTTACGTCCCATCCTGTGGCTGCGACTGATGGAATCTTCAGTGATGGGTAGATTGAGTCGCTCAGTAATAATTTTTATCACCTCTGAAGATGTGTCTTTGCCGCTGTCCTGAACACCATGCACAAGAAGGATTTTGCGACGGCTGCGCATTTCAAGCTGGTCTTGCTGCTTGGCGATAACCTCAACCTGTTGTTGTAGAATCTTCAATGTAGCTAAGATGGAGGACTTGAAATCGCTGAAGTCCGTTGCTAATGAAGCAAGGGTAATCGGTGCAGTACTAGCCTTGTGAAGATCCTCCTGAAATGCCGCCATCTTACTTGAGAAATGTTCCTTCATTTGTTCTAGAGATTCTTGAATTGACTCCATTTCTTTATTAAGGAAAACTAGAGAGGAGATAACGTAACCACTGGCAGATAACAGCAGTAATTAAAGTTGGTACATAAATTTAGATTAAAATAAATAATAAAAACAATTAAAATGTATTTATAAAGTAGACAACTTATTTATACGTCTGTCTTGTACAACTACCCGCGGGGAAAAAAAAAAGGTTGACTGGGGGAGAATGCTATATAGCTTTAAGTACACCTTTTGTACCACACATTTTTTGTAATGTGATCAATAAAGAATAAATAAATAAATAAATAAATAAAATAAATAAATAAATAAAATAAATAAATAAATAAAATAAATAAATAAATAAAATAAATAAATAAATAAAATAAATAAATAAAATAAATAAATAAATAAAATAAATAAATAAATAAAATAAATAAATAAATAAAATAAATAAATAAATAAAATAAATAAATAAATACATCTGATATGAAAAGAATTAATAATATACTAGTATACTATGTCGCCGTATGAAAATGTTGGGAAATGTTGGGGGTATAGGATAGATACTACATAATAGCATTACAAAAATTATAAATTAAAATTACGTTCAATTCATTTACAGTCAATAGAGTTGAAATTGTTTTTTTATTTTTAACTAGCTGTTCCCCGCGACTTCGTCCGCTTTTCCTTTGTTTTTCGTAAAATAAGTAGACTGTCCTTCCTCACGGTTCAGTGGTTTTGATGTAACAGACACATTTCCCTTCACTGCTCTGCTCCTATTGATCGTAGCGTGCTGAAAAGTATACTATAACCTGCCCAGGGGTATGAAGAATAATTGTATCAAATTTCGTTAAAATCCGTCGAGTAGTTTTTGTTTCTATCATAAACATACAAACAGACAGACAAAAAATTTACTGATTGCATTTTTGGCACCAGTATCGATCACTAATCACCGCCTGATAGTTATTTTAGAAATATATTTCATGTACAGAATTGACCTCTCTACAGATTTATTATTTTACTCGTACATTTATTTTTTGTTTTTGAAATTTGTTTTTGAGAGTTCGCATTGCGAGGGTGGTTGACAAAAAGCCCGGGGTATCGACCGTGTCTAGGCGAGCCCGGTAAATAAGTTTAATGAAACACTTTTGCAACCCATAAGAATGGGTCTGGAACATTAGCATTGCTCGTAGCTGGATTCTTTTCAGTGATTCCACGTCGTTGTTTGTTTATAGACCTTGTGTGAACCGTTTAAAGTTAATTTTACTTCAAACGCGGACTTTTATGTAAGGAAACGCAAGTTTCTTGATGTAAATGATCAATTACTCGATTCTTTTATATGTATATATTAATACAGTTATGAAAATCAGAGCAGATATGTGAAGTAATGAAGTGATGAAGGGTGATAGATGAGACTGAAAACAGGCCAGTTAGCCCATCATGCTGAATTCATCAGGAATTAACCATGATAGTTTCCAGAGGGAACCGCGAGGAGGTCGACCTGGTTGGGTATATAGCTAGCAATGGGATTCTCAGTCTCCATTACTAACAATCCCTTCCCCCCTAATGTATTTGGATTTAAAGTAAATAAAATAGGCTAGATAGATACATTTTAGTTTAAGTATAAATAATTCTTATAATTATTTTATTCAGCAAGGGGTTAATCCAAAAATCGACTCCGTGGCGTTCCGCCTGCACTGCGGAGCGACCACCGCAGCACTTTTGGCAGCGAGCGCAGCTCTCACTACACGCCATCTGGTGGGCAACCCTATCGACTGTATACATACAAGGTTGGTATTTGAAGCGATGTCATTAGGTGACGAGTATGACGATGTAGTTCTAATATTCGGCAATAGATGGCGTTAATCGGTGCCAGGACATCGCTAAAAATGAATTTTCCAAATACGAGTAAAAAGCTCAATAAATTATTTTTTTATTTCAATTAATAAATAAATAGATCGATACTCTTTATTGTTCTTCCAAAAGATTACAATAGTAAACTTATTATAGGTACAAACAATTACAAGAAACAATCACAGTGAGAAAATAATAGGCGACGTTATCGCTAAAAGCAATTTCTTCCAGGCAATCTTTTGAGAATTAATATGATATTAAAAAATTTAAAGGTTGTACAATTTTGTTAATTTTATACTATTTAATAATAAAAACAGTATATTGTATTAATTATATTTTTGCACTAGTTTTTTACCAGCTACAATGTAGCATACATACGCGTGGATTTCAGAAGCAGGAAAACCAATTAAATGTATGATTTTTAGATAACGTATCATGATAAAACATACACAAGTACACCAGTTTTTAAATTAGACTTTAACAAACATAACTGTGAAAACCGCATCCAATTTGACGCAGTACTTTTCGCGGGATGTCGGAATAAACAAACATACTGACTGACAGACTGACAAAATTTATAAAAATTATTATTGGGGCATCTATTTTTATAAAACCCCATTTTTTTTTACATATCTCCCATGTACGGACATCACCTAGTTATTATATTAGTAAGAAAATTTATTTATTCATTCAAAAATTTTTCTAAAACGTTTTCTTTCCACCAGGGATATTCCAGAAGACGTGTTAAACACATACTGCTGGATTCATTCCACCTTCACTGTTGCTGGCGAGGCTGGTGGGGCGTATCCAGGGGTGAGGGGGGCGGGCACCTCACCCCGTAAATACGGGAAGTACTACCAGTGGGTGGCATTTACGCTCTTCTTTCAGGTACGAATTTTAGCTATATTTTATAACATTTGGAAGCGTAATTTTAATTAGTACAGACTATGTCTATCGGAATCTTTTTAGATTTACTTATTTTTATTTATATGGGTAAAAGTATAAAAAAGTAAGTACTTAAGGCGTAAAATATATGTTATTTAAAGGAAAATCTCTCTTCTTAAGTAAAACAATAGTGTGCGATAACTCGATAACCTGAAGCTAAATATCTTCAATTTCCATTTACAATATAATACTTGTAAAAAAACGTGCCTACAAACATTTGAAAGGCCACCAACGCACAAAGCAACTCCTCTCGCGTTGCAAGAGTACATGGGCAACGGTAGCCACTTTCTATTAGGTGGACCGTCTGCTCCTTTGCCTTTCTAACTAAAATAAAAAAAAAAATATCGTTGCCCAATAAAAGTCAGAGAACAAAAAAATAACATTATGTTATACTAACTTTACCATCTGGATGAGTGGCGGTCTTCCATCGCGTGTTTTTCAAGATAATTTCGTTCACGCACAACCACTCTTTGGAATCAACTTCTAGCAACAGTATTTCCGAACCGATACGATATCATAACCTATAAGAAAAGAGCATATTCCTTTTTAAAAGGCCGGCATCACACCTGCAATGCCGCTGGTGTTGTGGGTGATCATGGGCGGCGGTAGTCACTTACTATCAGGTAATACATAAGTCAGAGGGGAAAGGGATTGCTAGTAATGAAGACTGAGAATCCCATTGCTAGCAATATACCCAACCAGGTCGACTTCCTCGCGGTTATCCCTGGAAACTATCATGGTTAATTCTTGATAAATTCATCATGATGGGCTAACTGGCCTGTTTTCATTCTCATCTATCACCCTTCACTGGTGCTCCGCCAGCGTATTCCGTTAGCGCAGGCGGGGTTACCATACCATTTTCACCCATCAAAAAAAAACACCCCCCGGACTACCCACGTTTCCTCCATTACTGAGGAAGTGTTGATGATTACGGAATCGGAATCGACCATCAGGTGAGCCGCATGCTCGTTTACCCCCTTGTGTTACATAAAGAAACCTATACTAGGCCGCCACTCGACGACTTCTATTTCCCTAATTTTTTATTTCAGGAAAAGTTATTTTATTAATATTGTCAATATACCTTAGCCTTTAACGTGCTCACGGCACCCCGAAGTATCATTAGATATTCAAGAATGTCCCAATGTACAGACAGGATACGTGTCGTAGACGGGCCGTGTCGACCCACATACACAGGTGGGCATCGTAAAGCGACACGCACACTGTACGACTATAAAACTGCAGCGTGGACGTTGGAACAAGTCATGAGAGATTTATCCTTTTACCTATTTATTTTTTACTAGCTTTTATTTGCGACTTCGTCCGCGTTATCGGGATAGATTGTAAATAAATAAATTGTAAATATATATTATATTTATTTTTCTCACAAAATAACAACATAATAAAATTTACAGCTATATGGGTTAAAATTTAAAACAATGTTTGTGAGAGACTTCTTTTTATACAACTTAGAATGGCAAACAAGCTGACGGTCCACCTGATGGAAAGTGGTAACCATCGCCTATAGACATGTGCAATACTATAAACATAATAGAGTATACTGTTTCGCCCATGATACCCCCATGCGTTGCCATTCCTGAGGAAAACACTTCGGTACTAGGATAACCCGTCTTACAGATCACCAGGCTCCCAAACTCAAGAACATCTATTTTAATTCGTAAAGGTAGAAGTATACAAGTTAATAAATGAAATTGGAAAAAATTTATAATCTACGTGTATGTACTAGTATGGATGAGAGGGCAAGTGAAAGGTGAGCGAGTGCGTAAGTGTGTGTGTGTGTGTGTGTGTGAATTTTACAAAAGTTTCAAGCTATATATTCCAGTTATATATTATAATTTTTATTGTCACAATCTAAATCCGCTTAGTTCTATTAACTTGAGTTGACTACAAATCTGGTTAGCACGTGTGCCTTGGTAATAAATAAAATAATAATCATGATGGATAAAGACTTATTAAATATTGTAATAATATAATTTCATTAACTACATCTGAGTCATCAGGGTTAATCTACATCTGTGGGTTTTATTAGTAATTAATGTGCGTTTTGGAGTGGTATCAAGTTAAATACTGTAGCGATTATATTGTATAATAATTACATATATAAAAGAAGATAAGATAGAAGGAAGGAGAGGGGAGGGGGGGGGGAGAGGGAGACCGAGACATAGTTACATCAGGCAGATCAAGGAAGGAGTTGGTGTCGTGTCATATTAAAAGGTGAAGAGACTCGCTGAAAATCGTAGTGAGTGGCAAGAGCTCCACCGACAAGTGCGCAGCTCTTAAATAGATAGATAGATAGATATAAATTGCATTTTTCCTCAATCCTTTCCTTTGTACTGTAGGTGGCGGAAACCACCAACAAATGCATTCCCAAAGAGGGTTGATGTCAGGCCAGTCATAAAACTAAAATCCAAATCTTTTTGTAATATGGATAAAATCTTATTACGCCGACCCCAAATGATTGGGATAAGGGTAGGAAGATGATGATATAAATTGCATAATTTTTAAATTTATTTATTCTCTACTGGAAATTGAAAAAAAAAACATGTATTAATAACTGTTTTTACCTTGTTATGATGAGTTTCAGATAACAATGCATTTTAGTGGACACAAATAAATGAAATATATGAAATGAGCGTTTTTAGTCGACAATTGTAAGAAAATTATTGAGAAGCTATTAGAGACAAGCTCTCGATTATTTGGATATATTATTATATTTCATACGTTTTTATGATTAACTTTTTTTTAGATATAGGAAAAAATCTAGTTAAATGGATTTAAATGATATTTCGTATATATTGTGATTTTATTTTATTACTATATCTACTGCTGAACATAGGCCTTCCCTTTGAGGAATTTTGCTAATAGTTGCCACGCTTGGCAGGCGAATTTCGGCTTTAGTGATATTTTAAGACGGACGCTACTTTCTGTCTCTAAACCATTAAATTCCCCTAGTCACCTCTTACTACATCCATGAGAAGGGAAGGGGAAACCAACGTTTACGTGATAAGAATTAATTACAAAGAAAACGCTAAATGTTTACACTTGCACCACACTTCCAGACTGGCGAGCACGTGGACACAATTTTAATAAAAACACACACACAGATCGCAGCAGACCTTAGATATTAAGCTGTAAAACTGATTGGTCCGCACAAAAATGTAGTCAAGGCTGTCTGTATGAAGATGTCACAGTATAAATAAAATATACATTAACCTTCTTACCTATATACACCATTACGTTACCTTTTTTATTTTTTAATCTTTTTTTTTATTATTTTTATTAATCTAATATTATCTTAATATCTTAATTATCTTTTTACTATATATGTCACAAATATATACAAGTTACAAATATATATCCATTTTTTTTATGCAACTTGGGATGGCAAACAAGCTGATGGAAAATGGTAACCGTCGCTTATAGATATGAGCAGTACCATGGACATAACAGAGTATACTGTTTGAATGAGTGCATATTACTGACCAAACAATTTATTGTTTGACTGTAAATTCTAGGCTGTAAATTCTACACTGGTATTTATCAATATACATATATACATGTACATATCGGTCACGCATGTCTCCCATTAGGGTAGGTAGAAACAATGGAACGCCAAATGGCTGTGTTTCGGTTTGAAAGGTGGGATATGGCGTGAATTTACTGGGTACAGAGGAATAACATCTGAGTCCTCAGGAATGGCAACGCGTGGGGGGTATCATGGGCGAAACAGTGTACTCTGTTATGTCCATGGTACTGCTCATGTCTATAGGCGACGGTTACCACTTTCCGTCAGGTGGGCTGTCAGCTTGTTTGCCATTCTAAGTCATTAAAAAAAATCTAAATCCAGGGTAAAATTTTCTTACAAAATGCAATAGTACCGACTGGGGCAAGTGGCTAAGTCGCCAATCAATCAGCGCGGAAGCCTCGCGACTGTACACAATCCTTTATTTATCATTTTATGGCATATTTATTACACATTATTGTACTGAACGCGTTGTGAATTGGCTTCATATTTTATTTATATCCATCGACAACTTTCTAACTCCTTCATTTACTCGTGCTACCAATTGACCTAATATAAGTGTCTAACAAATTTACTTTTATACAAGAGGGTTTTGCTATTAGTTGCCAAGCTTAGCACTCAGGTTGGCAACCGCAGTAAGCTTTTGGTGATGTTTTAAGAGAGAGCTGTTGTCCAATCCTCGACCTTTAAATTTCAACAGTCGTCTATTTATTTATTTATAGGAACACCGACAGCATATTGCATTATAACACATACAACAAATATAAAATACAATACGATATTAATGCACACGCTTATTAAAGATATTCACAGCATTGGCTTTAACATGGTTTTTTTTTAATGGGTGATAATGGAATGGTAACCCCGTCCGCGCTATCGGTATACACCGGCGGGACACCAGTGAAGGATGATAGGTGAGGATGAAGCAGGTCAGTTAGCCTATCGTGACGAATTCAACAAGAAATGTTCACGATGGTTTCCAGGGAGAACCACGTGGAGGTCGACCTGATAGTGTATTGCTAGCAATGGGTTCATTAGACTCCATTACTAACAATCCCTTCCCCCCGGCTTTAACATAGTTATACAGCATGAAATGAAGTAAACAATTTTAAACATTTAAATAATACCAGTCTACATATATTTTAATAGTTGCGTTATTAGGCATAGAAATATACATGTAACCTGAGTTGTGAGTAATATCAGTAAATACGATTATAAGCGAATTAAATTAACAGCCTCTTACAACAACCACGGGGAAGAAGGTTAGACCTGAGTTTGTTGCAGTAATTTTTGCGTGATGCCGGTTATAAATATACAGACAGACGGACAAAATTTTCAAAAGTTAAATCCTTTGGCTTTTATTTGGTATTATGGAGATATCATGTAAATTTTCTTGAATATCTCCCATGTACAAACACCGTCTAGTTACAATTTTATTATATTAGTGAGATATAGTCACGCGCTACGGGTGTAGCTTCGTAGACACGCGTAGCATTGTCGTAGTCAGAACTTTTGGACCTCTTTAAAACTTTTTTTTTTTAAATATGATGAGATATTATTCTAAATATTTTTTCAATAGACTTCAAAAAGAAGGTGGGTTTCGGTTGAATTCGGTTGTATTTTTTTATGTTTGTTACCTCATAACTTCTTCAGTTGTTAATCGATTTGCAAAATTGTTTTTATCTCTGACAGGATATATTTGTAGGTTGGTCTTATTGAAATTTTATCAAAATAGATTCAGTAATTTAGTTTTTAAGTCAAAATAATTGATTTTGACACAATTGAAATTGTATTTTTTAAGGGTCACAATCTTTATTTATTTATACTTTATTAGCTGACCCTGCGAACTTCGTACCGCCTAACCACAGACAATTTGTGTTTGACTAAATATTGACAAATATTGACATTAATATTTATACGATACTAACGTCAATCAATTGTTTTGCCTTCCCGGAACCCCTTCACTAACACTTGAACTTTATGGTATGGTATTAAAGTTCAAATTGACTTTCAGGTATTATTACGAGTCGTTTGTATGCGAGTATAGAAAAGTGTTGTTTTTAGACTTTATTTAGGCAATTATTTAAAATTTTCTCTCCGTAAGAACCATGCTCGAAATCGGTTTAGCTCGATCTCGAGATTTGCGCTTAGCAAAACAACATACAGCGATTCATTTTTATATTATAAATTGTACACACTTATAGTATATTAATAATAATAATAAAAAATGCAGAAAGCGGTGCTCTTAGATTCTGCCCGCATTGTACGCCGGTTTCTCTCCCTGGGGCCCTGAACCCCGGCCGACTGTGCTTCTGCCGGGGTTTAGTTTGCCATCTACTCTCCTTAAGAGGGGTGATGAGAATTTTTGTGAAATTTAAAAAATAATGATATAATATAGCCTTTATTCAGATCAACTTAGTACTGACATTAAAACAAACATAAAATTAAAAAAAAACTTAAAACAAAATAACTTATTCTAATAGTTGTTTCTTGCTTATTTTTGAAGATCTGTTTGCCATTTGGCAAAGGCCTCCTCCAACCGTTTCCACTCTCGCCTATCCTGAGCCACTCTGTCCCACATTATTCCAGCCACTTCCCTGATGTCATCATCCCATCTTATGCAGGGTCTGCCTCTTTTCCATTTGCCTTTCCTTGGATACCATCTTGTCACTTTCTTACTCCATTTGTCACACGCTGATAGTATATAAATTTATTTATAATAATAACAACAAACTTTATTTCTTTAAACAAAGTTAGCCTATGGTACAATATAACTATGACACTAGGCAAAGCCTGTCTTATAGAAGTCAAAGCTAGAAATTTGACATGATTTTTTTTGTGCTGGAGAAGGATGGAGAAAATTAGCTGGAGGGATCGAATTAGCAATGAGGAGGTCCTGCTTAGGGTTAAGGAAAAAAGACAAATTATTAGAACTATTGAGGACAGAAGGGGAAAAATGTTGGGGCACTTGATACGACACGACGCACTTATGAACATTTTAATAGAAGGTAAGATAGAAGGAAGGAGGGGGAGAGGGAGACCGAGACATTGTTACATCAGGCAGATCAAGGAAGGAGTTGGTGTCGTGTCGTATCAAGAGGCGAAGAGACTCGCTGAAAATCGTAGCGAGTGGCAAGAGCTCCACCGACAAGAGTCAGCTCTTAAATAGAATAGATAGATAGATAGAAGCGATAAAGTTTTGTTTTTATTCACATGAATATGGTCATTACGTAACGCGACTATTATAATGGCGTGATGGATAATAGTGAGGCCAATCAAGTAGCGAGATCGGCACGCTGCCATCGCAGTATAGTTAGGTCACGCAGCAATCACTCGCCCGGGGGCTAAGTGATTGCTTGTATTGGTCGCGGATCAAAATTACATTCACGTTAGCAGCTAATCATTTACCAGTTAACGCTATCCTTCTATCCATCCGTCGGTTTCTTTATGGAATTGTGATTACATCTATACCTGTATCCAATTGGCCGATGAAACCTTTTCCGACTTTAAATGGAGTAGGTTCTTTCTCAATTTGATTGTTTTGATCACCAGAGGGAGACTTTGTACAAAAGTCGATTGCTTGGGTACCTCTGTCCCATTCGTGTTTCAACCGTGAAGCAGTTGTGTTTGCATGGCTGTGTTTCGGTTTGAAGGGTGGGATATGGCGTGAATTTACAGGGTACAGAGGAATAATACCTAAGTCCTCAGGAATGGCAACGCATGGGGGGAAACAGTGTTATGTCCATGGTACTGCTCATGTCTATAGGCGACGGAATAAACTGTACTGAAAGCTGGGGGGAGGGGGATGCGATGATAAAGTTACATGTACATACTAACATTTACCCGCGACTTTTTCCGCTTGACTGGGATATTTTTACTGACCGAGATAAAAGTAACATATCTATACTCCAACCCATATATTACGTGTATACCATATTTCACAGTGTTTGGTTAAGCCGCTAATACTCTATAAGATAACGAACAAACAAACTCACTTTCATATCTATAATATAATATATCTATCCCATTCGTGTTTCTACCGTGAAACAGTTGTGTTTGCATGGCTGTGTTTTGGTTTGAAGGGTGGGATATGGCGTGAATTTACAAGTTACAGAGGAATAACACCTGAGTCCTCAGGAATGGCAACGCATGGGGGTATCATGGGTGAAACAGTATACTCTGTTATGTCCATAGTACGGCTCATGTTTATAGGCGACGGTTACCACTTTCCATCAGGTGGGCCGCCGCTTGTTTGCCATTCTAAATTGTATAAAGTTGCTAAGCGCAAATCTCGACAACAGCTGAACCGATTTCGCTAATTATTTTAAAATATTTTTTGAAATACGAGAACGGTTCTTACGGAGAGAAAAATTAAAAAAATGCCTGTAAAGGTCTAAAAACAACACTTTTCTATACTCCCACACAAACGATTCGTATAAATACTTAAAAATCAATTTGAATTTTAATATAATACCATAAAGTTATATCATACCATAAAGTTCAAGTGTCGGTGGAGAGGTTCCGGGAAGGCAAAACAATTGAGCACGGCGTGTTTTATAATTTTTGTTTTTGGACATAACGTAATTGTTGACTCCTCTTATCTTACTATCTGACCCGGCGTTCCGAATAACAGAATAAGTATTAA
Source organism: Galleria mellonella (assembly GCF_026898425.1). Taxonomy (NCBI): domain Eukaryota; kingdom Metazoa; phylum Arthropoda; class Insecta; order Lepidoptera; family Pyralidae; genus Galleria; species Galleria mellonella. The sequence continues at coordinate 1,009,018 of NW_026442180.1, forward strand.
AAAAACTAAAAAAATAAGGAATCGACTGTTTTTTTTTTAATGGGTGATAACGGAATGGTAACCCTACCCGCGCTATCGGTATACACGGGCGGGGAACCAGAAGGATGATAGGAGAGGATGAAGCAGGTCAGTTAGCCCATCGTGACGAATTCAACAAGAATTGTTCACGATGGTTTCCAGGGGGAACCATGTGGAGGTTGACCTAATAGGGCATATTGCTAGCAATGGGGCTGTCAAACTCCATTGCTAACAATGCCTTTCCTCCCACACCAGAATCGACTGTTAGGCGGTACGAAGCTTGCGGGGTCAGCTAGTTTATAATATTAGTAAATATAATGTAATTTACTTGGTTTGTGAAAAAAACAGTGCTACCTGCTTGTTCCATTAATTTTATTAATTAAATACAGTACTTTGATTTGATGATGACTCACCAAAAAAAAAAAAAAAAAAATTGAAAATGGAAATATTTAATTAATTATTTAATTGTGCTAAAATATACAGTTATTATTAATATTTCAGCCATTAACTGCCCACTGCTGGACATAAGCCTTCCCCATAAGGGGAATTTTGCTAATAGTTGCCTCGCTTGCCAGGCGGATTGGCAACCGCAGGCCTTTTGGATTGGCCTTTAAGGATGTTTTAGAGCGATGCTGCCCATCTCTCGCCCTCCCTTAGTCGTCTCTTACGACACTCACGGGAAAGGAAGGGGTGGTCTATTTTATGCCAGGGCACACATGGCAAAAATATACATTAATAATAACAATTAGAAACAATGTATGCAAAGATGAATTTATTTAAAAAAGAGATCTTTTCCAGTCAAACTAAACTAAGAGAGGTTGAAAAAACTTCTTGCTACCAAATCAGGGACTACAATTTTTATCAAAATCCGTTCAGAAGTTTAGTTTTAAAACCAAAATTATTGATCGAAGATAGTATTTTTTTTTGGTGGCACAAAATCATAATACATAAAATATTAGTATAAAAATGATTACAACTAATATCTGTCCACTGACAAAAGTTCCACGCTCTATTTATAATCCGACCACGGTAATTTACAAACTGACAGATAGAATGGTGTCACTATTTATATATACTAAGTTATTTTTGTAAAAAAAATATTTGTCAATAAATCAATTAGTCATCTAAATAAATATATTCATTAATAAACTAAAGAGCGCTTATTATTAAATTATTAAGAGTTTACCAGAGGGAGATTTTGTACAAAAGTCGTTTGCTTGGGTACCTCTGTCCTATTCGTGTTTCAACCGTGAAGCAGTTGTGTTTGCATGGCTGTGTTTCGGTTTGAAGGGTGGGATATGTCAGTGAATTTACAGGATACAGAGGAATAACACCTGAGTCCTCAGGAATGGCAACGCTGTTAATAAAGTAGTTAAGTCACGTTGGAATTATACAGTTTCGATGTGGCAATAGTCCTATTAAATTCGTAGAATTAAATAAATTCATTATGCTTGTAAAGTAGGACTAAATGAACTTTTTGTTTATTCACTTCTTTCACGTATGTATTTCTCCTCACAACTCCTTACTTCTCCTAACAAACGGAGAAAAAAGTCCACTGTGTTCCATTGTCTATATTGCGATAGAATTAAATGGCAGAAGTATTTATTTATTTATTTTAAAATGTAAATTAATAGTGTAAACACAAATATTAATTTTAATTGATATACAGGGCTTGCATCTTCCACCATTTACAGATGCACACAACATTTTCTTAAGACATCGATTTCAAATTAATAAAATTGGCATTAATAGAACAATAAAAAAAAAAAATACATACAAGTGACAACATAAGAATACTAAAATAGAATTATTAAAAAAGTGTTCACAAAACTAGGTAAATATTATATATATTTTCTCAATGTTCTCTACCCAAAGGAAGAGATTGCTTAGCGATAAGGCCGCCTTTTGTATCATTTTTTATTACAGTTAAATTTATTTACTATTTTATAAATGGTGCAATAAAGTGTAAATAAATAAATATTAATTATATAATTCATGATACTACTGTAACTATATGGATACAATAAAAAATTTACATTAATTATAACCGTAACAGTTGGTAAATACATCTAACGAATTCCATTTGCTATTAGAGTCGTGAACATATTAATTTTCTACAAAAAACCGAGGTATCATATTCCTCTATTTATAAAAATAACAAATCAACTCGAGAGGCACCTGGCGTTATTTTCTTTTTTTTTCTCTAGTGTTACTGCTTTTATAAATTAAAATTTGTCAAAATTTAACTCGGCGAAACTAGCAATTAAAGTGTCAGTTTACTTTAATTTTCAAGATTAATGAAAATAAATACAATATTGTTAATTTTGTGTACACGTTACGTCACAGCTGTCAGCCCCTGATGTCAGTCTGATAAGTTATGACAGCGGCGACGTTGACGGGCTTTTAAAGAAGAATTTTGACAGGCCGCCTCTCTGAATATAAAAACATACGAGATTTATTTGTACGCGGAATGGCGAGATAAATCTATATAATGTCGAACTCAATATTTATCGTTCTTTTATAGTTTGTACAGTAATGAAATATGTTATCTGAGAAAATAAAAAGAGATCTCGTTTGATGAGTGCTCAGCGTCTCGCGTCTGGGTGCGACCGTCGTAAACGCACGATGTGTATTACTGTTGGAGCCCTTCCAATGTTGTAACCCCTGCATACAACGGAACGGATTGTTTAATATTATTACCAAACAACGAGGTGTAAGATATTATAAATTTAAGGTGCATGCAACCGCCGACGGACATACGGCGGCGAGGGAGATCGTTGTTACAGTAGGATGTATACAGTGGGCCGGTGCCGCAACGCGTTTCATCAGCTGACCTAATAACTTCACATATTATGATGATAATGTAGGCAGTGGACGCGTGCTGGCGTGCGGGCGGTGCACGCGCGTGCCGCACGTCCAACTTAACATTATAAATAGAATGCACATCGACATCGGCCCTGTATGTATTTAACGTAAGGAGCTTTTTCAGTGAGGCCGGCCAGTCGACGCGAACGTTTCGGCGCGCCGCTCGCGCCCGCCCCCGCGAGCTGCTCCCGCCGAAACGAGTTACACGTTTTGAAAAAGGATCGCGGAACGGTTTTCGTTTTTTGACATAAACTTTTTTTTGTTGTACTTTTTTTTTGCGGCCGCCGTAGCGGCCAGTGTTATCGAAGTTGTTCGGCGACGCGGAGCGGTGCCGGCGTTAGTAATGGTACACACGTGACTACCAGCCAGTGAGTGCGTCCAGACAAATGGCGTTTTCTGAACGTGTTAAACGTTTAGCCGCTAATCACCGCGGCGCGTAACCGTGTTTCAAAAATAAAACGTTGCCGATTCGAAACCGGAGCACCTCGAAGGTTAATGACAAAATAAAAAGCGTGCATTAAATTATGTGTAAACCACCGCCACCGACTGGATTCTTTCCCTTTATTCTAAGACACGTGAGTCTATTGTCGGGAAATTTATTTTCTTTTTGGCAGGCAACATTTTTTTTTTCAGCTGCAACCGGCCGGAATTAGCTCGTTTTATTAGATAGTTCTTTAAAATGATGGCCCAACTCTCATATGACTAATACTAACCTGTTGTAAGTCTATGACTAACACTAACTTGCTCTAATATTGATTCTCGCGGTTTTATAAATTACACGTGTAGGAACATGAAGGTATAGAATTATAAAATAGATTAATTTAGATAGATTAGATAAATTTGTGATGTGTGAACAGTGTTTAAACCAGAATGGCAAGCATAATGTGTTGCTAAGAAAATAACTTTAATCTTTGTATTATAAATATTTTTGATCAAGTATTTCTGTAAGTATATGTTTTTCGTTGAAGCTAATAGAGATTTTTATTAAGAATGTAGTCAAATTTGAAATTCACGTAACATTATGTATTCACTCTCCCATAGGTTTATTTTATTAATTTTATGACGATAATTTAAAAAAAGTATTACTGTCAAAACATAATTATAATAATGCCTCTGTTTTTTCATAATTATCAATATAATTATTCTAATTTTGAATTTTATTTTTATTTAAAAATATTCTCTATCTGACCATAGGTCTTTTTTTTATAATATAATAGTTTATGGTTTAAAAAAAGATTCTCAGCCGGTAACAAGTTTGTATATAGTCTGTGGTTTCCCGCCAAAATCATTAGACTTTATCGTCCTCCTAATTTACTGTAGATCGGATCTATCGCCCAGTAATTTACGTACGTTGCGAAACGCACCCGATAATTCTCATAGTTCATCGCACGAGGCGTTTGGACAATGTTGACCCAATATCGAAGGAATAACGTTCACCAGCTAATTGGGCACGAGATTTTTGCAAATTAACGCTATACTTCTAGATCGATTACATTATCGAGGTACTAGTTTATGTACTTTCTGAGTCTTGTGTACTCTGTGTGTTTATTTTTTATTAGATTTTTGTCTATTACTTCACATGGATTTCAGAAGTAGGAAACGGAAAGCGAATGAAACGGACTACTTCCAGAGACCATATCAAATACTAAGAAAAACAATTTTTTAACTCAGTTTTTTTTAGCTAATTGTCAAATTAGCTGATTCGTTTCTTTATCACACAATATATCTTGATGTATTTATATTTAATTATTTCACAAATAACATGAGTTTTTACGCGCTAAAACGATGTAAAAATTATAAAACAAATAAATATATATAAGTTATAAAGGAATCACTCATAACTATATGTCACGCAAAATTGTATAAAAAAGTTGACCCGCTTTTTTCGAAGCATTTGTATGGAGATTATCTATATAATTTAAGGATAAAATGTATTTCAGTTTTTAAGTTAGACCTTCATGAACATAATGAAAAAACCGTATTCAATTTGGTGCAGCAGTGTTAGAGTGATGTCGAAATAAACATACAAAAATTAAAAAAAAAAACATTGCTTCGAATTCTATTACTCTTACTAAGACTCCTAATATATATATATATATATATATATATATATATATATATATATATACTCTTGTAAGATAAAACTTAAATTTTGTGTTATATCATAAAGTATATGTATATTTATTTATTTATTTATTATATTAATATATCAGTCGTTAATTATTCAATGCTGAACATAGGTCTTCTCCATAAGAGAAGTTCTACCAGTAATTGCTACGCTTGCCACGTTTGGCAAGCCGGATGGCAACCGCAGTTAAGTTTTGTGATGTTTTAAGAGGGACGCTGCTACCCATCTTTGAACCGTTAAGCTCCTTTAGTCGCCTCTTACGACACCCACGGGAAAGGAAGGGGTGGACTATTCTATGCAGGGACCATACAGTATAGATTATATTACACAGCTTAAATAACATACTTTGTGAAAGAAAGAGTTGAATGTTTAAAATCTATTCTAAATTTTATCATACATATTGGTTACTAGTATTTTTATATTATGTTATGTATAGAGATATAATTTTTTTAGATGTATTAGGAATTCTTTAGATACGTTATTTTGTCCAGTATTAATGTTGTGCTCGTATGGTAATTGTAACAATTTTTTTTTTATATTTTTTTTAATTAACATTTTTTTTTGTCCATATCACCACCAATGCACAATTTAATTTCTGCGTCATTCAAAATTGATTGGAAGAAATTCCTTTTATAAAATAAGTTCACTATTGTATTCATTATTTCCTTAAGAACTCTATATTCTATAATTTAAGACTTTACTATACAAGAAAGTGTTACAAACAAACATACATATGAGCAATTTGCTTTAACAATGTTTGTTATACATTTTATGCATACTTACATATTAGATCTATCTGATTATAGGTAGTTCAAGCAATAATTCTAATTTTAAAAATCATTTATAAAGTTTTATTATTATTTACTATTTTTTTTTTATAAAAACTTGAATTTGAGACTTGTATTTGTGACTAAATTCGTGTGGGATTCCTATAAACTTTGAAAACAATTAGAAAATCACTGTCGAGTCGGCGAATGGTCGTAAAATGTAGAAACAAAAAACAATCGAATCATGTCCATAGATATTACGATAAGGTAATTGGCATATTAAAAATAAATTTAATATTTGTAATTTATTTTCAATATGTCTAAATCGTTAAATAACTACATAAAACAGTCATTTAAGTGCATTATTTGCTGAATATACTATTAGGAGTACAAATAAGTTTCCGCCGTTTTATTGTGGATGGCGCGGCACGGAGTTTCGGTTAGCTTTCGCAGATGATAACCGGTTTTACCATCCAAAAATAGTATTCGACATTCAAGACCAACATAACCTATTAATATTATTGATTTGATATTGGTAAAATATAATTTTTATAACTTGAAAATGTCAAAATTTGAGCCAAATAAGCGTCATTTGCGGGAAAATTAATTTACTTCTTTAATTTAAAGAAATTGCTGCTAAGGCGCATCAATTGCTCGTAGAAGCATATGGTGAGGGTGCTTTGAGTGAGAGAACGTGTCGAGAGTGGTTTCAAAAGTTTAAAAACGGTGATTCGACGTAGAAGACAAAGATCGCAGTGGAAGGCCAAAAATTTACGAGGATGCAGAATTGGAGGAATTATTGGAGGAGGATTCATCTCAAACACAAAAAGAACTTGCTCTAACATTAGAAGTCACTCAGCAAGCAGTCTCACATCGTTTAAAATCATATAGGAATGATTCATAAACAAGGAAATTGGGTTCCGTACGAATTAAAGCCGAGAGATATTGAACGCCGATTATGCTTAAGTGAAATGCTGCTAGCTAGACATAAAAAGAGGGTTTTTTACATCGTATCGTAACTGGTGATGAGAAGTGGATACATTATGACAATCCAAAAAGAAAAAAATCATTGGGATTACATGGCCACGCGTCAACATCAACAGCAAAACCGAATATTCACGGAAAAAAACTTATGCTGTGTATTTGGTGGGATCAGCTAGGTGTAGTGTATTATGAGTTGCTTAATCCGAGCGAAACAATTACTGGAGCCCTCTATCGAACACAATTGATGAGATTGAGCCGAGCTCTGATAGAAAAACTCCCTCAATACTATTCTAGACACGAAAAAATTATTCTTCTGCATGACAATGCTCGTCCACATGTTGCGGCTCCCGTAAAAAAGTACTTGGAAACACTTGATTGGGAAGTGTTACCCTACCCGCCGTATTCACCAGACATTGCACCGTCCGATTATCACCTGTTTCGGTCCATGGCACATGCTCTGACGACGCAGCGGTTTACATCTTATGAGGATACCAAAAATTGGGTTGATTCGTGGATAGCCTCAAAAGACAAGGAGTTCTTCAGACGTGGAATTCGAATGCTGCCTGAGAGATGGGAAAAAGTGGTTGCAAGTGATGGGCAATATTTTATATAAATCTATATTACCGTTCTTCTATAATAAATATTTAATTTGTGTTAAAAAACGGCGGAAACTTATTTGTACTCCTAATAGTTACAAAGATGGTACATAGTTCGAAATATATTGTCTTGTTAAAAATTAATATGGAGGCATTAAACAAAATATAAATTTTGACTAACACTCTTGTGCTACTATTGACGATTCTGCACGAAGCGCTTTGCGCCTGCCTTCATCATGCGTACGGCCAAGAAGTGGAACTCTCCCTGCTTGTGTTTTACCATCCAAATATAATCTACACCAATTTAAGGCAAATGTAAATATTCGTGGGTCCGCGAGCTCCATCTTAGACTTTATCATCGCTTTCCATTAGGTGATATCGTGAACAACTGTAGGACCTTTTAATAGTAAAAAAAAATCTGCACTATAAAAGTTACACGAAGCTGATAAAGTTTGTTTGCAAAATATTCGAACGATGTCCAATGTTGAAGCCAGATATCTACAGATCATCCTTTCAAAGAGGTTGTTACGATATTTTGCACAAGACAAATTAACAATGTAACAAATTAACTATTTATCACGCAATAACACGATTCCTCTATTAATCTTACCGAATTAGCTACATCGAGGTTTATAGATAATACTAGTCGTAGCAATATTTTTTTAAGGTTTTTTTTATTTTATTTTTATCTTTATTTGGTCTCCTAGCAATTGTTACACTGATAAGATTTAATACTGAAATTACTGTCTATTTACACTTAGCGTACAATCATTTTAAAGGGAACACAGCGTGTTAATTAACAAATAAACAATAATATGGCATAACAAACTCTTGAGGTATTTGACATAGGTATAGTTTTTTTAAATTCAGTTTCTGCGTTTGATGGATAAAATTGAAGTGAAAATGTGTTTTGCTCTTTTGAGGGCAAAGCAGTAGTGAGTTGTGACCATTTTGTGTTACTGTGTGCACAATCACGAAATGGAAAATATGTTTCTTCTTTTATGTACATTTCTTTTGTTTTTTTTTTTGTATATGTATTGTTTTATTTCTTTTTTTATATGTACTAATATCTAATGTAATTTGTGTGCTGTAGGTAATGCAAAATAAATTACCTAATGTCTACCTATCTATCTTAAAATCTTTTTACAACTTCGAAGAAAGATATGGATGAAAATTAAAAAAAATTCAAAAACACAAAGAGAGAATGGTAACTCATTTGTTGTTTATGATTATTTTATGATATTTAGAATAGTTTATGCTATGCTAATCTTGATATGTTGTTTTTAAAGAATCCAACGCTGTAATCTTTCGAGATTAACTCATTGGAAACAACGTCTATATATATCTATAAGAGGAATTTTATGGACTCACTATGTTTGTCGTTTCCGACAATTGTTTCGACTTGAAAATAAAAATAATATCATTTGAAACAATTTAATAGTTTACTCTTAAAAACATGACAACGTTGACATAGTAAATTTTTTATTTAGATTTGTATTAATAAAGATTTAACAATAATAAATGTAAAATCTGCTTGGAATAATCGTTAAATGTAGCCATACTTCTTAAATAATGTGTAACTCTTTGTAGACAGTAATTGGATATTTGGCAGCACTGTTCGAATTAACTGTGACAGGTTACACAGCGCTATGTTAATTAAATATGCATTTTATGTACATGGTGTTTAAAAAATTTATTGCGAACGATTCAGCAGCAAAACAACGTTACGGGTACGTACCTACGGGTGATGAAATTTTTAAACAAAACAATTCAACTGTCTAACGTTTTATGTAATTTACGCAAAAATATCACTTTATATAACTTATATAATACATACAAATTACAAATTGAAAATGGAAATTTCTTAAAAAAAGGTTTTACCATAAATTTAAGAAAAAGAAAAAAAACCCTGAGGGAGACTTTGTATAAAAGTCGATTGCTTGGGTACCTCTGTCCCATTCGTGTTTCAACCGTGAAGCAGTTGTGTTTGCATGGCTGTGTTTCGGTTTGAAGGGTAGGATATGGCGTGAATTTACTAGGTACAGAGGAATGACATCTGAGTCCTCAGGAATGGCAACGCATGTGAGGTATCATGGGCAAAACAGTATACTCTGTTATGTCCATGGTACTACTCATGTCTATAGGCGACGGTTACCACTTTCCATCAAGTGGGCCGTCAGCTTGTTTGCCATTCTAAGTTGTATAAAAAAACCCTTTTATTGAAAAAAAAAAAATTAAATTTAAGCACAAATTAGGTATAAGTGTATTTTTGTATTTCCTTTTTATTTAAGTTTATAATTGTTCATATTTTAGTTGTAACTGTTATGCATTGTAGATATGCACCAAGTAAATATTTTTCTTTCTGTCTTTCAAATTCATATTAGAAGATATATTTATATATGTATATTTATATTTGTATATATGTATTTTTATTACATATTTGTATATTTATGTAATATTTGTTTAATGTATTCATGTATGTATATTTATATAATCTCTATTGTATGTGTTGTAATTTTTTTTTCACCTCATATTAAAATTTCTGTTTAGCCAAAGGTTGACTGCGAGAGAATGCTATATAGTATTAAGTCCGCCTTTTGTACCAGACGTTTTTTTTTTTGTAATGTGGTCAATAAAGCATAAATAAAATAAATAAATAAATAAAGATATTGCGGTCACCCATCAGTGGCATAACAGCATTCGAACTTGCTATAATATATAATATACTTTATTACTCAGACTACAATTTGGTCCATTTTGTTAGTAACAGTTTTCTTACAAACTATGTTAATAAAAAGATAAAGATAAAGATAAAGATAAAGATAAATTTATTTGCAAACATGTGTACATAGTAAGTGCAAAGACATACTTGTTGTTCATTGTAGGATTTGTATAGTCCTAACATGTTTTGCTAACATTAGCGTGCAAATAAAATATTATTTCAAGGACAGTGGCAATTTCAAGTGCCTTACAAAGCAAATGCATGCTTTCTATCTATTACCTTCTGCCTTACAAAACATATTAATATTTTGTGAAGATTATATATAAACTAAATAAAAAGTCAAATGGAATTACAATGTCAATAGCAAATGTCGAAAGAGAAACATATTAAAGGTTGTCATTTAAAAATTCGTCAATATTATAATAACATTTGTCAATCAGTAGCATTTTCAGTTTTTTCCGGAATAAGTTTGTGTTTAAATTTTTATATACATCTGGAATTTTATTATAAATTTTTGGGGCCATACATATAATGCTTTTTTGCAATAAAGTGGTTTTGGCTGGATGTATACATAATAGATTTTTATTACGTCTATTTCGATAATTTTTATCAGATAGACGTGGAAATAAGATTGGATTTAACTTCACAAATAAGGCCATTTCAAATATATATAAGGACGGAAGAGTGAGGATATTATGTTTAGTAAATAATGGCTTAAAGCTATCTGTGACATTCAATCCAAACATGGATCTTATACATCTTTTTTGCATCTTAAAAGCCATATCTTTATTTGTTGAATTACCCCAGAAAATAATGCCATATCTTAATATCGATTCTACTAAACCATGATAAGCTGTAAGTAGCACGTTATTGTTTACGGTCCTAGACAGCTTGTAGAGTAGATATGCCAGGCTAGATATTTTTTTGTTTATTTCGTCTATATGAGTTTTCCAGTTTAGTTTTTTGTCAATATTTAGACCGAGAAATTTAGCCGTGTCAACTTCATTTATAATATTATTTTCATATATTATTTTAATATATTATTATATTATAATAAAAAAGAAAAGCAATTTAATTAAAGCAGTTCACTCAGATGTGAGCCAGCCGACTAGATCAGCGTCCGCATGAAATGCCCAATTATAGGCGAGTTATAAACCTTATTGTTCTGTTGCAAACATCGAATACGTTGACAGCAATAGAGGTACATTATTCTATGTACTAATGTTAAAATTTTTGTAAAATATCTTAATTTTTGTAATTTGAAGGATAACAATGTAATCCAGTAAAAGGATAGACAATTTTATCTTTTATTTTAATTAACACGAGAAAAACCGCATGTTGCAACTAGTGCTTAATAAAACGTAAATATTTCAGCCACGCTGATATTAAGCAAGTCAACTCAAATTGGCCGCATCATTAACCGTAAAATATTTTTGACGACTTCCGTGACCGCAATGATTTTTTTTTTAACGCTTGCAAATGATGACTCTCCCTGCTCTTTCGGTTTGCGTTGGTTAGGTAACAGTAAGGTAGGGATGCAATGAGTCAATTGGTCCAACGTGACAAATTTCCTGATAACCACGATGGTTTATAGACGTATCACGTGGATATTGTAACTATCGTTACTAATTGAAACAACCCGCCTGAAACAGTGGCAATTATACCCACGTAGCTTTACGAGAGATCTCGGGTTTGATACTTGGGCGGGCGAATTCAGGAAATGAATTTTTTGCAGCACATAGATACGTCTTTTGAGTTGTGAGTTTACATTGTTATTTGTTTTCAGGATACGACTTTTGGGAACCAAGCAATTGTGTTTTTTATGGCACTAAATTTGTTTCTTATTTATACAGTTTTTTTATTACATATACTAATAATTAGATGCGACTTTGTCCGCGTGACTCGGACATACTGGTTGATTGAAATAAGAAGTATCCTCTATCCTTCTTTATCCCAAATAGTAAGTCATTAGATTAGGTACTAAGTAACTTTAAAGATTATAAACACCAAGAAGTAACAAACTCGCTGTCACTTTTATAATATTACTAAGCATTTATATTATTATGTATAGTTCAAAAGAACGATAACCGATGGAGAAGAAAGATTCTCGAGTGGCGAACCTGTATAGGCAAATGCAGTTTAGAATAATCCAGTGCGGGACTAGATTAAGTAACAATGTCAAATGTGGTGTTTTTTTATGGGTGATAATGGAATGGTAACCCCACCCGCGCTATCGGTATACACCGGCGGGGCACCAGTGAAGGATGATAGGTGAGGATGAAGTAGGTCAGTTAGCCCATCGTGATGAATTCAACAAGAATCGTTCACGATGGTTTCCAGGGAGAACCACGCAGAGGTCGACCTAATAGGGCTAATATTGCTAGCAAAGGGGCAGTCAAACTCCATTGCTAACAATCCCTTTCCCCCGTCAAATGTGGTGTAGGAAATTAGTGGATACAGGAGGCTCGGGATCATTTCTGATGAGTGGTAGAAAGGCCTATGTTCAGCAGTGGATATTTTTATAATGAACTATGATATGATAAAATTTATTACTGTCACATCATTATGTAGTACTCATAAAAACCTAATTCGCACTGCTTTAGTATTACTCAAATAAAATTTTATTGTTCAGACGCATTTAGTTAGTAAATTACTCAATTAAATTACTAAGATTTACTATCTTGATATATTTTCTCTAGCATTATTCATCTAACATTATATTACGACTAACTCTTGCTGTTAAGGTGGATTTTGGGTGGGAAATATATTAATGAATAAATTTAAAACATTTTAGTATTTTAATGAACAATTAAACTATTTAATGAGGCCCACAACTACCTTTAAAACTATCCGCTCTTTAATTTTCAACTCTGAATATTAACATCCATTATACGACCCGAAAATGAATTCTCTTTATCTCATTTACGAATATAAAAAAGTTGTTCAGAACCCTATCATTAAAATATCTTCGGGATATTTAGAGTCGACATTATGCCGCCATTTTGTGACGGTCGGGTCCACAAAATGGCCGCGTTATCGACGTTGTTTCCCGCCACTCGTTAGGCTGTCCGATTGATCGGTTGGACGCTGATTGATATGAAACGATCGTTCAAATATTAGCTAGATGATGTTTTAAAATGTGTCAATAAAATAACTTTGATGATAAACTAAATTGTTACTATAACCTACATAAGTAAATAGAAATAACATCTGTCATCTATTTTTAGATATTTTAGCATCGGAATTTATATAAAACTATCTAAAAACTGCTATAAATTCAATGTATGCTAAGTACCTATGTCCAATGCAATCTTTATATACAATAAAGTATAAATAAATGAGAATCAATAAAACTTTACGAATAAATGAATTATCAATATTCAATTAATTTATTATTAACTACGTATTGATTTGAAACAAAGTTTAGTTTTCAGGCGACTTCAAAAAGATGCTTCTCAATTTGATTGTGTTTTGTTTATATTGCGCTATATCTTTGCCAATTTGGAACGAATTTGGTAGAGTTTATTTCCGTGTTATTCCCATATTATTTTTGATACCTACCATTGAACCAATGTCTTTTTTGCGGAACAATTTTATATATAAAATTCTAGTGTCACGGTGTTTGTTATCAAACTCCTCCGAAACGGCTTTACCGATTTTTATGAAATTTTGTGTGCATATTGGGTAGGTCTGAGAATCGGCCAACATCTATTTTTCATACCCGTCAATATGATTTCCCTCTCCCCAAAATTTTTTGTTTTATTTTTGTGACAAATTTTTCCATTTTTATTTTATTATGATTTAGCATTGAAAAATACATACAACTTTAAATTTTCATCGTTTTACGCTCAACCCCTGTATTTTAATTGCGATTTTTATATTTCGCAATAAGTGGTAGAACAACGTTTACGGGGTCAGCTAGTATCTTAATAAAATTTGATATCTAAATTAGGGAAATCTTCTTATAGTACTTATAGGAATCTTCCAACGTCTTCATCAACATATCAGCTTTTAACTGTCCACTGCTGAACTTGAGCTTCCCCTTTGGAGGAGTTTTGCCAGCTTAATTTTGCCGCTTTGCAGGTGGATTGGCAACAGCAATCAGACTTTAGAGATGTTTTAAGAAAGACGCTGCTGCCCATCCCTCGCCCTCTCTTACTCGGTTCTTACGACACTCACAGGGAAGAAAGGGACTTACATTGTAAAAAAAAAATGAAGGTATATAATGTATATATAATAATTTAGAATTGATAAATATCAAAATATCTACTTAAGGGAACTTAGTAGCCTTCCTTCCTAATACATCACCAAAGTCTAACTGCTATTGCCAATTCGCCTGCCAAGCGTGGCAACTACTGGCAAAACCTTTCTTATGGAGGCATATGTTCAGGAAAGGACATTTAAAAGTTGATATGACAACGATGATGACGATGATAAATATTATAAATATATTTAATTTTTAACATAACATGAAAAAGCATCGAAGCATTTGGCGTTCTATTGTTTCTGCTTACCCTAATGGGAGACAGGCGTGACAGATATGTATGTATGTATGTATGAAAAAGCTTCTAAGTTAAATCCAGTACACAATTTCACTTTTTCACCCTTCACCTAGTGTTCGTAGTGACTATTTGTATATATTATTAGTTAGGTATTATTCTCACTTAGTAATGTTCGATAGATCGTCTGGAACAGATATATCTAGGTATTGTTACGTGTAACAAGAAAATATCGACGACGAAATGTTGATAGCTGATACAATTTTGAACACTAGCATTGAGTAGTTTTTACAATCAGATTCTCTCCATTTGCCTGTCCATTGAACGTCGCTTTCAGCATTGAGTCTGAATGCGCTATACTCGTACGTAATGTACTCGTAAGGGTTAACCTTTAAAGCCTGATTTTTTAAATCAAATTAAAAAATATATATAATTGTATCCTTTACTATGTTTACTAAAGGGGAAAAATAGTAAAAAAAAAAATTAAAACGATATTTTTTTATATTTATTAAAAAAAAAAAACATTTGGTATCATTTTTGATACTTTAGGCATTACGGTAATCAATATATTTAAATTTATTTAACAATGAAACAATGCAAACCCCGGTATTAAGTTTGAAACTTCAGGTATTTAAGGGTTAAATATTACATACACTACTGTTCAGTATGGACATACCCTGCCCCTTCCTCGAGTTGACCTTACCCCTTCTTGCTCAAATAGAAAAGGCAGTAATATCACTACATTTTTCATCCGATTTCGTCCGAATGACCGAAATATGTTGATAAGGGATTCCTAATTGTGCGCACTACCAGTCCCATTGCTAGCAATATACCCTGTCAGGATGACCTCCACGGTCTGCCCTGGAAACCATTGTGTTGAATACCTATATATAATAATAAATATATATATATATATATATATATATATATATATATATATATCTAGTACATTAATTTATCGTGTACAAGTAGGAAAGAGTAATCTTTAAATTAATTTAATAAAAAAAAAGTCCCGAGACTAAAAAATTGAACACCAGATCCGGCATTAGGGGCAGACTTGCGTTTGGAAAGGCATAAATCATTTAATGTATCTACTTGAACCAGTAAATGTCTGGGACTAATTTTATATGCGTCCACGTGACGCAATCACGCAGGTGGTTCTTTATGTCGATTTATATAAGGTTGAAAATGGCGAAAAACCATCTTAATGCTATTTGTACATACATATGTGGGTAATATGATATATATTGGTTGGTTTAAATAATATATGAAATATAAACGTACCTATTTACAATTAACAAGTAAAATATTGTTAGTAATTATGTAAGTATGTCGTATGGAATCTTTTTGACCATTTGAGCACATTTTAAGAGAAAACGTTTAAATAGATTTTGGTAAAGCTATGCTCGGTCGGTACTTTGTTCTTTTAAATTTCAGAAATAAGAAAATCAATGATTTTAGCTACTTCTCGATGTATAAAGCATAATAAAGTTCATCAAGTTGATGAAATAAATAAATAAATAAATAAAATATACATCAGGTTTTATGTTAAAGTTTTAGAGACACTGTGAAAACCGCATCCAATTTGTTGCAGTAATATTTACGTGAAGTCGGAATAAACATACAGAACAGACAGATAGAAAAAAAATTGAAAAAAATGTTGTTTTGACAGATACGAATAAATATTACAGAGTAAAAGATAGTACTCTAATTAAGAGACCTTATATTTTTTTTTTTTAATGTCTTCCATGTAGTATATATATATATATATATATATATATATATATATATATATATATATATATATATATATATATATATATATATATATATATATATATTTCTAATGGATGATAATGGAATGGTAACCCCACCCTCGCTATCGGTATACACCGGCGGGGCACCAGTGAAGGATGATAGGTGAAGATGAAATAGGTCAGTTAGCCCATCGTGACGAATTCAACAAGAATTGTTCACGATGGTTCCCAGGGGGAACCACGTGGAGGTTGACCTAATAAGGCATATTGCTACCTAATAAGAAATATTACGTCGTATGGATGTACATACATATGTCGTTTTCTCAATGTCTTCTACCCAAAGGTTGTCTGGAAGAGATTGATTAGCGATAAGGCCGCCTTTGTATCATTTCTCATTAATATTTACTGTATTTGTTATTTCTCTTTTTACTTTATTTCAATAAAGTGTAAATAAATAAAATAAATACGTATTGACTTTTAAATAGGAATATATGTAAAAATAAATAAGTGAAAATAGATTAGTAAATGAAAATAAGCAAAAAGCAAAAATTTGGATTAGTCGCCTGGTAGCGACTGCTTTTAACATAATTACTGTGGTGAATTATTATTTATATATGTTAAATATTATGTTTAATTAATTAATGTAATATATTATTTATGCATCATCTATATAAGTATGTATCTATATAATATAATTTCACCTTTTGCTGTTAAATTGGTTACACAGGTTACACTCTGGGTTTGTTGCACGCGTCCGCGTAGCCTTACTTCAGGTTGCAGCTGAAAATCAGTGCTTTGCTTTTAAGCAAAAGTATCACTGAACTGTAGCCTTTTTGGGTCACTGCGACACACTTGGTGAAAACATATCTCCAATATTCATCTTTTGTTTTATATTTTTATTGAAAAAATGTAAATAATCAGATTGTATAAATTTATTTATTAATTTACGTGTGTCATAAATGGCTCAAATAAAGTGTTTATCTATCTATCTATCTATCTATCAAAATATTACTCTAATTTTTTTGGATATCTAGTGATTATATCTTTTTTAATATATTACCAAAGCTTAACTGTGGTTGCCAAGTGTGGCAACTACTGGCAAAACCTCCCAATTTGGAGAGGCCTATATTCAGCAGTGGGCAATTAATGATTAACAATGATGATGATGATGATAAAAACAATGTAAAATAAGAAAAAAAAAAACTTATTTAAAATATGTATTAAAAATACCCGTAACCCGTATTATCGTCGGCAAATCTCAATTGATCCGGCCCACCGAAATAGACGACGCTGCACTCGGTATCATTCAGTGTACCTCGTTTGTTGTACCACTATTATTAGCTGCTTTTTGTTTCTTCCGTAACACTTAAAATATACTGTCCTTTTTTTTTTTTTAAATGAGTGAAGACGGAATGGTAGCCACGCCTGCGCTATCGGTATACGCTGGCAGGGCATCAGTGAAGGGTGACAAGTGAGTATGAAGGCAGGTTAGTTGGCCCATAGTGACCAATTTAACAATAATTAATCACTATGGTTTCCAGGAGGAACCGCGTGGAGGTCGACCTGATGGGGTGTATTGCTAGCAATGAGGCTATTAAACATCATTACTAACAATCCCTTTCCCCCCAATATACTGTACTATAATACTGTACGCTGTATGGTCCCGGCATAGAATGAGCCACTCTTTCCTTCTTTCTAGCTTGTATTAAGAATACTAGGGAATAAATAGAAATACTTTTTATTTCCTATTTAAGAGCTGTACTCTTGAGCTCTTGCCACTCACTACGATTTTCAGCTAGTCTCTTCACCTCTTGATACGACACAAAACCAATTTATCCAGTGTTTTTTTTCTTTTATACGACTTAGAATAGCAAACAAACTGACGGCCAACCTGATGGAAAGTGGTGACCGTCGCCTATAGACATCAGCAGTACCATGGACATAACAGTACACACACATACTGTTTCGCCCATGATACCCCTCATGCGTTGCCATTCCTGAGGACTCAGGTGTTATTCCTCTGTACCCTATAAATTCACACACGAAACACAGCCATGCAAACACAACTGCTTCACGGTAGAAACATGAATGGGACAGAGGTACCCAAGCAATCGACTTTTGTACAAAGTCTCTCTCTGGTAAATCTACCTCATGTAGCTATGTCTTGTTCTCCCCTTTCCCTTCTTCCTTCTACCTTACCTTCTATTATAATGTTCATAACTTCGTCGTGTCGTATCAAGTGTTCTAAAAAATTTTTTCCTTCTAAATAAAATTCTGTATTCTGAAGAAATGCTTAAATACTTTGTTTTAAATACATATTACATATATAATAATATATAGGCGAATGAATGGATCTTTGTTACTGTATACATAGGATACTATATGTACTGATTAATATGGGTAAAACCGCCGGATATAGCTAGTATTTTATATATAGAAAACAACTAGATTAATACAAACAGACATCATCCGATATGATTATCGGCCTTTAACTGTCCACAGCTGAACATAAGCCTCCCCTTGGGGGGTTTTGCCTGTAGTTACCACGCTTGGCAGGCAGATTGGCAACCGCAGTTAAGCTTTGAAGATGCTTTAAGAGGGACAAACAAACATACTCATTAAAAATAGTTATTAATAGTATCTAAAGTATATCTATACATAATAAGTAACTATTTTGCTTGGGTACCTCTGTCCCATTCATGTTTCAACTGTGAAGCAGTTGTGTTTGCATGGCTGTGTTTCGGTTTGAAGGGTGGGATATGGCGTGAATTTACTGGGTACAGAGGAATAATACCTGTGTCCTCAGGAATGGCAACGCATGGGGAGGTATCATGGGTGAAAAAGTATACTCTGTTATGTCCATGGTACTGCTCATGTCTATAGGCGACGGTTACCACTTTCCATCAGGTGGGCCGTAAGCTTGTTTGCCATTCTAAGTTGTATTAAAAAAATCTACATAATATAGTATTGAAATATGGGCAATAATTTGGTCAATTCAGCGGAAAGCGAGGGACTTTCAAGTGCTACGATTACTCATGGAGTTTGAAAAAAATTGTAATATTTTACGGGGGCTACATCATCCGAGACCCCTAGATGAGTCCCTGGGCGGACAGCGATATATTGTCCTGTACGATATGGGTTACATTGAGGTGATCACCCCATGATTACCTCGTTTTAAGTGAACCTATTTGTAGGGTAGCTGTTTTTAAATTAGTTTGGATTTCTTTGTTACTAAAGAGTAATTTTTTTTTCAAAACTCTATCAATTGTTTATTCAAAGTTTATTTTTAAATGACTTCAAAAAGAAGGAGATTTCCAATTCGGTGTCATTTTTTTATGTTTATTACCTAATAACTCTGTCAGTTCCCTTCAATTTACAGGGTACAGAGGAATAACACCTGAGTCCTCAGGAATGGCAACGCATGGGGGGTATCATGGGCGAAACAGTATACTCTGTTACGTCCATGGTACTGCTCATGTCTATAGGCGACGGTTACCACTTTCCATCAGGTGGACCGTTAGCTTGTTTACCATTCTAAGTTGCATAAAAAAGTTTTAAACCTATTTGGAAAAATCTTTTTTTTATCTAAAAGGATATACTTACAGATTATTCCCATAGAAATTTTATCAAAATCGTTACAGTAGTTTAGGTTTTAAATCAAAATAAATGGTTTTATCACAATTGAAGTCGGTTTTTTTATTGAACACAATCTTAATTATTAAGAAAGGGGATTCTTAATTCACCTTTTTTTTTGTATCCAACTTAGAATGGCAAACAAGCTGACGGCCCACCTGATGGAAAGTGGTAACCGTCGCCTATAGACATGTACAGTACCATGGACATAGTGATAGTTTAAGAGGCTCACGGCTGCCTCTCGATCTTTAAATTCCCTTAGTCGCCTCTTACGACACCCACGGGAAAGAAAAGGGATGGTCCATTCTATGCCGGGACCACACGGCAATATTATGCGATAATTTTGCCCAATCCTGAAACGAATTTGATAATATTTTTACAATCTATAGATCTTATATAATAACTCCTGTATTGGTCCCATATTATGTCACGATATTCTCAAACGAGTCAAATAAACGTTGTCCTATTATAATATGTTTCATAAACATTTCTGGCCAGTTCTTCTAGGAGAAATATTATAAACATACAAACAAAGCTAATATCGATATTTTAACGTTCCGTTCCGGCAATTAGAATTCCACACTATGCGTTTTGTGAGTGAAAATAAAAATATCTTTGATTGTATTTATGTGGTATTTGTAAACGGAGATGATGGGACAGTTGCGTGCGGAAAAACTATCAATTTATTTGGATAAATGGGTATTTTTATTGCAGTGTATGCACATGCATAACATTCCACGCTGAGACTGCTGTGAAATGCACTTAGTGTTTTTTTTTCTCCTACCTATTTCGTTAGTTTCCTAGTTTTTTTTTATTATTATTATTAGTTTTTTTATACTACTGTTGTGGCAAACAGGCATACGGCCCACCTAATGGTAAGTGGTTACCGTAGCCTATGAACGCCTGTATTACCAGGGATATTACGCGCGCGTTGCCGACCCTGAAGAAACCTCTTTACCCGCGTTTTGAAGAACCCCATGCTGTAGTCTCTTAGGAAAACCTCGGCAAGGAGCTCATTTCATAACCTGAGTGTTCGTGGGAGAAAGTATCTCTGAAACCGCGTTGTACGCGACCATCTAGGCTGTAGAGTATGAGGGTGAACTCCCTGTCGATGGTGAGCCGTACGAGGGTAGAAAGTTGCCATGGGTATCATATTGAACAATTCCTCTGAGCACAATCCGTTATACAAGCGGTAGAACACGCAGAGTGAGTCAAAATAAGGCGTTTTAGTTGGCAAAAAAAGAGATTTAGTTATTTTTTAACTCCTGATCTAGTATAATTGTTCAAAATGAAGTTTTTTTCTTCCTGTCTTTTTTTTTCAGTAACACAAACATACGATATAATATAGTGAAATTATTTGTATTTTAACAGTTTTTCACTTTAACTTCGTTCGTAAAATTAGGATATGTTTACGGACTGGTACAAAAAGTAGTCTATATCCATCTCATCTTGTACAGTGAACTTATTTTATGGTAATACAAGTACTAGCAAAATATGTATAATTACATATAGAACTATTGTATCTAATAAATAGAATGGGAGGGAAAAGGTATTGTAAATTGTTCTTGTGTAGTAATGCGGTTTAAAAGCCCTATGTCCACCACGCGGTTTCCCTTGGAAACTATAGTGGTTAACTCTTGTGGATTCGTCAATATAGGCTAACTGATTTGTTTAATTCTCATCTATTATTCCTCACTGGTGTCCGTTAGCGTATACCAATAGCGTAGGCGGGTTTATCATTCTATTATCACTCAGTCAACTCAGTATATATATATATATATATATATATATATATATATATATATATATATATATATATATATATATATATATATATATATATATATATATATATATATATATATATATATATTTTATACCACTGGGGTGGCAAACAAATGTACGGTTTACCTGAAGGTAAGCGGTTACCCTAGCCTAGTATATATAATCTGTTTATATATATAGTATATATATAGCCGTAATATATATAGTTTGATTCAACAGAAATTCATGAGAATATAAGCTAACAAATAATTGTCATGATCAAAATACAGTCCAACAGTGATTCAAATAATAATACAAAATAAAATATACAAAAAATAGATAGATAGATACTCTTTATTGTTTCCTCCAAAAGATTACAATAGTAAACTTATTATAGATACAAACAATTACAAGAAATAATCACAATGAGAAAACAATGGGCGACCTTATTGCTAAGAGCGATCTCTTCCAGGCAACCTTTGGATGGAGAGGATAGGTATTAGGTAACTGATTGATATTGTTTATTCTCATATTAGTTATATTTTTGTCATGTTTGAAGCTACAGTTTTTCCTAGCGTAGCAAAAAACTGCTTGTTACATAGCAAAATTATTACCGCCGAGTTGAAGCCTTTAAGTCTGCGGAATGAATATCTAGAACATATTTATGCAAATTAACCACTCGGCTGCCCCCAAAAATTTGCATAGGTCCCAAATCGCGCGTCGTTTCCTTGACAGATACTTGCTAATTAATTATTTTCACAAGAACCCAATCACAATTATAACGCGCCATTTAATTTCTGCTGCCTTCGGTGTAAGGTATCACAATTTCAACTAGAGTTTTTTTTTTATACTACTTATAATGGCAAACAAGCTATTAACAATCCATTCCCCCTCATATATTTATATATTGGAAGCCATTCTTATATTACATATTAACATTTTATTTATTTATTTATTAAAAATAATTATAACATTATAACAGCAAAAGCCAAATCAATGTTATAAATCTAGTGTGCTAACATACAAAGTTATAATAAATGTATTTAACCCGACTTTAGATATTTGTGAGCCGCTTCTAATATCTTTGGCAGGCTACTACTAAATATATCAATGTTATTTAAAACATATGTTATTATTATAAATAGATTATTTTAATTTTTTTAAATTTTTCCAAAAATTCACGTCTTCCCTCTTAAGGAGAGGAGATGGCAAACTAACTATTATTATTATAGCTTTTTCTCCACTTCAGTGGTCCCCAAGGGTAAAACCTCGTCCATTTTTTTCCCACTTCTTCTTATCTGTAGCAATATTTGT
The DNA here is from genome assembly GCF_026898425.1 of Galleria mellonella. Classification (NCBI taxonomy): domain Eukaryota; kingdom Metazoa; phylum Arthropoda; class Insecta; order Lepidoptera; family Pyralidae; genus Galleria; species Galleria mellonella. Next base: position 1,032,065 of record NW_026442180.1, read on the forward strand.
CTAGTTTTTTTTTTCTGTTGTTTTTATTATGTCATTATTAATAGATAGATACTCTTTATTGTTTCCTCCAAAATATTACAACAGTAAACAATATCATCATATCTTTTTTTTTCTTTTTTTTTGCTAGGGAATACCGTTTCCCTAAATATTGAGAGCCAGTTATGCTTCGCTATCGGGATGCCAAGTGTAATGATGAGAGAGGGTACAGAGGAATAACATCTGAGTCCTTAGGAATAGCAACGCATGACGGGTATCATGGGCGAAACAGTGTACTCTGTTATGTCCATGGTACTACTCATGTCTATAGGCGACGGTTACTACTTTCCATCAGGTGGACCGTCAGCTTGTTTGCCATTCTAAGCTGTATAAAAAAAAATTACAGTATATTTATTTGGTTTGTTTTTAAGTTTTTCTGTTTTCATATGAAATGTCCACTGTTGAACATAGGCCTCCTTCTTGGGGGGTTTTGGGGGTTTTAAGAAGGACGCTGCTGCCCATCCCTCGCCCTCCCTTAGTCAGCTTTTACGACACCCACGGGAAAGGAAGTAGTGACCTATTCTATACCGGGACCACAAGGCCAGTATAGGTACATATTATACATACAAATAATTACAAGAAAAGATCGCATTGAGAAAACAATAAACGACCTTATCGCTAAAAGCGATCTCTTCCAGGCAACCTTTGGGTGGAGAGGAGTAATTATAAACAGTTTGATCGGAGGCACGATGAAAATTCTCTCATTTTTAAATATTAATATTATATAATTATTAATATCAAGTGTCTTAGATAGTTCTAAAGTTACTTCTAAATATGATCCATAATATAATAAGTAAATTTTGCTTTTAAAAAATTTTCCGACTCAATCGTAGAAAAACCAGTCATTTTGATTTACATATCAAACTATTTTGATAAAATTTATATGGGATCAACCTAAAATTTCTTTCAAATAAAAAAAAATAGGGGGGAAAGGGATTGTTAATAATGGATACTAAGAATCCCATTGCTAGCAATATGACCCAACCAGGTCGACCTCCTCGCGGTTCATTCTGGAAACTATCATGATTAATTCCAGAAGAATTCATCATGATGGGCTAACTGGCCTGTTTTCATCCTCATCGATCATATTTCAGTGGTGCTCCGCCAGCGTATTCCGTTAGCGCAGGCGGGGTTACCATACCTTTTTCATTCAATAAAAAAAAATATAATAAGTTTTTAAATCAGTTTATAAATGAAGTTTTGAGGGTTTACGAATCATTTCACTTTTTAAAGTCAGTCAAAAATGATAAACATCATTCGATGATTTAACTTCACCGCACAATTCTTTTTCTCCTTTATTCTTATCTGCGAGGTTGAATGAAGTCATTTAACATGATGTGTGTCACGCCTCTTTGTAGTCCAGTCTTGTATAAACAAGAGGACGTGACAGAGTAATAAAAAACCAGCAGTTAAATTCCACAAGTTTTTGACAGTTTATAGCCGCCATTTTAATTTTATGAAATCGTCATCGACAGACTCGCGTGGCTTTGAACAAAAGACAGTTTGTATAAAATCTGTGTAACTAGTTCACTGAATTTTAAAATTTGTACATTTATCAGAGAAATATTATAAATATGGGCACAATACTTTGATTATTAATTTATTTTATTATGTTGATATTTGGTAGTGGTTGCATAGAATCATTTTCCAGTTTCGTCAATAGTGTTTACTTATTCAGTGGTAGTTAGAATTGTAAGTACTTTAATCATTGCTTATGTCGTCAAATGGGATCTTTATAAATTCAAAAAGATTTATAAATTCATCTTTCTTTTACATTGTTTTATACTATTAAATAAAAAATACTATAAAACTAAAATAGCAACTTCAATGATAACAAAAATGTTTCATATATATATAGTTTGTAGATACCGAGGTCTCAAGTTCAAGTTTGGTTAATATCAATAGATTTGCGTGATAAATTTTCGAATAACTACGGCGATAGCCGGAGAGTTATTCGAAATTTTATTCAAAAAAATATAAAGCTATTCGACTGTCGAAAACTTATAAATCTTTTCTATAAATATATTAAATCTTGTATATGTACTTCGCGAAACATTTTACCATTACTATCCCATTAGCGATTGTAGTAATGAGAATATTTATTTTTTCTATTTTTCTATATATATGTAAAAATTGTTATCGTAGTTGCTTCACTAGTTTAAGGTAGATTAATTCATACAGATTCAAAATGTAACGTATCAATTTGCCATCTTGTAATCATCATAATATTGTCGCGGTATCGATGCTTTACTAAAAAGAAAAATAATAAAAAAGTAATACTCGTAATAAAAATACTTTTTGTCTATTTGTATTTCCATTACAATTCCTCTTATATTGTAGGTATACAGGGTGACAGAAGCCGCTTTCATCACTTGGTACGTTTGCTCGTTTGCCTCCCTAACAATAAAAAAAAAAAAATTCATAGAAAATAACTTAGGTACAATTCGGTAAATAGATTCGTGAAAAATATATTTTTTTATCTATCTATATTATATGTTTTTGCTTTTGTAAAATCCTTCGGTGACCATTTATTATTACCTGGAATCTAGACGGCACTGAATACGTGTATATTTCGTTCAATTTTACTTTTACTTGTGAGAATGCGTCTAATGATCATTTATGCCCATTTAGCGAGTTGGCAACACGGCCTCACCTCACGCAATGCACGAACTCTAATTAGTTTGTAGTCACTATGTAGAGTAGCCGCCATGAAAAGCAGTATTTTTATGTTTACGGCTTGTATAACAGTTTAAAATTCTACTCTTGTCATTGTTCGCTTCCTGTTCTTTGATCTTATAATAAAAAAATAAGACAATAGCGTTTTGGCGCGTAGTTATGACGTCTATAACAGTGGAACGGCACTAGTACTTTTTTAGGTTTCATCGGAAAAAAAGGCGGGAACGGTGAATATTTAGTTCAAATTTAAGAGCTGTAGTTTGAGTATAAATAAATATGCGATGGGACAATGCGTAATTATTTGTTATTATTGTGGTGTGTTTTATTATATAGTATTATATTTATATCGAGCCTCTTATAGATAACACTGGCAAAAATGGTTGTAAAAATGGCGACCGATTTCCATTGGAAAAGAAGCAGTACTTTTTAAATAGGTTATCCAGATTATGTATTATAAATAAAACTAATGTTAATTTAATTTTAAATTTAATATAATACATAATCTAAATAATTTATTTAATTGGCTAAACAACAGTATTCAAAATTTAAATATATTAAAAAAAAACAGATATTTACTTAACCATAGATTAAGAATAGTACCCGCAGTTTTTTGTTTTTACCTCTTTTTTTTAAATAAAATCAATATCAAAAAACAAAATTTAATTATTACTTATGATATTTTTATCTTATTTCATTCAATTATCATTCTCATCGACGTCACATCAACCGTTGAGTCCACTGCTAAACATATCTCTTCTCCATAGACTACCATAAGGAAAGGTCAGAGCCAAAGGACTGAGGGCTATTCCCTTCTGGTATTTACCATTTGAAGGTTATGCCAGTACTTACCACGCTTGCCAAAATATAAATAAAATGTTATAGTACTTGTACTTAATTTATACAAATTAAAGAAACATGACCTCGCAATAATTCTTGTGTTAAAGGAAACTGTAATTCAAACACGGGATCGCTCAATTACACTTCACCATTGTACAAGTACATCAATTCTATTTAAAATTAAACCACAGTACATTCTTGCGTGATTTAAACATACTTAAAGGTATCAAATATACTCTATGCATCAATAATGGTTCATTTAGTAACAAAACCTTGAAATAGCATTATAAACACAAACCCTTCTTGATATAAAGCAATCATATATCATTCTCGTGCTAGCATTTGGCCAAACAAACTAATAGCAAATAGTAAATTAATTATTGAAATCCCTATACTAGAAGTTGACCAGACAGGGCCTTGGAATTGGCAAAAACCCTCCAATATAACATAAACCTGTTACTTGTGTTACGAATTATTTACAATCGTAAATCGTTTCGACAAATGTTTCGTTTATTTTTTTATTACATAGCACTGATCGCGTTCGCGCGGCTAAATGAAGTGATGAAGTGGTTTGTATTTGGCGGGTAAAAATGTAATGCCAGACGATCTATTTTCAAATATAGGAAGTTTATAAGTATTTATAAATTGAAGTCCGAATTATGTCTAGGTTTATGTTCTAGTTAATCTGTGTACTATTTGGATTATACAAATAAACTTTATAATAGGTGGGCGTTATACACGCAACGGGATTTGCGCGAAACGGACGATATTGTATGGCTTGGCTAAAATCTTTATTAAAAAATTGGTAAATCCGAAACGAAATCCTAAAGTTATTATTATTTTTTTATTATAATAAGCATTGTATTAATTATATTAATGCAATTTATCTATCTATCTATCCTATTTAAGAGCTGCGCTTTTGTCGGTGGAGCTCTTGCCACTCACTACGATTTTCAGCGAGTCCCTTCACCTCTTGATACGACACGACACCAACTCCTTCCTTGATCTGCCTGATGTAACTATGTCTCGGTCTCCCTCTTCCCCTCCTTCCTTCTATCTTACCTTCTATTATAATGTTCATAAGTTCGTCGTGTCGTATCAAGTGTCCCAACATTTTTATCCTTCTGTCCTCAATGCAATTTATAACATTTTTTTATTTTTTATTTTAGAATAGGCCATACCTTCCATTCCTGTGGGTGTTGTAAGAAGCGACTAATGGAAATAAATGGTCGAGAAATAAGCAACAGTGTCTCTATTAAAATATCTCAAACGCTTAACTGCGGATGCCAACCCGTCTGCCAAGCATGCCAACTACAGAAAAATTCCCCAATAGAGGGAGGCCTATATTCAGCAGTGGACGATTAACGGCTGATATGCTGTGGTATTTATTATTTTAGTGATGTGCTTACCTAACTTAACTAACTAAAAAGATTCATAACCTTATTTCATTTGGTAAATTTTCAATATTTATACCATAAATGCGACAAACAAACATTCCATCTAATGGTTTGCTGAAGCTTATTGACATCTGTAACACTAAAGATGTCACACAGGTGTTACAGACTAAAGAAACCTTAAAGGTAGACATCCATAGTTCTGTATCGCACGGATCGCACGCATCGCACGGATCACAATAAACGAATCCGTTTGTAAGCATTACGTCCACTGTATCCGCAATTATCTAAATGTCGGTGCAACAGCCAACTATTGGACTGCTGACGCCATTTTTCCCTAACAAGGAGCTGACAAATTATCTTGCGCGGATACAATTTCGATTTTTGAGTTTTTTTTTTGATGGGTGAAAATGGTATGGTAACCTTGCCTGCGCTAATGGTATACGCTGGCGGAGCACCAGTGAAGGGTGATAGATGAGAATGAAAACAGGCTAGTTAGCCCATCATGATGAATTCATCAGGAATTAACCATGATAGTTTCCAGGGAGAACCGCGAGGAGGTCGACCTGGTTGGGTATTTTGCTAGCAATGGGATTTTCAATCTCCATTATTAACAATCCCTTTCCCCCATTTTGAGTATTTGACAACGAAATTGGAAAGTAACGAAAGACAAATCGTTGTAGTTTGCTCGATAGTTGGCGGGAAAAGACGAAAAAAGAACGGAAAAAATAAGTCAAATATAGAGATGCTTAACTATGTGCGTGAAATGAAAAATAATACGGCCTTATGTCATTCTTTTAAGCTATTTCTATAATTAAGATTAGGTTCTACAAAAAGACGCTGCTGCCCATCCTTCGCTCTCCCTTAGTCGCCTCTTACTATTTATTCATTAACCAATATTCATTATATCGATATAAATACGTATATAGAAATTTAAATCTCTACAGAATTATAATACGGGTACATTAAATCAAGAAATTCAGTTTGATATTTCAATACGATTTCTCGGTCCAAATGGACGACAAACTTCTGGTGTAAATGGGCCTTAAATTGCGTGGGACGTCATCATTACAGTATCATCTGCAGCCGAGATGAATCCAACAATTTACTTTAGTAATATATCTTACGAAGAGACCACGTAATAGATGCTTACACCCCGAACTCTATACTTTCAAAATAAACATTAAAATCAAAAAATAAAATAAAAAAGCATTTTATTATTGGTCCTAAGTTGTGATTTGAGTAAACACATATATTTGCTCAATACTAAAAAACAGAAAACTAAAAAAAAATAAGTTTTTTTTTTTATTTCAAGAATATAAAAAAGCTAGAAAAAATAAACACCTATTATTATTTTTATTTCAAATAGCAGGCCTGGGTCACTTCAAACAAAAAACGTTTGTATGAAATCTATGCAACGACTTAATTAAATTTGGAAATTGTTCACTATTATGTAACTAGGTCTTTTATGATATCTAATAAACATAACAAAACCAAACTAGCAATGAACGTACCATACGTAACGTAATATCAGGAGTAGAATTGATTTTGGATCTTATTTTATTTATGTGGAGGCTTGAGAAATTGAATTTTCTCTTCATGAAGAGGATTTCCATGATCCTTCAGGATGTTATAACTGATGATGTATGTCAGTATACCGTGATGGATATGCGGAGGCTCGGATACTATTTGGTTGGAATTGAAAATCTGATGCGGTGCGTTAACTTTGCCAATGTTTGAATATTGAATGAGCATAGTTTATTGAAGTTCTGATAGATGGCGTAATACATATAGCTGTATTGTAGCCTACTTGCGAGTTTCTCTAATGGAAATTTGATTGGCATAATTTTTATAAAGGCTTTTTTTATTTTCCAATTATTCATAAAACTTTACCCGTTGCTAAGAAAAAGCGGGGGTAATGTAAGTAGGTAAATAGTAATTCTCGTAGTAGCATTTTTTTATTTGCTTACGTAAAATGGATACGACACACCCTAAACCGTTAGTTTATGGGAGTGTCGTAGTTGTAATATGGGATTTAATAAATTATAGGCATCTTAATCATAAAAATGGTTTAGACTACTTTAGTGATAGTATAATAAGTAAATAATTTACGTTTATTGAAATAAATAAAAATGTTAGTATCGAAGTAATTATGGCTGTAATCTGTTAAAGATTAACGAAAATCTAGACAGAATTTTTCTACGTACACATACATATCTGTCACGCCTCTCTCCCATTAAAATAGGTACCAAACAATTTAACGCCAAATTCATCGATTCAAACAAGCTTCTTTCGCTTTTTCTACTTCATCGCCTAATCTATTTGTGTTTTGATTGACTTTATCACAGGTGTCGCTACTGTTTACTTTAACTATTTTGACCCCAAAAATATCTTCGCACAGTTGGAATCCGGGATACGATGTCTTGTAACTACTTCATATAAAGTCACCCGTATCCGCTCATTAGGCCAATGAAGACAGATAACTTTCGTCACGAGTACACTTCCCTTTGTTTATCATAAGGAACAAGTTCACTCATTTGTATCTCGCCTTGTGGTTTCGTTAACGATCCCATTTGAATAATGATAAGACATTTGACAAATAGTGAAATTAATTTTAAAAGTAAAATAAACGTATTTTAAGACGAACATTTTAAAAATAACGATATTCATTTATTTATTTAAACTTTAATGCAGTGAAATTCTATGTACATTTGGCGAACTTAACACCAAACGGTGTTCTCTAGCAGTCAACCATTGGGCAAATAGAGAAATAAGTAGGCGATGCATTATTGTATTGAGGAAATATAAAGTAATATATAAAATACAATATAAACATATAATTAGACTAATATAAACATATACATAATATGTTGAATAAGTAAATATATATAAATAATAAACAATTGACTGTATTAGAAGAGCAAATAAAACAGTTTATAACTCAAACAAAGTAACCAGCAAGGTTAAATTTACCGGTGTTATCGTTTACTACACATATACATACGAAACAATATACTTTGTTGTGTCCATGGTACTGCTCATGGTAGGTGATGGTTACCAATTTCCATCGAGTGGGCCGTCAGCTTGTTTGTCATTCTAAGCTGCACAAAAAACATGTTGGCTTGGAGAGCAGTGGTGACGAGAGTGACATTTTCATGTGGCTACATCATCATTATCTCAGCCAATATGCCACTGCTGGATATAGGTCTCCCCCGCAGACTGCATCCATTGACTCCCTGTTGTGCTAATGTGGTCACGATCCTTAGCAATGAGGAAACGAGAGAGATGTATATTACACATATGTACTAGTCAATATCTTATTTCTTTTAAAGATTTTTATAGAACGAAATATTGAATTAGGTATCTATTTCGACTGCGTTAATTTTGATTTTTCAGGTTGGTATCCCCTGACTACAACGTCTTGGTATAAAATGATGCAATAAGTATTCATTTCATCAGTTAGCATCACGATGCAAAGAATAGCTTTATAAATAAATAATGATAAATATATCAATGGAAGATATTTAGATGCTGATATGTTTACATTAAATAGATACAGTTCGGTCGACGCCGCGGAAAGAATTAGATCTCCTCCAAACTTGATTTTCGACGAAATTTACTGATAAATATTTAGTTTCTTGTCTACCATCTTCTAATACATATCTTTATCTTCGTATTATAATAAAATTGTAACTAAGCTAATATTGTACATTTGAATTTTTAGAAATATACAAAATCGACGACTCTATCTATTTGCGTTAGTGTTGCATGTAAAAACGATCGTACTGATAGCAATATTTATTTGAATGAGTGGATGAAAACTCATTTATTCTTTCATTTAATTATTTATTAATTTGTAATTTATTAAATATGAAGACCCACCAGAGGGAGACTTTGTATAAAAGTCGTTTGCGTGGAATGGGACAAGGGTGTCCCTCTGTCCCATTCGTGTTTTTACCGTGAAGCAGTTGTGTTTGCATGGCTGTGTTTCGAGTTGAAGGGTGAGGTATGGTAGTGAATTTGTACAGAGGAAAAGCACCTGAGTCCTCAGGAATGGCAACGCATGGGGGGTATCATGGGCGAAATAGTATTCTCTGTTATGTCCATGGTACTGCTCATGTCTATAGGCGACGGTTACTACTTTCTATTAGGTAGGCCGTCAGTTCGTTTGTCATTTTAAGTAGCATAAAAAATATATTGAAGTGTGATACGGTCGAAATAATATGTATTTTTTTAAAATAATTAAATAAAATTTAATATTTATTATTGAGTAAATGACTCGGAGAACTTCGTATTACACCTGCCATTTATTATCCGAAGTGGCGACTCCCACACAAATTATCTATTTTCAATTTTTGTTTTTTCTACCAAACTTATGGGTTTTACGACTTTATTTATTTTAAACCATTCCTATAGGATATGATGATGATATGTACATATTTCAAGTAGCAATTATTAGTCATTTTAATGTCGATTTACAGTCACCGTTTTTGAAATGATTTAAAACTGACGTCTTGTTTGAGTCGCAGATGTCACTTTGCTACCTGGGATGTGTGAGTATTTAAAAATGGACGTTAAATAGTGAGTTGTTTAGAAAATATGTTTTTGTAATGGTCTTTTATATTAAAATGCCTGTAATTGTATACAGTAGGCTTACACGGCTTATAAAGCGAAATTTTTGGGCGTGCAAAAAGTCAATAATTATATTATATAGCGTCGAAACAATTCACTCCATATTGTTTTGAAGAAATTAGGTCAGTTTTGCTTACGTTCAATACGTTACGTGTTAATTTTGGATTGCTTAATTAGTGATTCATATTAGAAAATTAATATTGCACGTATATAAACATGGCGGCGTGGTTTATTTACGTTCCGTGATTTAGCGTGCACAGAGGATACGGCTAATAGACTTAAGGCAAAGCGGATACGGAGTATAAGTTTCACACTATGTTGCTCGTGCTAAGGGATTATAAAGTTGTTTTTTATTAAGTACTTTTATGAGCAATATTGTATTGAATATTTATACCTATTTATGATAATTATATTGGCAATGGACTGGTCACATAGTTTGTAGAATTGACAATCGATGGGGAAGAAAGGTTATTAAGTGGCGACCCCGTACGGGAAAATGCAATGTAGGTCGATTCTCCCACTAGATGGAGTGATAACCTCAAATGCATTGCAGGGAGTTAGGGGATACAGGTGACTCAAAATCGTTTCTTATGGCAGTCTATGGGGGGAGGCCTATGTCCAGCAGTGGACGGATAATGGGTTGAAATGATGATGATGATATTTTTATTTATTATTATTGTATTTAGTGTCATTGTATAAAATAAAATATATTTCCCTTTTTAATTCTTAAATTAGTTAAAAAATATTTAATGAATCAATTATTTAATTTATTCAATTATATTTATTTGAAGTAAGATCCAAGATCTAATCAATTTATGAATTGACATTACATGGAAAAAATCGTACGTCAAAAACATTAGACACTTTTTTGAAGTCGGTTAATAAAATATAATAAGTGGCCGTCACCAAATGTGAATTATAACCTCATCTAGGATAATCGCTGTTTGCGTAAGCTCTAATAGGAATCCTCTATACAAAGATAAGGCGATATGATTGTACTAACCTATATTTTAAGGTACAGTCTGAGAGTAAATTGTTTAATTTTAAATTCTTATTTAATTTTATATATATATATATATATATATATATATATATATATATATATATATATATATATATATATATAATATTATATATATATATATATATATATATATATATATATATATATATATATATATATATATATATATATATTCGCCGACGAAGCTGCGGGTAAAAACTAGTATAAAAATAAATCATTGCAGTAGAGGAAGAACCTTAATGGTCTCTGTACATGATGCGCGGCATTACTGCCACATACTTACATTATTACATAGTATATTTCAAAAAAATTTTATAAAAAATTAAATAAACAAACGAAACATTCATAAAACCGTTTGCTGATGTATAATAGTACAAAACTAAAATTGTTTAGTTGATCGTATATTTTTATTTGTTACTAATTTCGGGGTTTGGTTAACTTTTCATCAAGTTCTATTGAAAAAGATCATACTTTTTTAATAGTGACGTCAAAATTCCCATCGCTGATAGTAATTCGAAGCGAAATTAAAAAAAAAAATGGCGAGCACAAAAAAGAAATCATAGGAAGGTCGCAGTATCACAAGTTTTTCTGCCCGAGAAAGGCCGTCTCTCTCTATTACAATAATAGTAGTGACGTCACAGGTAAATAGACTCATTTATAATTGAAATAAAAATTGAAACAATAGCGCAGTTCGTCTCGACTGTACACATCAATACCGTCTGGCGTGCGCGGCAAAAAACTGCGCGGGTATTAACCCAGTTGCGCGCTATTTTGGACACGCGCTGCGCGCGCGCATGTTGCCGGGCTATCCCGAGCATGTTTGCGCGTGTCGTTTTTATTATCCTCGATCATTACAATTTTTTTTTTAATGGGTGATAATGGAATCGTGTTCCCGCCTACGCAGGGGTTTTGTTAGTAATGCGTTTTATTTATTTATTTACTAATAGTTATAATTAGATGAATTAACTTTATATAAAACTAGCGGCCCGTCCCAGCGTTGCACGGGTGGACATTTTTACATTTAAAAAAGTGGCCATTAAGGCTGCACACGCGACGGAAGCTTAAAAATGGAGTAACTTTTCCCGTTATCCCAACATTTCCCTTCACTACTCTGCTCCTATTGATAGCGTGATGAAAATATACTATATCAGGGGGTATAAAGAATAATTAGTGTTAAAATCCGTCGATTTGTTTCTACATACAGACAGACGGACAAAAAAATTGCATTTTTGGCATCAGTAAAATCAGCCCCTGATAGTTATTTTGGAAATATATTTCATGTCTGTCTTCTCTCTGTTTATTATAGATTAGGTGTGGTTATATTCATCACGAAAAACTGCTCGACGGATTTAACGATCAACTTGTATCATGATGATCATCACAATTATTCTTCATAGTCCATGAGCAGGTTATAGTATCCACTGACTTTCATCACTGGTCGTACGATCAAGTACCAGTAGCACCACACAGAGAGCAAATGCAGTGTAGTACGACCCCCCGTACTACACTGCATTTGCTCTCTGTGTGGTGCCCCGTATAATAATTATTTATTCTGTGGTTTTTTTTATATTTCCTGAAGCGTTATTTGGTATTGATGATCGAATCCTGTAGAGAGATACTGACAGAACTTGTAAGATAATTTCTAAAAGGCCTACGTAGACGATGCAGTGTGTACTCGTATGCAGCGCTTGAGAATACAGGATTTATTTATTTATTTCATTTATTTATTTTGTGATACATAGGTAACAATGGATGTTAAAACAATATAAGTCCTCTATGATTTATTAGATATAAGATGTATTTTTTTTTGGATGAAAATGGATTGGTAACGTCGCCTGCGCTAACGGGATACGCTGGCGGAGCACCAGTGAAGGGTGATCGATGAGAATGAAAACAGGCCAGTTAGCCCGTCATGATGAATTCATCAGGAATTAACCATGACGGTTTCCAGTGGGAACCGCGTGGAGGTCAACCTGGCATATTGCTAGTAATGGGGTTTTTAGTCTCTATTACTAACAATCCCTTTCCCCCCATAGGATGTATTTAGGTCGTAATTTTTATGCTATTTAATTTCCGCAGCTTTGCTCACGTAAATTAGTATTATTATTATCATATTAGTCGTTAACTGTCCACTGCTGAACGTAGGCCTCCCCTTTGGGGGTTTTTAGTAGTTGCCACGCTTGGCAGGCGGTTTGGCAACCGCAGTTAGGCTTTCAGACATGTTTTAAGAGGGACGCCGCAGCCCATTCCTCGATTATTAAATCCCTTTAGTAACCTCATAAAACACCCATGGGAAAGGAAAAGGCAACCTATTCTACGCCGGGACCACAAGGCTAATCAGTGTATAAAGTATTAACTATTTAAACTTTAATACATAAGTATTAATATATAGAATAAATGGACGTATATTTGGCCGACTTAACTCCGGATGGTGTTCTCTACCAGTCAATCATTGGACAAACAGAGGAATTGAAATAGGGAGAAATGTTACCAGTGTTACATGCAAGTATTTTAATGCCTGTGACAGATAAAGCTAGAAAATATTTTAGTGATGTAATCAAATTTAAATCATTTATTGCACGAATATGAGTACATACATTAGATGAAAATAATAATTACATGTCCATTATTCCACATTCTACCATATCGGCGTGTACAATATAAAATTATAGTAATAATAACTTATATAACAATAAAAGCAATGTCAATAATAAAATAATAAAATGTAAATATGTCAATAAAAATAACTAAATTGCATGTCTAATATTTATCATTGTAATAGTCACGTAACGTATAGTAACATTTGGCTGTCAAATATTCTTTTGCTTTTTTCTTAAATACATTTAAATTGTCTATTTCCTTAAATGCCTTCGAGAATTTATTATATATTTTAGAGACTATACCAAAAAATTTTTTATCAAATAATGCTGTGACGTGAGGCTGAACGCGAATATTATCGGTATTACGTTCATTAAAATTTCAAATAAAAGTTTATTCTTTTTCACAAACAACTAGGTGTTATCTTCCGGAAGTCCATATCACTGGTTATTTGATTAAAATTATTTTGTTTAATTCCGCTAACATTAGTATGTGTGTGACTGCCAACACTCGAAGATTGACCACCACTATTACTACCAGAAATTCAACAAGCTTCTACATTAGCTATAAATCTCCGACTGCCATTTGGTTCACGCACGTTTTGCAGACACGTGCTTTACTTACAAATGCGGCATCTTAAGGCGAATTATTAGCTCGAATCCTAGTGTTAACTGTTCGGTACTCAAAAAAAGCTAGGAAATAAAAAATAGGGTGAAACAAAAATTCTGTCTTTACTACACCAATGTCTTTTTGGACGAAATATTTAGTGTTGTTGTAAAACATTTTCTTAAAAGGAAGTTTATAATGTAAACAGCCTGTATACACGTTCGCCGCGGTGTGATGAGTGCTTATACCTATGTACTTATATTAATAACACCATGCCCCAAATATCTCGAGTACGTGATGTATCGACTCGGAACCGATTTGGCATGCGATCTGACGATTGCACCGATGCCAGATTCATCATCGGATCCCGTCAGATTCATTGGTTCGCTGTGGTTTTTGGCTTTAACGTGGTTTTTCGGTGCAATGAACTCGAATCGAATGTTTGGACAAATATTTGTATTACGTTGGTGCAACACACAAAAATACACTGAATCACGAACGTATCTCCGGATTTGGTTTATGGATAGTGGTTTTATGGCATTAAATAGTAGATAAATATAACTTATATTGCCACGTGAACATTGGATTCCGATTGATCATAATATTTTATATCACTACGTATTACTTTGTGGTTTGCAGTTACGTTTTAAGTTTATTTAACAGTTACGACTTTTAAGTTTACAATTTAACACGTCGGTTTGAACGGGATATGCGTGAAACTGGGTACAGAGGAATAACACCTGAGTGTTCAGGAATGAAAACGTAGATTGGACGGTACATTCTGTTATGTCCATGGTTTTCATTTTCCATCAGGAGGGCCATCAGTTTGTTTGCCATTCTAAGTTGTATAAAAAAAACGTAGTTTGCGGTCTTTTCTAGGACGCCAACTACGAGTTATCTCGTCCTGTGTTTACTCGCCATTTATGTACACGAATAAACTCGGAATATATCAGTGCTAATATCCATAGATAGCTTCTGGAAAGAGAATAAAAAACAATGCTGGTTTGCATGAATAGAAAATTGTTTAAAAAATGAACCAAAAATATAATTATAAAAATGAATTTAGATTTAAGATATAAAATAATGTTTTAATATTTGTTTGCTTTTTTTATGCTTTTTGATGATAACTGTGCACTAGAATTACTGTTTTAATGATATAATGTGATTAAATCAAATAGTCATTTTAGGTTAGATTTCTAAGAATTGCATTGGCTGTCAACGTGTTAAGTACATATTTTTTGTATCTGTAATTTTGATGTTTATCGATTAATGGACTATGACAGCACTATTTGTGATGGACAACTCTAGTTGTATAATGGCCTTTATAGACGGGGGACATTTTATTCGCGGACTTTTCCTCTTATATTTTCTTAGTTTCCTCACATTTTTAAAACTGTTAATGATCTTAATTATCATATTATACCAGCTATTATCTGTCCATTATTATGTCCATAAGCCTTCTCCATAGACTGCTGCTACCCGCAAAGGAAATTAAGTTAGCGGTCCCACATGTCCATCATCTACTAAGGTCTTTCTCTGTTTCGACGACTATAACGTTGTCAAGAATATTCTAAAGGTGCTAAGTCCTTTTGCTTGATTTTAAAGATGATTTTGTAACTAATAAATAAAAGTCAATAAATTAATCAATAATTTATTTGCATATACATAAATTATATATAGAATCTTAGTAATTCTCGCGTTCCCTCTTGAAAATCATCGTGCTTAATTCTAGGTGAATTCATCGCTATGGGCTAACTGGCCTGCCTTTTTATCTTCACCTATCAAACATCATCAAGCGGTGTTACCATTCCATTACCACTCATTAAAGAAAACTTTATTTTTGTTACTATATTTCTTTGGCAAAAATGTTTAATTTCTAATGATGTAAATTTCACTGTGTATATTTATTTTTGTCTAACTGTGAATGCATTTGAGATGCGGGTGCAGGTTTGAATCTATCAGATAGAGCTGTCGGAATGTTACGCTTTTAAAATAATATTTAAAGATCCCGTGAGCACAATTTGAATTTTAAAATGTTTTCAAATAGCTAAGTATAAATTTGTTACTTTTTTTTTAGTTTAAATCTACTAGATAAAATTATTAGGAAAGCAATTTACTAACTCAAACAAAAATTGCTATCATAGACAAAACTCTCTATGTTTTAAGAGCCTGCAGTGTTCTTATATAAGCGATATTAGAAAATTCATCTAAACAACTAAAAAATATCAACAAAATAAATGAATATTGATAGTGTTCTACACCTATTTACATATGCTTCTTCATTGACAGAATATCACAAACCGAATCAAATATCTTTATAAATAGCATTATAAATAACCTAGTTACTTTGTTGTTTAAAATTTTCAATTTCAATGAACGGGTCACATAGATTTCATACAAACGATATTTTTTATTCAAAGTGACGCGGGCCTGATCTCTATTTTACATATGTCAATATTTCGCGCCAATTTTGCCTATTGTCTTATCTGTAGCAAAAACTTTTTTTTAATCGAGTCGCCATTTAGAAAGTTGTCTATGACTGTCCTATTAGCTTAGCGCGGATATATAGCGTCAGTAGGTTCGAATCGTGTCGGGGTCGGTGTAAATAAATAATCGTTCAAAGCCCGCGCTCGAATCCCAAATAGCTCTCAATATTATACTACATTCGTTTTTAAACGGAATGTTTACACGAATTATGAGTGCGTTTATTTTGTTTCAATATCAAAGGAAGAATCGTGCATATTTCACTAATTTATTTATATTGATTTTTATATACTTACTAATATTATCTATTTATTTTGTAAACACAATTCACTATAAAGCGAAGAAAGTTGGCAGATACCTTTATACCTGATAGACTTCAAAAAGAGGAAGTTGTCAAACTAATTGTATTTTCTTAACTTACTTATCGTCGTTAATCCGTCGACGTCGTTAAATCTGAAGGCCTACCATGAAATATTTTCCGAAACTTCGGGGACGAACGAAACAGAAATCTGATGTTAAAATTACATAATACATGCCGTTTAAAATTATTAGAAATGTTAAAATATTGTTCCTTTATACTTTTATGATAGGATGTATGACGAACGAAATGTAAAACTCCATTTATTGATCTGATTTTGGTAAAAACAAAAACACAAAATTGAGTCCGAAATTTCGGAATTTCATTTCATGGTAGACCACCTGAGCTCATTTTGAGGACTTTTTTTTATCAAAAGAGTATTTTCTCTGTAATTTCCACATTAATTTTGTCAAAATTGAACTCGGTTTTTTATATGAGAATTCAAAATAAATCTCTAACAGGCCATTTGGTCACTGTGAGATGGCAGGAGACTTATGCTCATTTATAAGGAATTGTGACAATGATATTCTAGAGAACTCCAGCATTGTTTAATATTTGCCCAAAATGTACTTAAAAAAAATATTCAAAACAAACCTTCATATGCTTCTTCATCAGACTTCAAATTGGTGCTCAGAGGCGGTTGGGTTACAGAGTTATAGTTTTTGGCAAAAATATACATAGAAACGAGCCCAAATATGATGGATTTATCATCGTTTACCAGTTCTTATGGACACCTTTTGTCTTCATCATCAGACTAGCTCGATGGTACCATAATATTGTCATAGTATTATATTATCTGTGATATTGTATTGTCATAAAACTTACATAATAGATTGCAAATTTTTAACGGAAACACTTGCACACTAAAAAAAGAAAAACTTGTAAAAAGAAAGGAACCTGTAATTAAGATACTATATGTATTTTTATATGTTAACGCTTCTTTCCTTGTAATTCTTAATAGGAAACCATAACAGTGTTCCTTCAGCTGCGTTCGTAAGTCGATCGATTTACACGAGGTATTCAAATCGAGTCTTGGCTGCATGACATTGTGTCCTTAGACATGTAGGGATTAAAAAGAGTGAAGTATGTAAACACTGGCAGCCATACGCTTTAAAAAGTATAACAAATTGTCTATTGCTTAAAGAGAAATTTATATTAAGTTAGTTCGGACTTCATACAATGAATTAAATTTATTGTTTTATCGTGTTTTACGCAAAGCAATGTACTTATTATATTATTATAACATTAAGATAGTTAAAAAATTTAAATATTTTTTTCTTTGATTAATCATCTCTATTTGTTACGTTTGTTGACATCCGATGACGTGTAACATGATTTAAGTTTTTTTATCGATTAACTTTTAAATCCCGTGCTGAAAGTATTTTTCGAGTATATCGGATATAAAACAAAAGAACGTCTTAGCGCAATTCCGTCGCATGCAACTTTGGCGTCACAGAAACATTATTCATCTTGTCGGCGGAAACGGCGGATTCCTCAGAGACACTTCAAAATATACCACGTGAATCATATACGTACGTTAAATACTTACAACCGAATCAAATACAGCAAGTACATTTTCTCAGAACACAGCAGGGCGGTCTGTTCTTAGCATACGGTTGACTGAACAATGGAAAATGTTTACAATTACTTTAATTTTATGATTTCTCTCTGTCTTTGAAGACGGCACGGGTGATCTTAAGTTCTTTAAGCTGTCTGCAAATGGTACGATTTTTTACGGGATCGGGTCTAGTAGTAAGGTCAATAAGATTTCATATTTGTTGATTTGTTTGTCCTACTCTTTATCTCTCAATCGATCATGTGAATCTTGTTACACAATTTTAAAATGTTTTAGAAAATTTTAATTTAGTTACGACGAAATCATTACTAAGTACAAATCGTTATTTATTTACAAGGGGAAAGGCTAAGGAACTGAGCCGTACAGTCTGTATTTTTTTTTTTACAGAATATTTAATTTATTTATTTAACAATTTATTATTCCAATATTTTTACAGATAATATTCTATATGACGACCATCCGTCATAATGATTGACTTCAGCCATTGATTGTCCATTATATGGGATACAAAGGAATTTACACAAAAAATAAAACTTTAAAAGTAAAAGATTATTACCAGAGGGAGACTTTGTTCAAAAGTCGTTTGCTTGGACACCTCTGTCTCAGTCATGTTTATAGCGTGAAGCAGTTGTGTTTGCATGGCTGTGTTTCGGTTTGAAGGGTGGGATATGTCAGTGAATTTACAGGATATAGAGAAATAACACCTGAGTCTTCAGGAATGCCAACTCATGGGCGAAACAGTGTACTCTGTTATGTCCATGGTACTGCTCAGGTCTATAGGCGACAGTTACCACTTTCCATCAGGTGGGTCGTCAGCTTGTTTGCCATTCTAAGATACATAAAAACAGTATTAAGTTGGATATAAAATAGAGGTATTTAAAACCATAACTTGATACACGAAGCGCTTTGCATCTTCCTTCATCATGCGTACAGCCAAGGAGTGAAACTGTCTCCCTGCTTATGTTTTTCCATCCAAATATAATCTACATCAAGGCAAAGGTGAATAGGCTATCCCTGAATCTGCGAGCTCCATCTTAGATTACATTATCGCTTCCAATAAGGTGAAACCATAATCAATCGCGGGGCTCTTCAATAGTAGAAAAACAACAACTTATATTGTTTAGAACCTATGAATCAATCTGCGGAAAGTTCGTATAAAAGTGTTCATCAATAGTAGAAAACAACAAGTTCTGGTCTATATTGTTTAGACTAACGAAACCCCGTCCATAGCCCGCTTCCGTTGAAGAGCAGCGCGTCGTAATCAAGTTTCTCTCGAAACTATGGCCGTGAAATTTTTGCCGATCTCAGAACAGTTTATGGGGATATGCTATGAAGGAATATACAAGTGGCTATATATATATATATATATATATATATATATATATATATATATATATATATATATATATATATATATATATATATATATATATATATATATATATATATATATATATATATATATATATATATATATATATATATATATATATATATATATATATATACTATATGCATTTAAAAAACAAACAGAGTTTCGTGCCTCCAATCGAACTGTTTATAATTATTCGTCTCCATCCAAAGGTTGCCTGGAAGAGATCGCTCTTAGCGATAAGGTCGCCCATTGTTTTCTTGGTGTAATATTTTCTTGTCATTGTTTATATTTATAATAAGTTTTGAATGAATAAATGAATAGTTTATTTTCTCTTCACAAAAGGTAGAATAAAGTGACAACTTGAGGTACAATTTGATATGAAGACCAATTTTGTGGGAGACTGGTTCTTGCGGTAGGTTTAGAAGAACTTGTTACAAGTCACCAGTTTACTATTGTAATCTTATGGAGGAAACAATAAAGAGTATCTATCTATCTATATGTACTTAATTTATTCTCTGCATTAGTGACCTAGATGCTGTAACAGTATTATTATTGCCAATCTCTTATAAGCATTTGACATTCAGCCTTCGAGTCAAACATAAAACCGCAATCATTTGTCTGTCTTCTATTTGTATTTTACTAATTGGAACTTATGTTTAGTTCGTTAATATATTTATGGGCCTAATATATTTATTTGTATAATAAGCAATCTCTTTGATGTTTTTTTATTTGGCGGGAACGTTGCATCACACGCATTTCCGTGTCCAATCTACGTACAGTGGTGAAATTTTGTAATAGCCTCTAAGCGTTTATTGATTTATTGATAGGATTTCTAACTACATGAGAGTTACAACATATTTTAATATTCTTGTATCCATTTACATCTTAAAAAAGATCGTGATGAGTTAGGAATCCTGCAATCGTAAAATATTTATACCTTTTATAAGACAAAAATAGAATTGTCCCGCCCGTGCTCTTTTTTTCTTTCTTTTTTTTTTTATACAACTTAGAATGGCAACAAACAAATAAACACACTTTTACACATGTATAATATTACTAAAGATTATTATAATTATAATTTATAATAATTACAATTAATTACAATATTAATTAAATTTTATTGCACCTTATATAGAACCTGTGTATATAAGGTGCAATATATAGCCATGTGGTCCCGGCATAGAATAAGCTACCATTTCCTATCCTGTAGGTGTCGTAAGAGGCGACTAAGGGAGGGCGAATATTGGACGGCAGCGTCCCTCTTAAAATACCACTAAAGTCTAACTGGGGTTGCCAATCCGCCTGCCAATATTGGCTATTGACAAAGTCCCCGATAGGGGGAGGGCCTATGTCCAGCAGTGAACAGTTAACAAGAATTTTAAATTGAAACGCAAAATCCATAGTAATAAAACTCTAAGTACATCGCGTACAAATGTTCCATTCAACGTGAACAAATAAGTAAAGGCGGTACCTTTACTTATTTGTTCCTACAGTAAGTCAACGACACCGGATGGGTGTATGTTTCTCAAATGGTGGCAGCATTGGCATTTTTATGACTTCAGAAATACCGACATTGGGAGACTTTGCATTCATACATTCATACTTTCACCTTTTATATAAATCAATTGGCATTTTATATGTTACGGTTCGATAAATCTACATGGTTTTGTGTTAAATCTTTGAGTGTAGAAACATTTTCGAAATCTTTAGATTTGATTTTTTTTCACAAAATCATATATAGGTGTGTATTCTATAATTAAAAAAATATATGAAGTAAAAAAAAACAAGGTCAATTAAAATACCTAACGAAAAATAATTTCAAAAATAAATCACAATTTGTAGGCTTTAACCAATATGAATCGAATATCAAGAAATGATCAATTTGTTTTTCAAACATATTCCAAATTCTGAACTAATGGAGATATAGTAAAAAGATGGCTTTGATTGACTAATGACTGTTATCAAGAGGATAGGATAAGTCAAAATCATCAGATAGTTCGTCTAAAATGACAATCGTAGCCCATCGATATACAAATAAGCCAAAGATGCACGTTCGCGTACAATATTCACACTTAACAAAGTTATTCTGCCTGCTTAACAAATATATCTTTGATATTGCGTAAAAATAATAACTTCTAATTGTGAGTACAAGCATACATCGATGTACGAAGAGACGTTTTGTAGATACATTAGGCAGGATAAAAATATTGATGCAATAAGTATTTTTTTTGCTTTATAACGAAAAATGTAGCTTCAATCATTAATACATACATGAATTAATCCTACCTATTGTAAAAGGAAATATTAAAATTGGTTACGTAATCTTAATTGTTTTCGATATTACTTAAAAATAAGATCGATTTTTTTACTTTATTATATTTTTTCTGGTCACAAAGGCGTCAAACAAACATACAGTCTGTCTGATATTAAAAAAATACAGAAGACTACATTATTTGGTCGTATTAATTAAATCATTTTAAATAAAAATTATTAAAACGAAACTTAGAACAGGGCTTGTGGGGAAATGAAAATATGAAATTTCTTGTCTAGATTATATACTTATTTAAAAAAAAAATAAGAATATTTCAGAACAAACACCACTGACTGATTAAAAATAGTGCACAATTTGCTTGAACGTGTTTTATTTTCGGTGCCGCGTTGTAGTCTCTGATTGCATGTCTTTGGTTTCTGTGTATCAATGTAGTGTGAACCTATATTTAAGTTTCAACCTAACGCTAAATGCTCTTACGATGTCAGTTGTCATTATTTCTGGCAAGTGCCGCCATTTCCGACTGTCAAGATTGACATTTGGACAGTTGTATCCGTTAAAAATAATGCTTTAAAGTTATATTGATAAATGCGAACGTTTGTTACCTCTTGACGAGTGAACGACTCAACGAATCATTATAAAATTTAGTATACATACATTTATATTTATAGATATATATATATATATATATATATATATATATATATATATATATATATATATATATATATATATATATATATATATATATATATATATATATATATATATATATATATATATATATATTAATGATTGTCAAAATTATCACAAAAAATCAGTAAATTCGAAAAATTTAATATTTAAAACATTAGATTAACAAATAATTTAAAGAAATAACGCATCTGAATCGATTCCAATATGTGTATTTATATTACAGTCTAGTCACATTCCGTTCCGGCCACGATCAATCTCGAACTGTTTCAACTTAACTATACCAAGACAAGATCAAGAACGAATCGAGATCGATATTGTAATGTTGATCCAGCCTTATTACATCAAGACCGCACTGAAACCAAACCGTGCTCGCCGTTATAGTGTGAATCCAGCTTTATAAGCACAAAAAACAATAGCTTGACTGTATTTTTTTTAATGGTTGATAATGGATACGGTATACACTAGCGGGACACCAGTGAGAGATGATAGGTGAGGATGAAGCAGGTCAGTTAGCCCATCGTGACGAATTCAACAAGAATTGTTCACGATGATTTCCAGGGGGAACCACGTGGAGATCGACCTAACAGGGTATATTGCTAACAATGGGGCTGTCAAACTCCATTGCTAAAAATCTCTTTCCTCTTCGCTTGACTGTTACCATCACCTAACCTAAAAACAAAAATTACAAAGTGACTCAGCCTGTCGATAAATTATCCTAATTCCCGGACATTTACACAGATTAAAATATTTAAAAAGACAAATTCTATAATCTATTCTCCAATTACTCCCACTTGATGTATGTACGTGTAAATAAAGACATCGCCGGGCCGGTTTTGTGAATGAATAATTCTATATAATTGGAGTGCGTCAGTTTGGCGCGCTTGCCAACTCTGTTCCCGCGGTCACTGACGCGTACTCTATGGATATTACGTTAATTATTCTGTGGCATTTATTTTATCTATGATCGCTTTTTTCTAAACATTTTTCATTATCAATTCATCATCTAAATTAATATTACGATTTGATATTTTTTCTTTGTTTTTTTTTTAACACAAAAAAAATATAACTGATTTTAAATGTTCTTTGGATATAATACAGTGCACACAGCGAGTAATGTAAGATGTATTTTATTTAAAAAAAACCTACTTTCTGTACTAGCCTGCTATGAATTGATAAAAATAGCAACTTAGTCTATCTTTCGTCCTCTTTTTATTAATTATATTTGTATAAGAAGAAAGGAGGCAACCATATGATTTACAGTTTTTATTTTATCATTCCTTCTATGTAATTCCTTGTTCTTCATAAAAATGTCAAACATCTAGGATTCCAAGTCAAAAAAACAAATCTATTACAGTCATTTTTAAAACTATAATATTCAGTTTTTACGAATAAGGTGATAAATCTATAGAAGATCTCTGATATTTATTACATACCATCAAATTAGGTAAGATCAAACGCGAACCTATCTAGAAATTAAGACGTCAAATTTTTTATTGTACCCCAAACTACAAAATAAATGATCTAACTTTATGATTTACTGTAAATGTAATTCTGAAGCTTTTTTCGTTTCACTAATATGAATGCGTTCCATTCTACGCTTAATATTATAAATGTACGTAACTGACGTGATTAAATATTGTGTAGTGAAATACTCGGAATAGAAATTGGGTTTTATAAAAGCCATAGTGGGCATATGAATTATGAATAGATGGACTTTTAAATGGATTAAGATGGAATGGTACACTCAACAAAAATAACAGTATACAATAGCATATACAATAAGGATGACACACCTGTCCCAAAACATGCGTGGACGAAATGGCAGTCGGGGATTAATCTATACTTATAATAAATCTGTAGAGAGGTCAATTCTGTACATGAATTATATTTTTAAAATAACTATCAGGGGATGATTAGTGATCGATACTGATACCAAAAATGCAATCAGTACAATTTCTGTATGTTCATTATAGAAACAAAAACTACTCGACGGATTTTAACGAAACTTGGTACAATTATTCTTTATACTCCTGGGCAGGTTATAGTATACTTTTCATCACGCTACTATCAATAGGAGCAGAGCAGTGAAGGGAAATGTTAAAAATGTCCACCCGTGCGACGCCGGGACGGGCCGCTAGTGGTTAATATGGAAGGTTGTAGAAAATTTGGTAATAACAATAGTATTCGATCTTTGAGTGTTGCCAGTCGCACACATACTAATGGTAGCGGAATTAAACAAAATAATTCTAATTAAATAACCAGCGATATGGATTTTTCAAAAATAACTCCCAGTTTAATAAAATAGACAGGGATGGATTTAGGGCAGTTAATACATTGTGACGAATTTCTTAGAATGAAAAGTGGCATGATCGAGACTAGACCAAATATACTGGGCAATAGAAACTAGCAACTCCAGTAAACAATTAACAGTTCCTTTCCCTAAGAATAGATAGATAAATGTGGAGGAAACAAAATAACTCTGAATCGAAGTTTGTATTGTTTCGATTGTATTTATTTATTTATTACATCTGGGTGAGCCTTACAGTCTTCCAATACGCTCACCCAGGAAATTATGAGTACAATAACATATAAAAAAGGAATATTACACAAAGATATTAAACAAAAAATAATATAAAAATATTTAACTGAAACAAAAAACGTTTGAACACAAATACTCTGTGGTCACTCGACGAAACTCCAGCAAGTTGGAGGCAAATACATCCAATTGTATTATTTCTGTCTACTCCAATAGGAGATTAGGTTTAATTGTATATTAGTCTCATAATATGTTCTGAAACCAAAAACATTAATGTCCTTTTAAAAGACTTCTATCAGGGCAACTGAACATCTCCAAAGAGACAGATCGAAAAAAGAAAAAATATTTTGTTCATATCATACTAAAGTGCTGGAGAAGGATGGAGAAAATTAGCTGGAGGGATCGAATTAGCAATGAAGAGGTCCTACTTAGGGTTAAGGAAAAAAGACAAATTATTAGAACTATTGAGGACAGAAGGGGAAAAATGTTGGGACATTTGATACGACACGACGAACTTATGAACATTATAATAGAAGGTAATATAGAAGGAAGGAGGGGAAGAGGGAGACCGAGACATAGTTACATTAGGCAGATCAAGGAAGGAGTTGGTGTCGTGTCGTATTAAAAAGGTGAAGAGACTCGCTGAAAATCGTAGTGAGTGGCAAGAGCTCCACCGATAAGAGCGCAGCTCTTAAATAGGATAGATAGACATACTAAAGTAAATAAATACCACTACCCTAAGCTTGTCTTGAAAAGATTGGTTTAGCAACAAGAGCGCATTACATACAGGTCTTATATAATAGTATCGTTACATTTATTAATTGCTTTTTTTATTACCTACATATATGCAATAAAGTATACTCATTCATTTATTCACTAGACATGTTACACAGCGCCATCTAGTCCCGATCTAAGTAAAACTTTTATTAAATAACTAATAAGACTTAATATATATGGTATTATTAAGTAGACTCTTGTATTGTTCCGCAATAAAATTCTTTTAATAAATACCTGAACGTTTTTGCAGTTACTTTACTACTTTTTTTTTTTTTAAATATATACATAGTGCGAGAAAAAAAATCAGTAAATTGCCTCAAATGAATATTAACGATTTTGATTTAATCCTGTAGACGATAGAGAAGTAAATACGCTTTAAGAAGTTAATCATTAAATAAACAAAGGAGCGATCACTCCCATCGTATTCACGGGTCCATGCAAATATCGTAGTGCCAACCATATGGAGATCAGATTAGCGATATTAAAGAGGTGATTACCCTCATGAAAACAGTTTGTGTTCTAATTGAGACTTTATATTCAAAACGATTGGGTATAAAACCGTTTATATACTCCCGTCACTATGAAACTCGTTGTAACATATGGATCACAGAATAAATGGGTTATGGTCTTCCACTGTGCCATAAACTCCCTAACGGACTTGTGATGTTCCCATTGTTTCGTATCACGGCATTAATTAAGAAACTCCAAAGGGAGGAGATTCTCAGTTCATCTGATTTATTTTCTATTTTGTTAAGTATATCTAATGAGATCTATTATGGAAGTTTTTTGCGATATTATGTAAACAAAAATCAACAGACAATATTTGGAATTTATACTTTAAAAAATTCAGTGACAACAGTCATGGTACACAGAAGTCGAAAAAAAAATTGTTTTGAGAGTTGCCACAGGATTAAATAAAAAAAAATGTGTAGTTGTTTTTTAATTAATATAACATTTGTTGTTCATTTTTTTTTAATATTAGCCAAAACAGGCCTCCACCACAAGTGAAACTGTTAATATATACTTATTTTGGAGGTTTATTGATACCTTCTAATTTTAACAATATCTACTTATAATTTATCTATAGGTAACGTAATTAACGAAATAAGTCATTAAAATTAATAAAATACAAAAAAAAATTAGACAAATTCAAAACCTCCCTTATTTTAAAACAATATGCCATAAGTTTACAAAATAAATAAGGAATATTTTGTGATATATTCAGCACATAATTACATAAGTAATAAGAATATGAATAAATACTTTTATGCAATAATTTTACTACCAACATTAAAAAACAATTTTGAATGCGTTCATTCATTCCCAGACAGATTGCCGCGTTCTCTACCGCAGAAATCCTATATTAGCTCATGAATAAAAAAGAGCTTTATGTAAAATTTCATAGATATCCCGTGAATAGTAGAGCTGCAAGCAGAGAAAAGTAACTCATTTATATTTACATTGCGTTAATTTAATATAATTTAATTTTATCCAATGAAACAATAATAATATATGTTTATTATGCTTATAGAAAAGAGATGTTTTACAGCTTTAAAAAGTAACCTATGTATTTTATTATAATGTGTGAAAATAGAATGGTAACTCAGCTTGCAGTTTTTACAATAGTATTCCTGAATGTCTCTGAATGAATCCCATTCGTGTTTCAACCTTGAAGCAGCTGTGTTTGCATGGCTGTGTTTCGGTTTGAAGGGTGGGATATGGCGTGAATTTACTGGGTACAGAGGAATAACACCTGAGTCCTCAGGAATGGAAACGCATGGGGGGTGTCATGGGCGAAACAGTATACTCTATTATGACCATGGTACTGCTTATGTCTCTAGGTGACCGTTACCACTTTCCATCAAGTGGGCCGTCAGCTTGTTTGCCATTCTAAGTTATATAAAAGAAATGTCTTACTTAAAATTTAGTGTATGTTTTATCTTGATTCATACTCTAGGAGTAATCTTTTTAATTGATTTTCCAATTTCTGAAATGCACACTTATGAAGTAGCCTAAATGCCATTAAATAACATTAACTTACCACAGTAATTCTTTATACTGTAATATTAGTAAAAGAAAGAATATTCCAGATTGATAAAGTGCCAACATTATCAGAGAAATATATAAGTGACGGGCGTATTCCGCGTTTCCTCGAGAAGGCTGCCACCGCCATTGAAAACTTACGGAAACCCTCGACAACTGACCACTTCCATTTCCGAGATACGTTATCGGACCCCAAATACAAACGAAGGGATTTCGTGACCTTGAGCTTACGAGAGGTTTCGATGCTTTTTCCAGTTTGCCATTTCCTCTATCAAATATATTTTATTTTCTAAAGTATAACATTGATTTAAAAGTTGTTTATTGAGAATGTTATAAAAAAACTTGTATAACAATAGCAGATTTAGTTCCATTAAAAAAACCGGCTACAATTGTAAAAAATTAGTTTTGGAAAAATTTTGATTAAAAAAACAAACTATTGAACTGCTTTTGATAAAAAATCTATGCAACCAATCTATGTATATTCTTACAGTTAAATAATCCAAATCGGTTTATAAATAACAGGAGTTCAAAAAGTAGTTAATAAAATAAAAAAAATACAGCTGAATTGAACACCTCCTTTTTTTAAATCGGTTGAAAAATAATAATCTGCGATGCATTATCACATCCTTATTATGAATTTTACAAAAATATTTCATTAATTTTTATCAAATTCATACTTTCGTTTATATTTTTTTATGCGATATCTCTGTTAGTTCTGAACCGAATTAGATGATTATTTTTGTATTGTATAATATCCAAAGTACTGTTCATGTCTACAGGTGACAATCAACTTTATCTATCAACCTTCAATTCATGTCCATTCCAAGTTTTATTAATAAAAGTTTAGAGAAGTTTAGCATTACCCCCAAGATGGTCCTCTTTTATTCATGGCACTATTAAAGTTGTCATTTCTCTTTGAATTTATCTTTATAAAGTATTTACTATGTAAGAAAGATGTAATGTTTATCTCTCATTCAACTTTTTCTGCTTAACAATACGTACTTGTGTCATACATCATTTTGTATCATTAATTAAGTCAAAATCATCAATTTTCATAATACAAAATGATGATAATGAAAGTTCTTAAGGAAAAGTGCTAAAGTGGTAATTAATCACTCGATTGATGATAAGTATTGCAATTGCATGTGTTTAGTTTTAGTTTTAGTTTTAAAAACTTTCATTATCATCATTTTGTATTATGAAAATTGATGATTTTGATGATGCATGCTAGTAAACACTAGCAGAGTATTTTTTAAATAATAAATCAGTCATTTATTTGCCTAAACACAGGTACAGTTAAAAGTTTGATGTTGCAGAATGTGTAAAGCGTTATGTTATTAAATAATTTTTAATAATGCCAATTACAATAATAAATAACTTTTTTTTTATACCATTGTGGTGGCAAACAAGCATACGGCCCACCTGATGGTAAGTGGTTACCGTAGCCTATGAACACCTGCAATACCAGAGGTATTACGCGTGCGTTGCCGACCCTGAAGAAACCTCTTTACTCTCCTTTTGAAGAACCCCATGCTGTAGTCTCTTGGGAAAACATCGGCAGGGAGCTCATTCCACAACCTGAGTGTTCGTGGGAGAAAACATCTCTGAAACCGCGCAGTACGCGACCATTGAGGTTGTAGGACATGAGGATGAACTCCCTGTCGATGGCGAGCCGTATGATGGTAGAAAGTGGCTGTGGGCATCATATTGAACAATTCCTCTGAGCACAAAACTTATGTTAATTCAATTCAAGTAATCAACCAAATACATTTACATACAATTTATTAAACATTTATAATTTTTTGAAATTAGAAACATTGAAAAATGTTAAATTGTCTTTGAAAATTGACAGATATATGCGACATTGCCACACTTCGGTATGCAAAAGGAATGAACACTTAACGTGGGATCAATATGGGAGCGAAGAATAGGGTTCACCATGGTCCCATATCAATTTTGTCGCTATTTTAAATAACGTTTTTTTTTCTATGGAAAAATATGAAATTAGAATTCCGCCTCCTTTGAATAGTGGTCGTAAATTAATCGAGTCATTACCCGCGGTTTCGGCAGATCTTCGTCCATTTAATTTTGACAAACTGCTATTATGCAGTTGATAGATGAGGGTAGACATACATTATCGTTTCATTTTAATATTAGTTGTCGAAGTTTGACAATGTCGAAATTATCTGGCAATCTGCAAATTTCAAAGTCAATTAAACAATCCTATTGATATTATAAATGTAAAAGTTTGTGGGAATCGATGAATGGAGGTTTGTTACTCTTTCACGTAAAGATTATTGAATGGAACACAGAACTTTTTATGTATTGTTTTACGCGTGCAAGACTGCGAGACACAACTAGTTTTTAATATTTCTGATTGATTATTTATTAATAAGTTTACTTTTTTGCCGTGTGGTCCCGGAATAGACTGGACCACCCCTTCCTTTGCCATGTCGTAGGAGGCGACTCATGGTTGGGGATAGGGCAGCAGCATCCCTAAAATACGGCTGCTAATCCGCCTGCCAAGCGTTCCAACCACTGGCAAAACCGCCCATTAACAGGGGCCTATGTTTAGCAGTGGACATTTTTTTTTTTGACACCAGTTAAAGATGATAGGTTACGACGAAAGCAGGTCAGTTAGTCCATCGTGACGAATTCCACTAGAATTAGCCACAATGATTTCCAGGAGGGAACCGTGTGGAGGTCGACCTGATAGGGTGTATTGCTAGCAGTGGGTCAGTTAGCCCCCATTACTAACAATCCCTTTCCCCCAGCAGTGGATAGTTAACGGCTGATAATGATGATTTATATTAATATTTCTGATTTTGTTTCATAAACCAATAACTTCAATATGGAAACGATATGAGAGGTAAACCTGTAAAATATCCAAAAAAAAAAACATCAAAATCGATGTAGATTTGTTTTTTTTTTTATATACAGCTTAGAATGGCAAACAAGCTGACTGCCCACCTGATGGAAAGTGGTAACCGTCGCCTATAGACATGAGCAGGATCATGAACATAACAGAGTATACTGTTTCGCCCATGATACCCCCCATGCGTTGCCATTCCTGAAGACTCAGTTGTTATTTCTCTGTACCCTGTAAATTCACGCCATATCCCACCCTTCAAACCAAAACACAGCCATGCAAACACAACTGCTACACGGTAGAAACACGAATGGGACAGAGGTACCCGAGCAATCGACTTTTGTACAAAGTCTCCCTCTGGTAAAGGTTAAGATAGTGTGTAACAAAATAGGTACAGATAAATTGAGATTGTCCGCGTTTTTGAGCTGGCTTCAAAAGTAATGTTTCATGTCGTAAATTTCGTTTATTTTCGAAAACCACGCGCCATCTATTCAAATATAATGTTTCAAATTTTTCGTTTCACCCCGCCAAGCGTGAAATTATCTACCACAAATATATTGGGTTTTATTTTATATATTGTATGCACATCGGTTTATTCCAATGGTTGATTGCATGCCCCGCAGTACTGACGCTCCATACACTATTTTTATATTAATACACAATTTTTTTTTATACAACTTAGAATAGCAAACAAGCCGACGGCCCACCTGATGGAAAGTAGTAACCGTCGCCTATAGACATGAGTAACATGGACATAACAGAATATACTGTTTCGCCCATGATACCTCCCCATGCGTTGCCATTCCTGAGGACTCGGGTGTTATTCTTCTGTACCCAGTAAATTCACGCCATATCCCACTCTTCAAACCGAAACACAGCCATGCAAACACAACTGCTTCATTAGCAATTCGACCCGACTTCGCGCGAGTAAATAGACTTTTTAAAAGTAATACATACGCCTATATTACTATGTGGCCTGTACATAGGTCATGGGGACATTGAGGGGTTTTGTCAGTTGCCATGCTTGGTAGACGGGTTGGCAACCGCAGTTAGGTTTTGGTGATGTTTAAGAGGGACTCTGCTGCCCATCCCTCGATCATTAAGTTCCCTTAGTCGCCACTTACAAAACGGGAAAAGGAGATATGGTCCATTCTATGCCGGGACCACACGACACTTAATTATATTATATTTGAATTTTACCATTCAGCGATTTATTATTGTTATATCAGCCATGTTGAACATAAAACTTCCCTGTAAGGAAGGGGGGGGGGGGTTCCCAGTAGTTGTCACGCTTGGTAGATGGGTTGGCAACCACAGTTAGCCTTTGGTGACGTTTTAAGAGAAACGCTGCTGTCCATCCCTCGAGCAATAAGGTACTTTAGTCGCCTCCTACGACATTTACGAGAAAAGAAAAGGCGGACCGCTCTACGCCGGGACCACACGACGGACTATCCATCAATACGATTTCTTATTTAGATCCACAGAGCAAATACTGTTATTAAAAGATTAACTGTTATTTTTTTTTAAATACAGAGATATCAATATAAAATATAGCGCACTGTCGTGTCTCTTAAATTCTTGTCTTTAGTATTATGTTGTGTCTACGTTATTAACTACTACGTGATCTGTGACGTGTATGTTTTGTAAACATGAAAATGGAATGGTAACCCCGCCGCCGGGGGGGAAAGGGATTGTTAGCAATGGAGTTTGACAGCTCCATTGCTAGCAATATGCCCTAGTATGGGCTAACTGACCTGCTTTTATTTTCACCTACCATCCTTCACTGGTGCCCCGCCAGCGTATACCGTTAGCGCAGGCGGGGTGACTATTTCATTATCACCTAATAAAAAAATAAAAAAAAATTCTCTATCCAAAGGTTGCCTGGAAGAGATCGCTCTTAAGGCCGCCCATTGTTTTCTCAGTGTAATATTTTCTTGTAATTGTTTGTATTTATAAGTTTACTATTGTAATCTTATGGAGGAAACAATAAAGAGTATCTATTTATCTTTTTAAGTAAGTACCAATATCTAATATTATTTGTGTGCTGTAAGAGATGCAAGATAAAATATATATCTATCTATTCATTTGTCTTTAACCCTTCTTTGCATACTGGTGGAAATTTCCATCATAACATTAAATGCCCAAAAATTATATAAAAGAACAAGTTCACTTTAAATTGATCGTGTCTGGATGCCTTTTATTGTCCATTGCAGAAAAAAAAACATAGCTGTCAAATTTATTTTTTTAACCATTTTTCCTTTAATGAAAAATGGTTAAAAAAATAAAATTTGACAGCATTGAACATGAATTATATCACCTTGATTTATTTCACCAGTAAAAAAAATCATGCAAAGAAGAGTTAAGCGCAAGAATACTTCAGTGCTATGATCGTGACGTTTTCTTGAAAATCACCGACAACCTAATGAATGGTTCCAATGAAATGATTAGCTAACATCTCTCTCGCTATTTCGTAGAATACAAAGCGTACCCATTCGTTACATCATTAGACAACACCGATGTTTGTCCGTTCTATTTGACAGTCCATTTTTTAACCACTCATTTTGAAATTACAAATTTATTTCAAAATACTTTTAGCGCGTGTGGTCTCGGCAGAGAGTAGACCACATACTTATTATATAAGTAAGACTTTTATCGATATAAAAAAAGAAAAAAACTAAAAAGTATCAAGTCAGTATGAACTATATTGTTTTCTTATCACATTGGATAAATACTTATTTTGTTTATTTTTTTTTTTTTAATGGGTTATAATGGTATGGTAACCCCGTCTGTGCTATCGGTATACACTGGCGGGGCACCAGTGAGCGATGACAGATGAAGATGAAAGTAGGTCAGTTAGCCCATCCTGACGAATTAAACTAGAATTAGTCACGATGGTTTCCAGGGGGAACCACGTGGAGGTCGACCTGACAGGGTATATTGCTAGTAATAGGGCTATTTGACAACTAACAATTCCTTTCCCCCCTTTCCCTATTTTGTTTCTATTGAAAACTTTTTTTTTACTTCAAAGAGAAGGAAATTGTATTTCCTTTTTTATGTTTGTCACCTCATAACCCCATCACTTGTAAACCGATTTGAAAAATTCTAATATTTATGAAAATGCTTACAGATTGACCCATAGATATTTTATTAATATAAATTCAGTAGTTTAGTTTAGTTAAATCAAAATATCAGATTTTTCCATAATTGAAGTAGCTTTCTTGTGGGCCATAATTTAATTATACATTTATTATTTCTCTCTCTTTTCATTTAAGAGTTTCCCCCTGTTCACTTCATACAATTTCTTACCTCTAGCTCTATACCAGGCCATATCTTCGACTTTGCAATACGACATGACACCTAGTGTTTCCTTTATCTGTCCCATGTACTTAACATTTATTTTTAACTAGCAACCCGCTCCGGCTTCGCACGGGTGCAATGCTGATACTATTCATTTAAATTACATGCTGTAAAGGGCCATATTGATCTATATCAAATGGACAATGTATTTACGGTACTTAATTGGATAAAAATTAATGCTGTATTGCTTAAAATCACTTCGTAAATAAGCCATTTTTTCCTGTAAAATGTAAAGAATAAAAAATAGTTATTGTAGATTATCCTTGAGAGATAGACATATACCATCGCGGACTTTTTGTTGACCTTTTTAAGATGTAAAACACTGTAGTACATTATTTTGATTTATCTCGTGGTGTTCAGCCTGCGTAAGCAGTGTAAGCGCAAAAAATGTATTAATTTACGACATCACATTAGAAACCTCTTAATTTATCAGTGTTTCTCTACAATATTATGCATGTATTATGCATATAAACCTTCCTCTTGAATCACTCTATCTATTAAAAAAACCGCTTATATATCCGTTACGTAGTTTTAAAGATATAAGCATACATAGGGACGGGCAGACAGCGATAGCGACTTTGTTTTATATTATGTAGTGATGAAACTAAATCTTAGATTATTTCATAGCAGTACATTAAGCTAAATTAGAGTACAGCTCATGTATGCAATAGAATCACAATTTCATTTATGAACGCTTATGTAAACCTGTAACTGTAAATTAGGAAGATGAATGAGCGAAGTGACTCATTTCTTACAGCGATTATTATAGTTTCAAAGAAGCGCTGACTCCTATAAACATTTCGCTGTCTGCGTAACTGATATATGGCCAGTGTCATTTAAAACGTTCTAATGTGTTTTTTTTTTCTTAATATTTTAATTCTACTCGTAAGCGTTCCGTGATTTGTGTATGTACATGACTTTTATTGTTTCGAATGATGTCTTCAGTTAAATGGCCAACTGCTTTGTTTAAAAAAAAATTTGTCATTCGAATGACAAATTTTATTTAGTTTTTTTTATGCAACTTAAAATGGCAAACAGGCTGATGGGCACCTGATTGAAAGTGGTAATTGTCACCTATAGATATGAATAGTACAATGGCCAGAGTATACTGTATCGCCCATGATACCCTTTATGCATTACCAATGTGGTATGCCTCTGTACCCTGTAACTTCACTGCCATATCCTACCCTTCAAATTGAAACACAGCCATGCAAACACACCAAATTTAATATAGTATCTATAATTTCTTTTTGAATTTTTTTTTAAGAGATTACTACAAAGAAGTATCTATAGCTTAGCATAGGAATGGGTATCATATTATCGTAAATTTCAGAATAACTACACTTATTCTATGATAAGATTTCCAATGACTTAATTTTAATTTTAATTATGTATATATATAATTAAGGAACTGGTTTTTTTATGGTTAAAAATGGTATGGTAACCTGGCTTGCGCTATCGGGATACGCTGGCGGAGCACCAGCGAAGGGTGATAGATGAGAATGAAAACAGGCCAGTTAGCCCATCATGATGAATTCATCAAGAATTAACCATGATAGTTTCCAGGGGGAACCGCGAGGAGCTCGACCTGGTTGGGTATATTGCTAGCAATAGGATTCTCAGTCTCCATTACTAACAATCCCTTTCCCCCATTAAGGTACTGGTTAAAATCCTATCCGTTTCGAAATGTTTCAATCACGCAATAATTATTGGAATATATCATTTCATAATAGAAATGTAACATATAGATTCATTCATATTTATATTATATATATATATATATATATATATATATATATATATATATATATATATATATATATATATTATATATATAGATATGATTCATTCATATTTAACCAAGCAATTGGCCTAATTTATGATTATTTTTATTAGGTAGTTTTTTTTTAATGAGTGATAATGGAAAGGTAACCCTGTCTATGCTATCGGGATACGCTGGTGGGCACCAGTGAGGGATGACAGATGACAATTCCACTAAAATTAACCACGACGGTTTTCAGGGGGAACCGCGTGGATATCGACCTGATAGGTTGTATTGCTAGCAATGGGTCAATTAGACTCCATTACTAATAATCCCTTTCCCCCCTTTGTTAGGTAGTTATCACTACTATATCAAGTTCGTTTTCGGTCATAAAATTATTTTTTAAATTTTTTTTTAAACAATCTTAATTACGTAATTTGGCGGTAAAAATGTAACATTGAAACAATCGGTAAAAAATAGACTCACTTTTGTATATAATATAAAAATGTATTTCTAAAATCTTATTGCAAGTTCCGTCTTTACTATTGAGATGTAGAAACTGTAAGAAAATAAAACGTAATGAACCGTTAATTGATAAATAAATACTAAATAATAGATAAATAGCATATTATTTTATTTATTTATTTAAACTTTAATGCCCAGTAAAATTCTATGTACATTTGACGGACTTAACACCGGACGGTGTACTCTATCAGTCAACCATTGGGTAAACCGAGAAATACGTAGGCGGTGCATTATATTATGTATTATATATAAAAATGTTGCATGCCAAACTGGCTAAATGTGCAAGCTACTTATTGTCATTAATTCCATCCCGTTATGTACCACATTTACAGCTAATAAATATCAAATAAAGTAAAATTACATACATATAGTTCCAATACATCCCGATTTTGTCTTCACAAATTTCTAATTTAAAAAAGAAATATATTATAACCTGTTCATGACATTGTCACCGTTAAATAGGTGCTCCGGTCGAGTCGCGTAATCTCACATAAATTACGCTCGCAACTGACCCAAATATAAAGTTTACATTAATTCTTAGAAGACTCGTTCCCCAGCTGTGCACAGCGACGAAATCAGTAAACCCAGGCCCGATGACTGCACGCCACGACACGTGACCAAGATGGACGCTGATCACCAGTGAAGTCATCAAAATACGAAGGATGAAACGGAGAAAATATGTCACAAGTGCTCTCACTACTCAAGTTCATAAAAATACCAAAGAAGCTACACCAACATGAGAATATATTAACGGGAAACAACACTGCCAATACTTAGTGCCTTACGTTAATGAACATAGTGAAACAATACACTGGTGCTTGTAGAACAATAATAGAGTAAATGACAAAAATAATGTTAGTGGACGTAACGCGCAATCAAACGGACAAAAGACTCCAGCGTTTACAATGTTAGACGTGTTCCGAGGTTTAAAGAATCTTATCAAAGTAAACTATGTACATATTGATTCGCCGGTGTTCAGGTTACATTATTCCATTACGGTTATTCTTCTGATCTCGTTTAGTTTGATTGTGACGACCAGACAATACGTGGGCAACCCGATTGACTGTATCCACACGAAGGACATACCAGAGGACGTACTGAACACCTACTGTTGGATCCACTCCACGTACACCCTCAAGAGTTTCTTCAACAAGAAGGTGGGCGTGGAAGTGCCGTATCCGGGCATCGGGAATAGTCGGGAGAAAGGCAAAGAGGATATGAACGACAGAAAAATCTACAAGTATTACCAATGGGTGTGCTTTTGCCTCTTTTTTCAGGTAAGTAGCTTTTGTGGACATCTGTTTGTTTATAAAAAATGTCTAGTCAAAGGTGAGCAAGATTTGTTTGCAAATGTCTATAGGTGACAGTTACCACTTTCCATCAGGCGGCGCGGCGGATTGTATGTTGTTCTTGGTTGTTTGAAAATCTAAAATTACCGTTCACCTGTAACTCGCCTACATTACGGTTAGCGAGCATTTAATGTGTTTATTATGTCTACGCGCAACAACAGGTAAAACGGAACGACAGCCGTGTCGCAACTAGGTACGTTGCGCGGGAGCATAAACAAAACGCAACTAAAACAAAGCCACTATAATTAGCCGTCATGTTCGCGACCCGTTTCACAATTTTTTTATTTTTTTTTTTTTATTATGTACACCGCTTTAATGATCCGTTAAACTCACGTTAAACTGGGACGTTAATCAAAACGGAATCCGGAATTTGGGGTAATGAAAATATTTGGCTGTACAAACGGCCACCTTTGCCTCAGTGGGAATGGCTTTGGGCCAGGTTAGTTATGGGGAACCCCGTTCCGAGAATTCCTAATGAGACAAGAATTTTCTTGATGTTGTCTATGGTCGCATTTTTAGTTTTTTTTTTTACATAATCTCTATTCGTTTTATGTTTGGTCTTCCACATCATCTCAATTAACGATCAAAACATTGTTATTCCATTAGATTTGTATATTGTTTTGTGTTTTTCTATATTTCTGTATGAAATTCACTATTGATATTATTTTCAAGCAGTTTGATGAAACCATAGTCCATTCATTCATCATCATCATTGTTACGTCAGCCGTTAACTGTCCACTGCTGAACATAGGCCTCCCCCATAAAGGGGGTTTTGCCAGTAATTGCCACGCTTGGCAGGCAAGTTGGCAACCGCAGATAGGTTTAGTGATGTTTTAAGAGAGACGCTGCTGCCCATCCCTCGGCTATTAAGTTCCCTTAGTCGCTGCTTATGGCACCCACGGGAAACTCATATACCCACGAGGGTACCCATTCTATGCCGGGATCGCACGGCGGATTCATTAGATATTATGCCAATATTTAATTTTATATGAAACTAGGAATCCGGCGTGGTTTCGCATGAGTACATAGAATTTTCGAAATTAATATATAGCATTCACATATATAATATATAGTATGTTATTTGTTGATAGTGTAGCTTTCTAAAGATGAAAAACTTATTATATATATATATATATATATATATATATATATATATATATATATATATATATATATATAGAGTGTCTCCATGCAAATGCTTCGAAAATACCATTTTGCGTAATAAATAGTTATGAGTGATTCCTTTATAAATTTATTTTGTCTTCTAAAAATGCCACCTTTTTAATGCGCAAAACATAATTTTATTTATTAAATAACTAAATATGGATACGTCAAGGTACATTGTGTGCGTAAGTATATAGAACACTGATAAAAAACGAGTCAGCTTGTTTAATAATTAGCTGACAAAATTTGGGCCGTTTTTCAAGCTCGATGCTCTATCTATACATGTAATCTTAGGTGAATTTAATTTAATATCTGTAGAGTAGTTTTTGAGTTTCTCCATTACAAATAAACGATCAAATCTTTCCTCTTAGTAATATTAGTAGTTTAGCCGACCCAACACACGTTGTGCTGTCATAAAATGTGTTTGACTTGTCCATATTTGATTTTTTTATGCAACTTAGAATGGCCAACAAGTTGACGGCCCACTTGATGGAAAGCGGTAACCGTCGCCTATAGACATGAGCAGTACCGTGGACATAACAGAGTATACTGTTTCGCCCATGATACCCTCCATGCGTTGCCATTCCTGAGGAGTCAGGTGTTATTCCTCTGTACTTTATAAGTTCGCTGCTATATCACACCTTTCAAACCGAAACACAGCCATACTTTATAGTAAAAACATGAATGGGACAGAGGTGTCCAAGCAAACGATTTTTGTACAAACTCTTCCTTTGGTACTTTTGCCGGCTTATCTGTTTCTTAATTTTGTACTTCGTTTTACAAAGAAAATAAGCTAATAAGTGTTTTGTATGTAAAAATATTTTTTTTTCT
Organism: Galleria mellonella; assembly: GCF_026898425.1. Taxonomy (NCBI): domain Eukaryota; kingdom Metazoa; phylum Arthropoda; class Insecta; order Lepidoptera; family Pyralidae; genus Galleria; species Galleria mellonella. Next base: position 1,071,839 of record NW_026442180.1, read on the forward strand.
TAAAACCGCCTTGTAGTCAGTTACGATAGTGACAATGTTTAACTTTGGCAAGGGCTATTGTTTTTATTAGTGTCCCGGACGGAAGTCGTGCGGAATCTATGCAAATTCTTACAGCATGATAATGCCGCCTCGCTGAGACATTTTAGTGTACGGTTTCATTGGCAAGACTTTTCATAATGTGCTTATCGCACGGTCGTATAGTAAGGTTTTTTTTCGTAAATTTTTACATCAACGAAATAATTAAAAAGTTTCAAGAAGTAATGAAATTATAACTTATTAAAAACAAAAATTCTACAGAAAACACAAAAAAAGGAGTCAAAAAGTTCTTATGCGTTTTTTTTTTAGTAGATGATAATGGAATGATAACTCCACCCGCACTATCAGTATACACCGGCGGGGCACCAGTGAAGGATGATAGGTGAGGATGAAGTAGATCAGTCAGCCCATCGTGACGAATTCAACAAGAATTGTTCACGATGATTTCCAGGGGAAACCACATGGAGGTCGACCTATTAAGGCATATTGCTAGCAATGGGGCTGTCAAACTCCATTGCTAATAATCCCTTTCCCCGTAAAAGCTTACGCGTAAGTGGCGCCACTTCGAAACTACTGACAAATATTAACTTTAAAAAATATATAAAGATTGAAAAAGAATAAAGTTATTTATAATTTATTTCCCTGCTTATTACTACAGGCTAAAGTAAAAATGTACCGTTTGGTCCCAGCATAGAATAGGTCACTCCTTTCCATTTCGTGGATGTCGTAAGAGGCGACTAAAGGAAGGCGAAGGATGGGCAGCAGCGTCTCTCTTAAAACATCTTCAAAGCTTTACTGAGGTTGCCAATCCACCTGCCAAGCGTGGCAACAACCCCGCCCCCCCAAGGGATAAGTTTATATTCAGTAGTGGACAGTTAAAGGCTTACATGATGATGATGAAAGCAAAAATGAGACTCGTTTATAACACAATGTTACATTTACTGAAATAAATTGACAATATTTTTTTTATTATGAAAATACAACTCTGACTTTAATATACTTTATTAGAATTGAGAATACTTAATTGTTGTTATTCTATATTCTAATACGACAATTTTTAAACGTTTATCCACAACTTTTATTCCTTTACGATTTTTAATCGCACCGACGAGACAGGAGCTTAACAGGAATCATCAGTATAAAAATGTTCACAAAGAACACGAGCGTTTGTGTCTTAATATCGGTTGATTAGCATTCGACTGTTGGTCGCCAGCTCTCCCGACCTCCCTATACTTGGATATTAAATGCGACCTAATTTTCAGTTTATTTGTCCTTATCGGTGGCTCCGCTTCCTAATAGTCGTTGCTATCTGGTTATTGCAAGTGTACAACGCGAAATTAGAGCTTTTCGTTTGCTTATAAAGCGATGGTGGCAGCAGAGCGACAAGCGATAGCGATTTTGGGCTCGAAATTAGTTCTTAAATAAAGTCTGCGGCAATAGAAACATAGGAGGAGGGGGGGAAGAAAGGAATTGTTAGTAATGGGGTCTTATGAATCCATTGCTAGCGATACACCTTATCAGGTCGACCTCCACGTGGTTCTCCCTGGAAACCATCGTGAATAATTCTTGTTGAATTCGTCACGATGGGCTAACTGACCTGCTTCATTCTCACTTATTATCTCTCACTGGTGCCCCGCCGGTGTATACTGATAGCGCGGGCGGCGTTACCATTCCATTATCATTCCATACCAGAGGGAGACTTTGTACAAAAGTCGATTGCTTGGGTACCTCTGTCTCATTCGTGTTTCAACCGTGTAGCAGTTGTGTTTGCATGGCTGTGTTTCGGTTTGAAGGGTGAGATATGGCGTGAATTTACTGGATACAGAGGAATAACACCTGAGTCCTCAGGAATGGCAACGCATGGGGGGTATCATGGGCGAAACAGTATACTCTGTTATGTCCATGGTACTGCTCATGTCTATAGGCGACGGTTACCACTTTCTAAGTTTGTACACCCTTGTACTGACTAGTGCTCACCAGAGAAGGCGAGCAGAACTATCTATAACAAAAGACATATCGTAATTATATTACGTTATTATATATGTGTATGTGTGTGTATACATATACTCATTCATGGTAAAATTACTAAACGGATTTAAACGAAATTTGATACACAAATAGGTTTTTTTTTTATGAGTGAAAATGGTATGGTAACCACGCCTGCGCTAACGGGATACGCTGGCGGGGCAGCAGTAAAGAGTGATGAGAATAAAAGTAGGCAAGTTAGCCTATCATGATGAATTCATCAGGAATTAACCATGATAGTTTCCAGGGGGAACCGCGAGGAGGTCGACCTGGTTGGGTATATTGCTAGCAATGGGATTCTCAGTCTCCATTACTAACAATCCCTCCCCCCCACACAAATAGGTTATATCCCAACTTAGAATACATACATACGTATATAAAATACTAATACTTCATATACTTTTCATATGGTCCCGGCATAAAATAGGCCAACGGGAAAGGAAGGGATCCCGTGGATGTGGAGTGATGGGCAATAGCGTCCCTCTTAAGACATTTCCAAAGCCTTACTATGGTAGCCAATCCGCTTGCCAAGCGTAGCAACTACTGGAAACCCCTCCAAAGGAGCGGCTTATGTTCAGCAGTGGACAGTTAAAGGCCGATATGATCATGATATACTAATTCACGCGAGCGAACCTGCGAGATAGAACTTGTATATTAAAAAAAAAACTCCTAATTTTATGCTAATTGAATTAAATCAACAACATGTCTCGGATTACTTCGAGTCAGCCGTAAAATGATGAAATAAAACAGTATATTTGATGGGTAATTTGGTAATTTTGAGTCATTGCCAGGTGTAACCTTTGTTTAATTAACACGTAAAAATACCGTCCAGTAAAATGATACCTATTTGTAAAGTCGGTTATTTATTTATTTATTTTAATGAGGCACACATAACAAATTATAACCATGTTTATATATATATATATATATATATATATATATATATATATATATATATATATATATATATATATATATATATATATATATATATACTAGGTTACAATTCAAAAACATGTGTCATACAGCATGATTAACATTTTTCTCTGTTTCGCCCATGATACCCCCCATGCGTTGCCATTCTTGAGGGCTCAGGTGTTATTCCTCTGTACCCAGTAAATTCACGCCATATCCCACCCTTCAAACCGAAACACAGCTATGCAAAAACAACTGCTTCACGGTAGAAACACGAATGAGACAGAGGTACCCAAGCAATCGACTTATGTACATATTACTTCCATATTCATTATTCTCCGACTGCAATTTCGTCCATGCATATTTTGCGACACACATTTCATGTTTAAACGAGACATCTTCAAGCATAGTGTTAACCGTTTGGCGTCCAAACTTATACAACTTTTTTTTATACAACTTAGAATGGCAAACAAGCTGACGGTCCACCTGATGGAAAGTGGTAACCGTCGCCTATAGACATGAGCAGTACCATGGACATAACAGAGTATACTGTTTCGCCCATGATACCCCCCATGTGTTGCCATTCCTGAGGACTCAGGTGTTATTCCTCTGTACCCAGTAAATTCACGCCATATCCCATCCTTCAAACCGAAACACAGACATGCAAACACAGCTTCTTCACGGTTGAAACACGAATGGGACAGAGGTACCCAAGCAATTGACTTTTGTACAAAGTCTCCCTCTAGTGAGAATAAAAGAAAATTTAAATATCAAAAGATCTAAATTTATTTAATAAGTTTTTCATTTTTTATTATAATAAAATAGTGAGATTCCATTGAATATAATAAATAAATTAAATAATAAATATTAAAACCCTTTTTTGTTAAAAAATATCAAGTTACGAGTATAAAATTAGATAAATACACAAAATTTTAAGATACTTTACAAACAGGATCGACTTTTATTTTAGATAAAAATATGTATATATTTTTATGAGACTTGAAAAGGATAGATTCTCATTTATTTATATGTTATTTATATATCCACATATAATAATAATAATATGCATTTAATTAAAGTCCATTTTGATAGTTATAAATTGACTTAATCTATGTTAGTAAATGAGCGGTCATGACGCTCTTGCATTGATAACCTGTCCCACCCAATAATTTAGGATGGGACAGTCCATTTTATCAGCAATCGTCTGTACACTAACATATACCTACTCGTATATGGCAGGCCCTAAGTGCGTATGGCGTACGAACTACATTTACAGTCAAGTACCTAGAGGGTCGTGACTTTACATAATGAGCACTTCGACATTTAATAAGCTTGATGACAACCTTACCCCACACAGGCCGCTAGTTTTACAACCTGTTTTGTATTGTTGACAGCCCTGCTAGTTTATATGAACTGCAGGGGGCCAACACAGAATATTATATGTGATTTATTAAAACAGACTTACAAAGTTTTACTCCTTTAGTCAAGTATCTACTTGACTAAAGAATTACTGTCTGATAATTGTATTGTTTCGACTATATTGTAGTATTAGTGTAAACCTGCCTTTCTTTCCCAAATTTGGTGATAACGCCCCCTTGTAGGCGCTGCAGGCTTAAAGGGGGCGTTGTATAGTGGCTTGGGGAGGGTGATTTGTTGATCTTGAAGTAATAGTGATTTTTAAATAGGTGAAAAAATGGGGACGCTAAAAAATAACTTATTCTTAAAGTGGCAGTAGACAAAATAAGTTTGGGAAGCCCTTTTTTATAATAATATAAATAATAATAATAATATTTACTTTATTTTTTTTTCCACTGCAACCATATTACAATTCAATTGGCAACAATAACATGAAACTAAACTAACAACTAACCAACAATATAATATATAGTATATAAGTATATATAATGAGTAGATAGATACATAGATATATCGTTTGTTTGTTACAAATCACACACAACATGTACATAAGAATAGATAATACATAAAACAACATAAGATTTATAAAATTGTGTTATTATGTGTGATCTGCAGCAATACAAAAAGGTGGAAGCTCAGCGTGGAACATTGTTCAAGGAACAAAACACTGATTTTCAGCTTTAACCCATTTGAGGGTACGTGAAAATAATAATTAAAATAAATATAAAATAAAAAGAGAGTAGGGATATATATTTTACATTATTACATGTATCATACCTCTATATTAAGAAATAATAGAATTTCATCGTGCCTCCGATGAAACTGTTCATAATTACTCCTCTCCATCCAAAGGTTGCCTGGAAGAGATCGCTTTTAGCGATAAGTTCGCCCATTGTTTTCTCATTGTGATTATTTCTTGTAATTGTTTATATCTATAATAAGTTTACTATTGTCATCTTTTGGAGGAAACAATAAATAGTATCTATCTATCTATCTATAAACATAGTTTTGGGAGATTGGCGTCTAAACTCGGCAGCGAGCTGCTTCTGTTAACACCAGGCTCCCCTTCTCAGAAATAAATATCAATAATATAACACCAAATCCTTCTTATAAGTATAAAAATGAATGTTTTTTATATCATGGAGTGTTAACAACGCAATTATGATCATCATCATCATCATACTAGCCTTTAACTGTCTACTTCCGAACATAAGCCTCCCAAAACATATATTGTATAATTTGCATTATACAATATTATACAATATATGTTTTAAGTATTTTAAGAAGGACGCTGCTGTCCATCCCACGACATTCACGAAAGGATAGGGATGGTATGCCCTATGCCGGGACCACACGGCCAAAACCGCAACTGTCGCATTTGGATTAGAGAGGCATATGGGCTATATATATATATATATATATATATATATATATATATATATATATATATATAAATAATATATATATATATTATATATATATATATATATATATATATATATATATATATATATATATATATATATATATATATATATATATATATATATATATATATATATATACATATAGACAGCTAATGGAACAAAATTATATAAATTATATAATTATTGATAGCCGGGAACGATTTATTGCATTCGAGAATAGAAGTTTGCATTCTTAGCTCACAATGTACTTATACATAGTATATAGATGAACTCACAAGTGGCTTTTCAGTACCTAAAATAGTACGCTTTACCGCGAAATATATAAAGCATATTGTTGCCAACCACAGCAGTATTATCTTTAGGTCTTGTTCTAAACAGGAATCCAAAATAAATAAGTCTGTATCCACATGATGTCGTGGTGTATTCCTGATGTTTTTTTATGCAACTTAGAATGGTAACAAGCTGACGGCCCACCTGATGGAAAGTGGTAACCGTCGCCTATAGACATGAGCAGTACCATGGACATAACAGAGTATACTGTTTCACTCATGATGAAACAGTATACTCTGGACTCAGGTGTTATTCCTCTGTACCTTGTAAATTCACGCCATATCTCACCCTTCAAACCGAAATATATATATATATATATATATATATATATATATATATATATATATATATATATATATATATATATATATATATATATATATATATATATATATATATATATATATATATATATATATATATATATAATTGAAAAACTTCCGATTTTTTTAAAAGTCAGTGTGTGTGTGTGTGTGTGGGCGAGTGCCGTGTGTTCCGTGACGCTTGCGCATACGTGCTGTGACGCTGTGCAGGCGCAGCGACGCTGTGGGCGTCTGCGATGACGCAACCTGAACTACGGGCGCTCTGTCAACTTCAGTATTCTTTTAGACACGAACTTACGTAGATAAGCTGACGGGATGGAAAATGGTTTTTGTTACATACATACATATCTGTCACGCCTGTCTCCCATTAGGGTAGGCAGAAACAATGGAACGCCAAATGCTTCGATTCAAGCAGACCTCTTTCGCTTCCTCCACATTCATCAGTCTTTTCATACACGGCAGCACGTTGTTTCTTCAGCACGTTGCCTATTTGGTTGACATACGTCCATCTAGGGCGGCCCCTACCGACATCTCCATTCATTCTTTTTGTTTAATGGATGATAATGGAATGATTAGCTCGCCTGCGCTATCGGTATACAAAAGCTGGTCAGTTAGCCCATCGTGACTAATTACACTACGATCAACCACGATTGTTTCCATGGGGAACCGCGTGGAGGTCTGTATTGCTAGCAATGAGTTAGTTAGACCCTATTTCTAACAATCCCGATGGAAAGTGGTAACCGATATTTATAGACATGAACAGTACCATGGACATACTGTTTCGCCCATAATACCCCCTGCGTTGCCATTCCTAAGGTTTTTTTTTATACCACTGAGGTGGTAAACAAGCATACGGCCCACCTGATGGTAAGTGGTTACCGTAGCCTATGAACACCTGCAATACCAGAGGTATTACGCGTGCGTTGCCGACCCTGAAGAAACCTCTTTACGCCCCTTTTGAAGAACCCCATGCTGTAGTCTCTTGGGAAAACCTCGAAAGGTCTAAGGTATTAAGCCACTGTATCCTGTAGTTTTATTGACATATCCCACCATTCAAACTGAAACACAGCCATGCTTCATGTCGTCGTATGTTTAATATAAAAATCGATGTTGCCTCACGCACTAAAGGTATCGTTTCGCGTGCCTATGGGAACTTTTTTCCCTACCATCTCGTCTGGAATAATTTTGTTTGGAATAATTTGCCATTTCTGGAGAATTAGATTGGTTATAATATTGGTTATAAAATTAAATTCCAATAATATCGAGTATAATTTGAATAAAAATCAATATTATTTTAAATTAATTAGAATTTATGGTAATGTACTAATATTAAAAAAATATTGTAATTCTAAAGATTCTCTCTTTTGAAATGGGGTTAAAACATACCTACCTAGTTTGAGTTAATTTACTTCGCGGGGTTTCCTTGAGAATGTATGAGTAAGTAGGTTATAATGAGGTTGTTTGGTAATAAAAGATACATTGTTAAGTGAGTCATAGACAATAGCCAGATCTCTAGTTGGAACGTCACTCCATTGACCGACTACGATGGAGTGGGTACTTAGAAATATTTAGAATAGAATCAGCTGTTTAATAAGGTAACTACTGGGGGGAAAGGGATTGTTAGTAATGGGGTCTAATGAGCCTATTGCTGTATAATATAGCCTATCAGGTCGACCTCCACGTGGCTCCATCTGGAAACCATCGTGATTAATTCTAGTGGAATTCGTCACAATGGGCTAACTGACCTGCTTTCATCTTCATCTATCATTACTCACTGGTGCCCTGCCAGCGTATACCGATGGCGCAGGCAGGGTTGCCATCCCGTTATCACCCATTAAAAAAAAATAAGGTAACTATATTTTCGTATATTTTATTATATTACGATTAAAAATAAAAATATTTTTATTCAAGCAAAACTGTATTGTAAGAATTTTTGAACCATCATTATATCAGCCTTTAACTGTCCACTGCTGATTGCCAGTAGTTGCCATGCTTGGCAAACGGATCGGCAACCGCAGTCAGGCTCAAGAGATGTTTAAGAAGGACTCTGCTGCCCATTTCTCGCTCTTCCTCAGTCGCCTCTTACGACACCCACGGGAAAGGATGGGATACCCTATTCTATGCTGGGACTACGAGGACGTTTTAGAATAATCATTGTTTATAATTCTACTGCCTATTCGGAATGCAAGTTCATTTGAAAATGAGGGGCAAGAATCTCAACTGTTACTTTTTCAAACAAAAGTTGACTTTACATTTAATTAATTATATAAATTATAATATATATATATATATATATATATATATATATATATATAAATTTTATAAATTATTAGGGCTTTTAGTAGAAGTAAGTATTAGAAGCTTAAACATTTTTTAGATTTTTTTTATACAACTTAGAATCGCAAACAAGCTGACGGCCCACTTGATAGAAAGTGGTAACCGTCGCCTATAGACATGAGCAGTACTATGGACATAAAAGAGTAAACTGTTTCACCCATGATACCCCCTATGCGTTGCCATTCCTGAGGACTCAGGTGTACCTCAGGATTCAGGTGACCTCTGTACCCAGTAAATTCACGCCATATCCCACCCTTCAAACTGAAACACAGCCATGCAAATACAAACTGAAACACGAATGGGACAGAGGAACCCAAGCAATCGACTTTTGTACATTGGCGGGGCACTAGTGAAGGATAATAGGTGAGAATGAAAAGGCAGGTCAGTTAGCCCATCGTGATGAATACACCTAGGATTCAGAACAATGGTTTCCAGGGGACCACGTGGAGGTTGACCTGACAGGGTATATTGCTAGCAATGGGACTAGTAGTCCGTATTACTAACAATCCCCCCCCCCCTCTAGTGAGAGGTCATCCTACGTCCAGTTTGCGTTATACCAAATAAACTTCGACCCCCACAAAATATGGATATTAAGTATTCCATAAATATTACACGCACATTATTTATGAGTACACTTGCCGGGATTAGAACCCTGGTCCCGCGGGCGCCGTGGCTCGGTGCTAGTAAATTGTGCGCGGACAATACGGGCTATCTGATAGCGGAATTGCGGAATCACGAGGCGAATTGTGTTGTAGAATTTACTAGTAGTATAGATACCATCGGTGTAACTTGCTTGCACTCGGTACAAACAAATTATGTAGTGTTCTATGTTGTATATATATATATATATATATATATATATATATATATATATATATATATATATATATATATATATATATATATATATATGTATATATGTTGTTATATGTAGTGTTATTCAGTTATTTAAAAATACAAGAAAATTAACCAGTTAAGAGAGATAATTCATTCATACAAGGGATGGAAAGTGTGACAGAAATATTGAAAGGAGAGTAAAAGCGGGAAACAGTGTTAACGGTGCACTGCTCTCGATTATGTCAAGTAAAAATGTATCGAGCAAAGCTGACACCAACACTCATGTATGGAAGCGAATCGTGGGTATGGCAGAAGAAACATGAAAGTAAGATAAATGCTGTAGACATGAGAGCTTTGAGAAGTATGTTTGGTATTACATTAAAAGATAGAGTAAGAAACAGTGTGATTAGAGAGAAGTGTGGACTGAAAGACGATGTAGTGACAAAAATCGAAAAGGAATGTTGCGTTGGTTTGGTCATTTGGAGAGGATGGATGAAAGAAGAATTACGAAAGAGATTTATCGAGCAAGAATGAATGGAGATGTCGGTAGGGGCCGCCCTAGACGGACGTATGTTAACCAAATAGGCGACGTGCAGAAGAAAGGCCAAATTAAAAGTACCCGTAACCGGCGTCTATGAAAAGATTGATGAATGTGGAAGAAACGAAAGAGGTTTGTTTGAATCGAAGCATTTGGCGTTCCATTGTTTCTGCCTGCCCTTATGGGAGGCAGGCGTGACAGATATGTATGTATGTATGTATTCATTCATATATTTTATTTATCTCTGAATACATCATCAAAGGCCTAACTGCGGTTACTGACGCATCTGCCAAGCATGGCATCTACTGGCAACCCACCCCCCTTGTAGGAGAGACTATGTTTAGCAATGAAGTAAAGTGAGCTGAAATAATTAAAAAAAAATTATCTCTTAACTGTACAGTTTAGTGTTCCAAAAGATGTGAACGAATAAAACGACTATCACAATTTTTTTATGGATAAAAAAAAATATCGAAATATGAGTCTGTGGTTTTTTGGTAGAAGCTATATATATATGTAGGAGGTTACAACACTATTCCCAATAACCGAAAACTAACAGATTTGAAAACATAAAATTATTTCCAATATAATTTAATTATCCAATAACCAGATACGAATTAATGAGCAATGTTTATAATAAAGTTAAGATATCGCTCAATTTAAACGATCTATTGATCAATCGGGAAGCGGGAGCATGCGCGTGCGCGGGCGCCGCCACCGGGCGGCCGATTCCGGCGCTACCGATGTTGTGTATTTAGCTAATATTCCAGTTACTCGACCATAATACTGATGCAGTTGCTGGAATAGAATATATATAACGTTATAGTTATTTTATACACGCTCCTTACTAATATTATAAATGTGAAAGTGAGTTTGTTTGTTTAGGTGCCATGAACACTTTAACGTAGGCGTATTGGATTCCTCTGGACATTGATAGCTGAAAAAGGTCATTACCCATTCCGATATCGCCTTTATCGGTCGGATATCTATTTTCTAATATGTTAAAAGTCTGTTATTCAATATTATTTGTTGGCTACCAGACTTTTAACATATTCGATATTGGACAAATATATTTGTCCAATATCGAATATATTAACAAAATAAACGAATATTTTAACAAAAAGATATTGCTATATATTACTTACCCGTACCTGTTAAGTCGGGTGGGTACCGTTCAACCAAACGTCATGAAATTTAGTATTTATTCTATTCAAAATTCAAAACTCTGCTTAGGAACTGTTGTAAAAGTGTCTCTTTGGTTTTTTCTATAAAAATTCTATACACATGTGTTGACGACAAACCTATTTGAATTAATTAATATTTTTTAATTTTAAATATTTTATGTTAACTTTTTTTACCTCATTATTATTATATATTTACAATTTATTTTTAATCTATGCACCGCCATTTACTCTCTCTGTTTAGCGTAACGGTTGACTGGTAGAGAATGCCATCAGGCATTACGTCCGCCCTGTAGACATATTTTAATGTATGTAAATATATGTATATATATAAAACTATTAAGTTTCGCATTATATCTATATTTCTTTCGCATCTACCAGCGTACAATTAATAATCTCTGAGCCAAAATGTGTATTTATTATGTTCAAAATTAGACTGCTGAAGACTTTAATAGTGAAGGCAGCTTTTAAACTTGTACAATTGAGTGCATTCAATATTGTTGCAACTGATCCGAGATTAGGTACATTTAGGTACGAGAATAAACTCACGTCGGCGTTGTGTATTTACAGAATTAGTTGTACTGTTTTTAATCAAAATATTACTTTGTTTAATGTGTATATTAGAATGTTTAATTAATTAATTAAAGTGATTTCATTTCGAGTTACAAATATGTATCTATTCAGAATAAAATTTACGTATACAACATGCTTTCTAACTGCATTGGGTTGACTGGAAGAGATCTTTTTTTTTATACAACTTAGAATGGCAAACAAGCCCACCTGATGGAAAGTGGTAACCGTCGCCTATAGACATGAGCAGTACCATGGACATAACAGAGTATACTGTTTCGCCCATGATACCCCCCATGCGTTGCCATTCCTGAGGACTCAGGTGTTATTCCTCTGTACCCAGTAAATTCTCTGTCAGAGATAAATCCACCCTTGCTCACAATATTTATAAATGCATTAACAATGTAATTTACAAGTGAAATGAAGAATATATATGTAATTTACAGCCATGCAAACACAACATTTGCTTCATTTAGAGATTGAAACACGAATGGGACAGAGGTACCCAAGCAATCGACTTTTGTACAGTCTCCCTCTGGTAAAGTTTCTCGCATTCATCATAGTTCAGGTTCAGTAACCATTCATTTATACCATATTATTTCCTGGTCTTAGCAAGAAAGCATTTTTTGATATCAACCATTGATTTAGTTATTCTATTATATGTATATATTATAGTTATACATATTGTTGTTTAAAACTTAATTAACACTTTAGATGGAGATTCTATAAGTTTGTACAAAAGTCGATTGCTTGCAGTTTTTTTTTTATACAACTTAGAATGTCCTGATTCGTGTTACAACCGTGAAACAGACTTTGTGTTTGCATGGCTGTGTTTCGTGTTTGAAAAGTTGTGAATATGGCGAGAATTTACTAGGTACAGAGAAATAACACCTGAGTCCTCAGAAATGACAACGTATGGAGGGTATCATGGGCGAAACAGTGTACTATGTTATGCTCATGTCTATAGGCGATGGTTACCACTTCCATCAGGTGGGCCGTCAACTTGTTTGCCATTCTAAGTTGTATAAAAAAAATCTTAGTTAAGTTCAGAAAATGTATTTAAAATGTATTCGTAGCTACCTACGCAATTTGGTAGCCAATTATCGGCTGCAGTGGGTTTTATTATCATACTACAGGTAATATATTGCTTGTAACGATTAATAAGTACTAATGAATTGGTAAATAAATTGTTACACTCGCTTCGTGGGAACTACATACTATTCGATGATGAAGGTCGACGGATCGAGGCATAGACAAACTCTTTTCTCGACTCATATTTTTTACACAACTGTATAGATATTTTTTTTTGCGGGGTAAAAATGGTATGGTAACCCCGCCCGCGCTAACGGGATACGCTGGCGGAGCACCAGTGAAGGGTGATAGATGAGGATGAAAACAGGCCAGTTAGCCCATCACGATGAATTCATCAGGAATTAACCATGATAGTTTCCAGGGGGTACCGCGAGGAGGTCGACCTGGTTGGGTATATTGCTAGCAATGGGATTCTCAGTCTCCATTACTAACAATCTCTTTCCCTCTGCTTAGTATGTTAGTTTGTATAGCGCAGGGTTACCATACCATTTTCATCCATAAAAAAAAACATATTAAGCAGTACCAAATTATCAAAATTGAATGCATCTGTTATTTTAAAATAAATACATTTCTATTTTTATCATCAATTGATTTTTACTATTCCTCATATCAGCCTTTAACTGTCCACTGCTGGACATAAGCCTCTCCCTTTGGGAGTTTTGCCAGTAGTTGCCACGCTTGGCAACCGCAGTCATGCTTTTTACATTTTTTACTATCACTCGTTACTAAAATACGCAACAGATCTCTCGGAGTCTAACTAAAATAGTTGGTGGGTATTTCTATTTGTGACAATACGCATCGATCATTCGTAGCTTGTCATTTGTCACACTCGCAGCGATACTGCAGCGCTGTTGTGATTTATGCGACGTGTACCGATTCAATATTATTTGATTTTCTTCCGGCTGTACGAAATTTGAAATTGCAAATAGAAATTCCAATAGTTTTAGTACGGGGGGAAAGGGATTGTTAGTAATGGAGACTGAGAATCCTATTGCTAGCAATATACCCAACCAGGTCGACCTCCTCGCGGTACCCCCTGGAAACTATCACGGTTAATTCCTGATGAACTCATCATGATGGGCTAACTGGCCTGTTTTCATTCTCATCTATCACCCTTCACTAGTGCTCCGCCGGTGTATCCCGTTAGAGCAGGCGGGGTTACCATACTATTTTCACCCATCAAAAAAAATAGTTATTAAAATAGTTAAAAATATATATACACACACTAATATTATAAAGAGGAAAGATTTGTATTTTTGTGTGTAAGTATGTTTGTAATGAATAAACTCAAAAACTACTTTGCCAATTTAAAAAATTCTTTCGCCATTAGAAAGCGACATTCACCCTGAGTTACATAGGCTATATTTATTGCTAGAAAAGATTAGGGATCCTTACTAAAACTTTAAACTTTAAACGGTGCGCTGCCGAAACTATTGGTGATAGAACAAAAGTATTTCGTGTTTCAACCGTAAAGCAGTTGTGTTTGCATCGCTGTGTTTCGGTTTGAAGGGTGGGATATGACGTGAATATACTGGGTACAGAGGAATAACATCTGAGTCCTCAGGAATGGCAACGCATGGGGGGTATCATGGGCGAAACAGTATACTCTGTTATGTCCATGGTACTGCTCATGTCTATAGGCGACGGTTACCACTTTCCATCAGGTGGGCCGTCAGCTTGTTTGCCATTCTAAGTTGTATAAAAAAATTATCTTTTTAATATGAACTTGTTTCTTTTTCGCAATTTTTGAAATTGTTACAAAATTATTACAGCAAATCATTCAACAGCCATGCATCGCAAAAATACATCGATTTAAAACGCATTCGGAACTCCACAATAACGTTTCCCGCGTACATTTCAATGTTGCACGCTCAAATAAATCTCAGTCGTGCCGTCAAATAATTCACAACCCTGTACTCGCATATCGCATGTGCGCTATGAATTTGTGGTGACCCTGAAAAAAGCACGAGTCACACTGAGCATTTCTCAGTCGGACATTAAATCTTCAAGTTAGAAACTTACAGCGGTTGCGGACTTACCAGGGCCGGATTGACCAAGTCAGGGTTCCTAGACTACAATCCCATAAGCCTCTTGAAAGCTATGCTTTCAAGGGGGGGCGGAGAATGTTCAAAATGTTTGATACAATATTAATAAATACTCCGGTTGGTGCAGTAATAGTCCTTTATATATTTAATAGTTTTTTTAGTTTTCCTTTAAAATAGACATATAATCACAAGATTTACAACGTAACAATCAGACAGTCTTGTAGTAGTCAAGTCAGTAGTAGTCAAGTGTAGTGTCACACAGAGGGCGTCTCCACCGAGCGATTAATATAAAATTTGCAAGGTAGTATGGTGACCGTTCTGTTGTAATAATTTACACGGCCTACCCACTACGTTTACGCCGGTCCGCCATTGTCTAGGCATGTATCAATGTTAACACACACATATAAATAAAAACTGCTGTAATATTAATCTACATGTAATAAATTGAAATTCGTACGAAATTTACTTAAATATAGTATAAGACATACTGCCCATCCCTCGCCCTCCCTTAGTCGCCTTACGACACCCACGGGATAGAAAGGGGTGGCCTATTCTATACCGGGACATATACGGCGAAACATCTTTATTATGGATAAAATACATAAGTTACATTATTAAAAAAAAATAATTGTGGTCTCTGGATCCATCTTCTTATTTCGATCCTTATTTCTTTTTTGGGGCTAAATATATAATTTTACTGGTTAAAAGTAAGCTGTCCATTTCATCCTATGCATAACTTGTTAATTACCTCTGTAATACTTTATGCATGATAATAAATAAATATAAAATCTTTTTTTTTATATTTAATATAAATATTTAAATAGGCATACGGCTCACCTGATGGTAAGTGGTTACCGTAGCCTATGAACATCTGTAATACCAGAGGTATTACGCGTGCGTTGCCGACCCTGAAGACACCTCTTTACTCTCCTTTTGAAGAACCCCATGTTGTAGGCTCTTGGGAAAACCTCGGCATGGAGCTCCTTTCATAACCTGAGTGTTCGTGGGAGGAAACATCTCTGAAACCGCGCTGTACGCGACTATTGAGGCCGTAGGACATCAGGATGAACTCCCTGTCGATGGCGAGCCGTACGATGGTAGAAAGTGGCTGTGGACATCATATTGAACAATTCCTCTGAGTACAATCCAAATCTGTTTAATGTCTAATTAATACGCGTATCGTAAGATTTGTCCGCTGTCCGCTCGTGTTTGGACCACGATCTAGCGCCGTTGAACTCAACGCTGTGCCAACTGAGTCACTATCGTGCACTTGGACCTTGGATTCCGTATAACAACAGTTACGGACACAATTAGCGCGACAATGTCAATTGGTGACCTCCGCAGTGCAGCAGTTTACTACACCAATATATAGATCGCAAAGGTCACGAACCAGAAGGAGACTTTGTACAAAAGTCGTTTGCTTGGATACCTCTGTCCCATTCGTGTTTCAACCGTAAATCAGTTGTGTTTGCATGGCTGTGTTTCGGTTTGAAGGGTGGGATATGGCGTGAATTTACAGGGTACACAGGAATAACACCTTTGTCCTCAGGAATGGCAACGCATGGTGGGTATCATGGGCGAAACAGTACACTCTGATATGTCCATGGTATTGCTCATGTTTATAGGCGACGGTTACCACTTTCCATCAGGTGGGCCGTCAGCTTGTTTGCCATTCTAAGTTGTATAAAAAAAAAAATTCGAACCCAGCCCACACCAAAAACTTTATAATCCAATTTAAATGTTTGTAATAAATCCATGCGTCAGAGGAGAAAGAAATTGTTAGTATTCCAAATTTAAATCATCTTTATTTAAATAGGTTTGTTTACCAGCATTTTTAAATCGTTCAGTCTATGGGGGAGGTCTATGGTCAGCAGGGGGCAGATAACGGCTGGGATCTTGATGATGAAAATAAATTAAATAAATCAATTCTAAATAACCTATTAAGATATAAGATATACCAGTTTTTAAGTCAAACCTTTAGGAATATAACTGTGAAAACCGCATCCAATTTGGTGTAGTAGTTTTTATGTGGTGCAGAAACAAATATACCGACAGACAGATAGACAGACAAAATTAGTAAAAATTATTGTTTTAGCTTCTGTTGGTCTTTAAGACCTCTCTCTTTAAATTAATACATTAAATTTGCATGCCTACAGTTTTAAGGCAATAAAACAGATTCCAAAATGTTCTGTCACAGGGCCTTTAAAGCTAATAAATATTTCAATTCATTTCTCTCATAATTTTTTCTTAAATACCTCCCATGTATAGACGTAGTCTTGTTTTTTTTTTTGATGGGTGAAAATGGTATTGTAGCCCCGCCTGCACTAACGGGATACGCTGGCGGAGCACCAGTGAAGGGTGATAGATGAGAATGAAAACAGGCCAGTTAGCCCATCATGATGAATTCATCAGGAATTAACCATGATAGTTTCCAGGGAGAACCGCGAGGAGGTCGACCTGGTTGGGTATATTGCTAGCAATGGGATTCTCAGTCTCCATTACTAACAATCCCTTTCCCCCCGACGTAGTCTTGTTAATATTTTATTATAACTAGTCTGGCCATAAATACTGTTACATAAAAACTTTTTTCATTTTTCAACTTTTTAATTATTTTAAATTTGAAACGCGTTTACTATTTTAAAAACTTCTTTCGATTTCGTGCCATTTCACATATGTTTTCGTGTTCGTTATCAAATTACAATATGGAATGGGGTGGTAGGTATACACCTATATATATGTAAGTAAGATTTCCTATGAAATCGAAATACCCATAGTACAGAGCGGTTAGAATGCAACAATTTCATGTAAGTTTATTTGCGTTGTACGACCTAATAATACGAGATTTGTTTATGACGGTTACAGAGAGCAATGCCAAACGTTATCCAACTAGAACTGCCCACTGTACGCACGTACAGACGGCGTACTGTGCATGTAACGATCGTGACTTTGTACCAACAAGTACAAATAAATATTTACGCAATTCGATCCGAAATTGCTTCAATATTCAAGAAGTGATACGTGAAAAATACGTATATGAAAATACATATTTTTCTACGTCGTAAAATTTCTAAAAGTTCTAGGTCGTAAAATTACAAGGTAAACATTGTCACCAAGTTATTAATAGGTATTTGTATATATTGTATTATATCAGCCGTAATCTGAGGGCCTTCCATGAAATGTTTTCCGAAATTTCGGAGCCAAACGAAACACAAATTTAATTTAAAAATTACATAATACATGCCGTTTGGAAATATTAAAAATGTTAAAATATCGTTCCTTTAGACATTTACGATAGGATGTACGACGAACGAAATGTTAAACACCATTTATTGGTCCGATTTTGGTATAAACAAAAACACGAAATTGAGTCCGAAATTATTCAAACCCGCTGACCATTATTCAGCGAGACCTCTAGAATGCCCTTTATACATAAAAGGTGTTTTCCATGCAATAAATATCATCATTTTGTATGGTTATTAGCAATAGAAATTATATCACTGACCTAAAAAATCCTGCCCTTTTCGATACCATCATCATATCGTCATATCAACGTTCACCGTCCACTGCTGAACATAGGCCTCCCCCTATCTTTTTCCCAAGAGACTACAGCATGGGGTTCTTCAAAAGGGGGGTAAAGAGATTTCTTATGGGTCGACAACGCGCGCGTAATACCTCTGGTATTGCAGGTGTTCACAGGCTTCGGTAATCACTTACCATCAGATGGGCCGTATGCTTGTTTGCCACCTCAGTGTTATAAAAAAAATCGCCCCCCTTTCCCATCCTGGGGGGTTTGCCAGTAGTTGCCACAATTGGCAGGCGGGTTCAGCAACCGCAGTTAGGCTTTTATGATGATTATAGAGGGGCGCTTCTGCCCATTTCTCAACCATTAAGTTTTCTTAGTCGTTTCTTACGACACCTACGGGAAAGGAAGGGGGTAGATTTTTTAAAATAATTACTAGATTTATTTAAGTATGTATTTTTTTTTTGATGAGTGAAAATGGTATGGTAACCCCGCCTGCGGGATATACGCTGGCGGAGCACCAGTGAAGGGTGATAGATGAGAATGAAAACAGGCCAGTTAGCCCGTCATGATGAATTCATCAGGAATTAACCATGACAGTTTCCAGGGGGAACCACGAGGAGGTCGACCTGGATGGGTATATTGCTACCAATGGGATTCTGTCTCCATCACTAACAATCCCTTTTCCCCCTTAAGTATGTATTTGTTACTTCAAATATTTTTGCATAACTCTATATGTATTTTTAAAACGAACAGAGTTTCGTGTCTCCAGTCAAACTGTTTATAATTACTCTTCTCCATCCAAAGGTTGCCTGGAAGAGATCACTCTTAGCGATAAGGCCACCCATTGTTTTCTTTGAGTGTAAATATTTTCTTGTAATTGTTTGTATATATAATAAGTTTACTATTGTAATCTTTTGGAGGAATAAAAAAGAGTATCTATCTATCTATCTAATAGAATTGCTAATTTGCGAATTTAAAAGATTACGCTTTAAAATATTTATTTATTTATTACATCCACTGGGTGAGCCTTACAGTCTTCCAATACGCTCACCCAGGAAAGCACGAGTACATACCCATGTACGTACATATTCGACATGACATTACCAGAGGGACACTGTACAAAAGTCGTTTGCTTGTGTACGTACGTCCCATTTGTGTTTCTACCGTGAAGCAGTTGTGTTTGCATGGCTGTGTTTCGTTATGAAAGGTTTATTCGAAGTCGTTATGGTAGTTACAGGATACAGAGGAATAACAACTGAGTCCTCAGGGATGTCAACGCATGGGAGATATCATGGGCCAAACAGTATACTCCGTTATGTCCATGGTACCACTCATGTGTATAAGCGACGATTACCACTTTCCATCAGGTGGGCCGTCAGCTTGTTTGCCATTCTAAGTTGTATAAAAAATACAATAATCACGTACATGTACGAATACTCGCAATAGTATATCGTAGTAAAACTTTTGTAATTAATTTTTTGTGCTATACAGTACATACTATTATGTCCACTGTTGGCTACATAGTTTCAACGTACGTAAATCATTGATAAAAATAATATATTACAACCATTCCGCAAAAGAATTTTCCATTGAAAAATCATTACGTTACCGAGCAAAGATCGTGAAAAACGGCTACAAAATTTTAAAACTCCTATCGCGGTGCAGAAGTATGGTTTCTTGAGGCGGCGATATCTTTTCACGCGAACGAACCGCGCGAGCGAGCGTGAACAGATAATGTGCACGTCTACACACTTGTTGCACGTGTATGCTTTTGTACATATGCCTGGGTCTTAGATTAATAACATTGATTGTATCTCTCTTACAAACGCTTCGCCATAAACAGTCTAACTTTTTAAAAGATTCCCAAAAGGTAAAGGACTTTTTTTTTGCAATCTACACTGTATACTGCCGTATCTTATGGAATTATTACTCTGCCTGCGCTTTCGGCGTACGCTGACGGGGCATCAGTGATGGATGATTTACTATCAGGTGAGCCGCATGCTCGTTTGCTCTTTGTGTTATAAAAAAAAAATAGGTGAGAATGAAGCAGGTCAGTGGTCCCATCCCTAGTTGGCGATAAAAGATCACAAAAAATAAACATGGCGGTCGTCAGGTCGAACTATCTAAAACTTATTTAATATTTTTTTCACGTTCATTTATTAACTAGCTATATTCGTAAGAAATTCGTGAAAAAATTTCAAAGCGACAGAAAAAAAAGAAATGTTTGCCTGGAATTAATAATACATACATATTTTAATAAAAATAATATTATAAACAAAGTTACTGGCATATAAGCTAGTTCGATTCAAATTTTTATGAAGAAATCATTCCAATATCAAACTTCTCAATAAAAACAAGCACCTATTATTTATTTCACTTTCAAGTTTAATATGTTGTTTCGAATAAAACAAAGTATCATTTTTATTTTCTATACAAGCTATATAAAAGCTGCTTAGCAAGCAATTTGTGCGTGGAGCTATAAAACATACAAGTAGCGCCATCTTGTCGTCACATGTGTAACTATTTGTATGCACGATACGATCTTGCTCCTTGTATTTCATTAGGTTTGCCATGAATTCTAAATTTGGGGGAACACAAGATTTTTTTCTAAAATTTTATAATATCAGAATTCGATATTTGAAATTATAACAATAAATAAGCTGCGGTTCTGCTCATGAGAACAAAAATATTGAAAGTTTTCTATTTGTATAAAAAAATTCATAAATATTTTACTAAACTAGATGTTATTTTGCGTTAGGTGTTATTGTTTTCAATTTTTATTTATTTTTATTGATATTTCATTATTATCAGTCGATTAAAATAATTCATATCATTCAAATCTGTAGCCTTCAACCGTAATTGAATAATAAAAAGTAACAATTTTATATTTTTAAAATTATAAAAATGTAGCCTATTAATAATTAATACAGGATTATTAAATATTTATAGTTACGTGCAACAAGTATTACATGGATGCATGTAGCGTCCATAAAAAATATGATTAAATTTTAATACATTAATGAATATAGATCATTTATCATGTAATGTAAGTTTTTATGCTGTGTAGAATTATAGATACTTGTATCTCTATTTTAAATGTTTGAAGCAGTATATATTACTCGCCAAACGATTTATAGCTAATTGTCAATTCTAGGCTTACGTACACTGGAATTTGTTATATTTGTAATCACTTATGATAAATAAAGAACTTTTGGAAAAAAAAATTATATAGATCAAACGATGATTTAGGACTTATGTTGTGGACACTATGTGATAAATTATTGATTTTATTTTCTATACGTATATTTAAGCGATTAAGTAAAATAAGAAATAACAGATTCGTACAGAATTGATTCTCTTCCATTTTCGTAGGATTTTTGACCGTATTTTTTTTTATTATTGTTAGCTAATTTAAAAAAAAACGAGTGATTTATTATTCAATGTTCAATGCCAATTTTAGTTTTATACGTAGACATCTTAGAAATTTATGTGCCGACTTGTTTATTAATTTTTTGCTGGAAGTAACCTTCAGGATCATCATATCAGCCATTAACTGCCCACTACTGAACAAAGGCCTTCCCCTTATGGGTGATTTGCCATAATTGGTAGGCGGGTTAGCAACTGCAGTTAAGCTTTAATGATATTCTAAGAGAGTCTTCCAGATGGAGACTTTGTACAAAAGTTGATCGCTTGGGTACCTCTGTCCTATTCGTATTTCAACCGTGAAGCAGTTGTGTTTGCATGGCTGTGTTTCGGTTTGAAGGGTGGGATATGGCGTGAATTTACTGGGTACGGAGGAATAACATCTGAGTCCTCAGGAATGGCAACGCATGGTGGGTATCATGGGCGAAACAGTATTATGTCCATGATACTGCTCATGTTTATAGGCGACGGTTACCACTTTCCATCAAGTGGGCTGTCAGCTTGTTTGCCATTATAAGTTGTATAAAAAAATATAAAAAAGTCGCTGCTGCCCATCTTTCAATCATTTAATTCCTTTAGTCGCCTTTTACGACACCCATGGAAAAGGATGTCTTTTTCAGAATGTAACTAACGAACTAATTTTATTAGCACGAAAGTATATATTATTATATATAAAGGCAACGTATGATGGGCATCACAGTATATCCTATGACGTTTATAGTGCTGTTCATATCTATAATCGATGATTAGCACTGTCCTTCAGGTTTTTTTTTATAATGGAATGGTAACCCTACCCGCGCTATCGGTATACACCGGCGGGGCACCAGTGAAACATGATAGGTGAGGACGAAGTAGGTCAGTTAGCCCATCGTGACGAATTCAACAGGAATTGTTCACGATGGTTTCCAGAGGGAACTACGTGAAGGTCGACCTAATAAGGCATATTGCTAGCAATGGGGCTGTCAAGCTCCATTGCTAACCTATCCATAAGGTTCTTCCTATCCATAAGTCAATTTATCATCAAAAAAAGTCTTTTTAACACGTGCATGTGCCATGGCCACCCTACACTATAAAGATATCTGCGGACGATTTGATTTCATACATCGGCTCAAATATATAACTATTTAACGTCCCCGATGAAAGCGCTCATAATAGTTTATGTCCATATAGCAAGTTTACGATACTGTCTAGCCGGACGAATTTATTGGCGTCTGATTCGGTGCAGTTGCAATTTGGAACTTTATTCCGTTGCAATGGGATGCATTTTCGGTTTAGCAAACGCTCACACTTGTTACAGTGGCGGGAAGCATTATTTTAAAAAGTCAAATCAAGTAAAATCTGTTTGTTGATTTTACAGCAGTTATTGTCAAATTTTATGGCTTCAATAAAACTTACCCACGCATCAAATGGATTGAGGTTCTTGTTTCCGCTGTAAAAAATGTATATATATATATATATATATATATATATATATATATATATATATATATATATATATATATATATATATATATATATATATATATATATATATATATATATATATATATATATATATATATATATATATATATATATATATATAGCCAGCCATAAACATAGTTTACTAGTTGCTGGATCTGATATTTTCTGGCTAGATTTTTGTCCAGAGGCAGACTTTGTATTGGGTACCTCTGTCCCACTCGTGTTTCTGCCACCGAGAATGCTATTTATTCACTTATAAAAGACACACCAACAATATGCTCACAACAATTAAGCAGACAATGTACAATGATATAAGTAAGTAAAAAGTGAAAAACTACTATTAAAAATGCTTAAATCTAAGATGTTTTTGTTCAAGTAAGAACAAAAACATCTCACTCCTCACTACCAAGCTTAAGGCCATATGAACACATCAATTAAAGGTGTATACGGCTCTCACAGATAAGTCGTCATGATACCCCCCATGCGTTGCCATTCCTGAGGACTCAGGTGTTATTCCTCTGTACCCTGTAAATTCACGCCATACCCCACCCTTCAAACTGAAACACAGCCATGCAAACACAACTGCTTCACGGTTGAAACACGAATGGGACAGAGGTACCCAAGCAATCGACTTTTGTACAAAGTCTCCCTCTGGTAACAATTACCCATATAATCATCATCTCATCATCATCATCATCTCGGCTATTTACTGGCCACTGTTAAACATAGGCATCCCTCATAGATTGCCATAAAAAATGATCCTGAGCCACCTGCATCCACTGACTCCCTAAAATCTATTTGAGGTCGTCACTCTATTTAGGGGGGGGGGTCTAAGACCATCCCCCCCCCCCCCCCCCCCATCAGATATCGAAATCAACAAAATCCTACCTATTGTAAAAAAAGAATTCCGGTAACGTATCTACTATTATATAGAGCGGTGTTTCCCAACGTGGGGCCCACACCCCACAGGGGGGTAATTTAATTATTAAGTGTGGGGAATTAAAAAATGGACTTGAACTGATTTTAACCCTCTTACTCCGGGTCATTTAAATGCAATACTAGAAGTAGATATCGGTGCCAAATTTAACAAAAAGGTAAATTAAAAATAACGCTGTACATATTTATTAGGTATAATTTCGGTTGACATTACTAAAATATCAACTGGGCGATTAGTGTTCAAGTAAACTTTGTGGGGAAAAATCATGTATGGGGACATAAAAATTTTCGAAATGTTCAAGTGGGACATGGCACAAAAAAGGTTGGGAAACACTGATATAGAGCCACCCATCCGAAGAATGGTTGCATTAAACGTTGCTTGACCTCATTAATCGGTTCAATATGATCTAAATACATCGACATAAATGTTGAACAATTACTGCATAATTTCAGTATATATATATATACTGAAAATAAATATATATATATATATATATATATATATATATATATATATATATATATATTTATTTTCAGTCTGTATTCCGTATTATTATGGGAAAGTTCCTGAAGTTGTTTTGACGTTAGCATGGTGAAATGTTTGGACGTGTGTTAGTCAGTCACGGCTGATTGGACATAGGTAACGTGTAGCGTATAGAACACGGCCTAGATTCAGGTAATATACCTATCTGAACATTGAAAAAAAACATTATATATATATATAATTTATATACCTATTATTATATAGTGCTCACGAAACAAGTATATGTTCTTTTTTTCGAATTTTTTTTTTAGTTATAATTTAGTCAAATAAAAAAATTAGGAATAAATCTTACTTTTGTCGTATTTTTATGTATTTTCAGTATGTACAATAAAATATAAATAAATAAAATAATATTAGGGAGTAAATGCCTATTCTATGCCGAAACCACACGGGACCTTAGATCCCTTAATACACACGAATGGTAACACATGGGTGGTTTCATGGGCGAAACAGTATACTCTGTTATGTCCATGGTACTGCTCATGTCTATAGGCGTCGGTTACTACTTTCCATCAGGTGATCCGTCAGCTTGTTTCCCATTCTAAGTTGCATATGCATTGCTTTAACAATTTAGTAAATCCATATATTTAATATATATCACCGTATTGTTACAGGCAATGTTATTCTACGCCCCCCGCTGGCTGTGGAAGTCGTGGGAGGGGGGCAAGATACGCGCCCTCATGATGGACCTGGACGTGGGGGTGTGCACCGAGATAGAGAAGAAGACGAAGAAGAAGCTGATCCTCGACTACCTTTGGGAGAACCTGAGGTACCACAACTGGTGGGCCTACAGGTACTACCTTTGCGAGGGGCTTGCTCTTGTCAATGTTATAGGTAAGTTCCATTCGTGTATATAATTCTCCATTAGATTGTATAAAAAGAGTGTCGAACCTAAAAAAAACAGGTTAATTTTTATCAGCTAATTGTCAAATTAGCTGACCCTTTTTTTTATTAGTATTCTATATACATATAAATAACTAACAGGAACCAGGAAATATAAATAACTTTTCATATATAGTGTCGTACTTTTCGTATATAGTGTCTGAGTGTCTAGTGTCCAGTGTCTGAGTGTCCAGTGTCTGAGTGTCTAATGTCTGAATGTCTAGTGTCTGAGTGTCTAGTGTCTGAGTGTCTAGTGTCTGAGTGTCGAGTGTCTAAGTGTCTTGTGTCCGAGTGTCTAGTATCTGAGTGTCTAGTGTCCAGTGTCTGAGAGTCTAGTGTCTGAGTGTCTAGTGTCCAGTGTCTGAGAGTCTAGTGTCTGAGTGTCTAGTCTATGAGTGTCTAGTGTCTGAGTGTCTAGTGTCCAGTGTCTGAGTGTCCAGTGTCTAGTGTAAGTGTCTGTGTCTGAGTGTCTAGTATCTGAGTGTCAGTGTCCAGTGTCTGAGAGTCTAGTGTCTGAGTGTCTAGTCTATGAGTGTCTAGTGTCTGAGTGTCTAGTGTCCAGTGTCTGAGTGTCTAGTGTCCAGTGTCTGAGTGTCCAGTGTCTAGTGTCTGAGTGTCTAGTGTCTGAGTGTCTAGTGTCTGAGTGTCCAGTGTCCAGTGTCTGAGAGTCTAGTGTCTGAGTGTCTAGTGTCTGAGTGTCTAGTGTCCAGTGTCTAGTGTCTGAGTGTCTAGTGTCAGAGAGTCAAGTGTCAATATGTCTAGTGTCAGTGAGCCTAGTGTCTGAGTGTCTAGTCTCTGAGTGTCTAGTGTCTGAGTGTCTAGTGTCCAGTGTCCGAGTGTCTGAGTGTCTAGTCTCTGAGTGTCTAGTGTCCAGTGTTCGAGTGTCTAGTGTCTGAGTGTCTAGTGTCCAGTGTTTAGTATCCAGTGTCTGAGTGTCTAGTGTCCAGTGTCTGAGAGTCTAGTGTCTGAGTATCTAGTGTCTGAGTGTCTAGTGTCCAGTGTCTGAGTGTCCAGTGTCTGGATGTCTGAGTGTCTAGTGTCTAGTGTCTTGTGTCTAGTGTCTAGTGTCTAGTGTCTGAGTGTCTGAGTGTCTGAGTGTCTGAGTGTCTGAGTGTCTAGTGTCTAGTGTCTAGTGTCTAGTGTCTAGTGTCTGAGTGTCTGATTGTCCAGTGTCTAGTGTCTAGTGTCGAGTGTCTAGTGTCTAGTGTCTAGTGTCTGAGTGTCAAGTGTCTGAGTGTCTAGTGTCTGAGTGTCTAGTGTCTGAGTGTCTAGTGTCTGAGTGTCTATTGTCTGAGTGTCTAGTGTCTAGTGTCTAGTGTCTGAGTGTCTAGTGTCTGTGTGTCTAGTGTCTGAGTGTCTGTCTAGTTTCTAGTGTATGAGTGTCTAGTGTCTGAGTGTCTAGTGTCTGAGTGTCTATGTCTAGTGTGTCTAGTGTCTGAGTGTCTAGTGTCTGAGTGTCTAGTGTCCAGTGTCTGAGTGTCTAGTGTCTGGATGTCTGAGTGTCTAGTGTCTAGTGTTTAGTATCTGAGTGCCGAGTGTCGAGTGTTGAGTGTCTAGTGTCTGAGTGTCTAGTGTCTGTCTAGTGTCCAGTGTCTGAGAGTCTAGTGTCTGAGTGTCTAGTGTCTAGTGTCTGAGTGTCTAGTGTCTAGTGTTCAGTGTCTAGTGTCTAGTGTCTTGTGTCTAGTGTCTAGTGTCTAGTGTCTAGTGTCTAGTGTCTAGTGTCTAGTGTCTACTGTCTGAGTGTCTAGTGTCTGAATGTCCAGTGTCTGAGTGTCTAGTGTCTGAATGTCTAGTGTCTGAGAGTCTAGTGTCTGAGTGTCTAGTGTCTGAGTGTCTAGTGTCTGAGTGTCTAGTGTCTGAGTGTCTAGTGTCCAGTGTCTGAGTGTCCAGTGTCTGAGTGTCTAATGTCTGAATGTCTGAATGTCTAGTGTCTGAGTGTCTAGTGTCTGAGTGTCTAGTGTCTGAGTGTCCAGTGTCTGAGTGTCCAGTGTCTGAAGGTCTAGTGTCTGAGTGTCTATTGTCTGAGTGTCCAGTGTCTAAGTGTCTAGTGTCTGAGTGTCTAGTGTCTGTGTGTCTAGTGTCTGAGTGTCTAGTGTCTGAGTGTCTAGTGTCTAGTGTCTGAGTGTCTAGTGTCTGAGTGTCTAGTGTCAGAGAGTCAAGTGTCAATATGTCTAGTGTCAGTGAGCCTAGTGTCTGAGTGTCTAGTATCTGAGTGTCTAGTGTCTGAGTGTCTAGTATCTGAGTGTCTAGTGTCTGAGTGTCTAGTGTCTGAGTGTCTAGTGTCCAGTGTCTGAGTGTCCAGTGTCTGAGTGTCTAGTGTCTGAGTGTCTAGTGTTTGAGTGTCTAGTGTCCAGTGTCTGAGAGTCTAGTGTCTGAGTGTCTAGTGTCTAGTGTCTGAGTGTCTAGTGTCTGAGTGTCTATTGTCTGAGTGTCTAGTGTCTGAGTGTCCAGTGTCCAGTGTCTGAGAGTCTAGTGTCTGAGTGTCTAGTGTCTGTGTGTCTAGTGTTTGAGTGTCTAGTGTCTGAGAGTCTAGTGTCAATGTGTCTAGTGTCTGAGAGTCTGAGTGTCTGAGTGTCTGAGTGTCTGAGTGTCTGAGTGTCTGAGTGTCTAGTGTCTGAGTGTCTAGTGTCCAGTGTCTGAGAGTCTAGTGTCTAGTGTCTGTGTGTCTAGTGTCTGAGTGTCTAGTGTCTGAGAGTCTAGTGTCTGAGTGTCTAGTGTCTGAGTGTTTAGTGTTCAGTGTCTGAGTGTCTAGTCTCTGAGTGTCTAGTGTCTGAGTGTCTAGTGTCCAGTGTCCAAGTGTCTAGCGTCTGAGTGTCTAGTGTCCAGTGTCTGAGTGTCCAGTGTCTGAGTGTCTAATGTCTGAATGTCTAATGTCTGAGTGTCTATTGTCCGAGTGTCTGAGTGTCTGAATGTCTGAGTGTCTAGTGTCTAGTGTCTGAGTGTCTCAGTGTCTGACATGTCTCAGACACTAGTGTTCAGACAGTGACACTCGACTCAGACACTCAGACACTCAGACACTCAGACACTAGACACTCAGACACTAGACACTCAGACACTAGACACTCAGACACAAGACACTCAGACACTAGACACTCAGACACTCAGACACTCAGACACTCAGACACTAGACACTCAGACACTAGACACTCAGACACTGGACAGACACTCAGACACTAGACTGTCAGACACTCAGACACTCAGACACTCACACTCAGACACTCAGACACTCAGACACTCAGACACTCAGACACTCAGACACTCAGACACAAGACACTCAGACACTCAGACACTAGACACTAGACACAAGACACTAGACACTAGACACTCAGACACTCAGACAGACACTGGACACTCAGACACTCAGACACTCAGACACTAGACACTAGACACTAGACACTAGACACAAGACACTAGACACTAGACACAGACACTAGACACTAGACACTCAGACACTAGACACTCAGACACTAGACACTAGACACTAGACACTCAGACACTAGACACTCAGACACAGACAGACACTAGACCTCAGACACTCAGACACTGGACACTCGGACACTAGACACTCAGACACTCAGACCCTAGACACTAGACACTCAGACACTGGACACTCAGACACTAGACACTCAGACACTAGACTCTCAGACACTCAGACACTAGACACTCAGACACTAGACACTCAGACACTAGACTCTCAGACACTCAGACACTAGACTCTCAGACACTCAGACACTAGACACTCAGACACTAGACACTCAGACACTAGACACTCGGACACAAGACACTTAGACACTCGACACTCAGACACTAGACACTCAGACACTAGACACTCAGACAGTAGACACTAGACACTAGACACTAGACACAAGACACTAGACACTAGACACTAGACACTAGACACTAGACACTAGACACTAGACACTAGACACTAGACACTAGACACTAGACACTCGGACACTGGACACTCAGACACTCAGACACTGGACACTCGGACACTAGACACTCAGACACTCAGACACTAGACACTAGACACTCGACACTAGACACTAGACTCTCAGACACTAGACACTCCGACACTAGACACTCGACACACAGACACTAGACACTCAGACACTAGACACTCAGACACTAGACACTCAGACACTCAGACACTAGACACTCGGACTCAGACACTCAGACACTAGACACTCAGACACTAGACACTCAGACACTAGACACTCAGACACTAGACACTCAGACACTAGACTCTCAGACACTCAGACACTAGACTCTCAGACACTCAGACACTAGACACTCAGACACTAGACACTCAGACACTAGACACTCAGACACTAGACACTAGACACTCGGACACTAGACACTAGACTCTCAGACACTGGACACTAGACACTCAGACACTAGACACTCAGACACTAGACACTCAGACACTAGACACTCAGACACTAGACACTCAGACACTATACACTCGGACACTGGACACTAGACACTCAGACACTAGACACTCAGAGACTAGACACTCAGACACTGAACACTAAACACTCAGACACTAGACACTCAGACACTAGACTCTCAGACACTAGACACTCAGACACTAGACACACAGACACTAGACACTAGACTCTCAGACACTGGACACTAGACACTAGACACTCAGACACTAGACACTCAGACACTCAGACACTCAGACACTCGGACACAAGACACTCTGACACTAGACACTCAGACACTAGACTCTCAGACACTAGACACTCAGACACTAGACACTCAGACACTGGACATTCAGACACTAGACACTCAGACACTGGACAC
Source organism: Galleria mellonella (assembly GCF_026898425.1). NCBI lineage: Eukaryota > Metazoa > Arthropoda > Insecta > Lepidoptera > Pyralidae > Galleria > Galleria mellonella. The sequence goes on from NW_026442180.1 coordinate 1,102,489, forward strand.
TCAGACACTAGACATTCAGACACTAGACACTAGACACTCAGACACTAGACACTCAGACACTAGACACTCAGACACTAGACACTCAGACACTGGACATTCAGACACTAGACACTCAGACACTGGACACTCAGACACTAGACACTCAGACACTAGACACTAGACACTCAGACAATAGACACTCAGACACTGGACACTAGACACTCAGACACTAGACTCTCAGACACTGGACACTAGACACTCAGACACTAGGCTCTGAGACACTGGACACTAAACACTCAGACACTAGACACTAGACACTCAGACACTCAGACACTGGACAGACACTCAGACATTAGACACTCAGACATAGTCTAGGACTGTCAGACACTCAGACACTCAGACATGCAGACACTAGACACTCGGACACTAGACACTCGGACACTAGACACTCGGACACTAGACACTCGTACACTAGACACTCAGACACTGGACGCTAAGTCACTAGACACTCAGACACTGGACACTAGACACTCAGACACTCAGACACTAGACACTCGGACGTATCAATACCAATATCATCAATCAATACAATGATATAAATGAATGTTCAAAGTTTTGTATGTTTAATTATAATGTACCTCTATTTGCCATCGTCACCTTTTTACTATCGTGCCTCTCGCCAATGAGACTGGTAGTCCGGGATACTAATAATCCTCCCCCCCCCCCCCCCCCACCTACTATGAAATATGGTAGACACTATACGAGATGAAGAAAGATAAAGGCTACTTTATATCCTGGTGAATAAACATATCCTGTTCACGCGGCCGAAGTCGCGGGTAAAAGCAAGTGTTATATACTCAATTCCAAATAGAATGACAATAGCTTGTTTTCTATTTTGTCGCACAACAGCGAAATGGTTGCGTCGCTCGTTCGACTACATAGTACAGTCGGCGTCAATAATAGATGAACACTTCAGATTATACACCGCTATAACCTATTTCAATAGAGGTGAATGAATGAATGAACGAATGAAATTTATTGTTAAAATATGGCACAATAAGGTGATATGGTCATAATTAAACTTAATAAATAAATTTACCTAAGTTATAATTCTAATAAGTGTTTTAATGTCAAGTAAGTTTATTATATTATTTATATATTTATATCTCTTTATTGTTTTATCTGTATATCATAATACTAATTGGTAGCCTTGTATTTGTGTAGTCCACGGAGATGGGGCACTGGTGACTCGTAACCCAGGTCTGTTCAAAACCTACTGCAGGCACCAGTCTCTTACAAAATTGGTCTTACATATATAATTGTATCTCAAGTTGTTTCTTTGTATTACTTTTTGTAAAGAGAAAATAAACCATTTATTCATTCATATATTTAATATATATATATATATATATATATATATATATATATATATATATATATATATATATATATATATATATATATATATATATATATATATATATATATATATATATAAGAACTAATGTATTCAACAAATTAGACGCTTTTACGTTGTTCGCTCAAATTCTACATTAATGTAGTTAAACAACTGATAGTTTTTGCGGATTTTAAAGATGTGTACGAATATTTATTCGTACAAATTTTGATAAACATTTGTTCATCAAAATTTGATGTTGACTGTACATACAGTTACCGTCCCCGCCTCGCAGGATATTCAATTTTAGTTAAACGGAGAGATTCGCTAAAATAGAAACGTCTAGAAATGTCGTCAGTGTGACAGGGTGCATCTTTCGATACTGAACTGCGTTCATCACCTATTGCATATTGTGGTAGATGACATTTTGTTTCATTAATATTTTATTCAATATTTTAATAATTATAGAGGTACCCAAGCAATCGACTTTTGTACAAAGTCTCCCTCTGGTATATTGCTAGTAATGTAAAATAAATCCATTACTAGCAATATACCCTCTCAGGTCGACTTCCACGTGGTTCCCCCTGGAAACCATGTTTAATTCTTGTCGAATTCATCATGGTGGGCCAACTGACCTGCATTCATTCTCACCTATCATCTTCCACTGGTGCCTCGTCGGTGTATACCGATAGCGCGGGCGGGGTTACCATTCCATTTTCACCCATTAAAAAAAAACATTTCTACCACACACATAACCAATAAATGTATATATTAGAACTTGTTCTAATAGTTGTTTTTATGTTTCTTTTTAATTCAATATGTTGTGATTTACAATGGGCGGTCGACGACGGGGCTAGTTGGCGATTCAGAGCGGGCACGCGACAGATGTTCCGCTGATATTTCAGTAAAAAAAAATGTTTACGCGCCTGTATGGCCATAAATTGAGCGTGCAGATGTAATCCTTGCTACTAAGTTACATACGAACACACGTATGAACTGTTTTTTTTATTTCTACTTGGCACAGTTACCAATTTTTTAAGGTTTTTTTTACTGAAGTTCTTGACCTAAACAAATAGCTGCTATAAAGGTTTTGTATTGACTATTTATTAAGCGATAATTTTTGCAGTTATTTTTATTTCCAAATGACTTCAAAAAGAGATTCTCTATTCGGTCTCTTTTCTTATTTTTCCTTTTTTTAATCCAGAGGGAAACTTTGTACAAAAGTCGTTTGCTTGGGTATCTCTGTTCCATTCGTGTTTCAACCGTAAAGCAGTTGTGTTCGCATGGCTGTGTTTCGGTAGGAAGGGTAGGATATGGCGTGAATTTACAGGGTACAGAGAAATAACACCTGGGTCCTCAGGAATGGCAACGCATGGGGGTTATCATGAGCGAAACAGTATACTCTGTTATGTCCATGGTACTGCTCATGTCTATAGGTTACCACTTTCCATCAGATTTCCATCAGGCCGTCAGCTTGTTTGCCATTCTAAGTTGTATAAAAAAACAGATGCCCGCTTTTTTCCTGGCCATACACAAGCAAGGCCAGCAGAGACAGCAGATTTCGATGGCAGTGAACGCACCCGGTTTTTTTGTTATTGGAAACGCGACCGGAAGTTGCGTATACCCGCGGAATAATAAACTTGTGCCCACGTCGTTAGAACGTCGCGGAATCAGTAAACACTAACTACATACTTGATTAGTTTTCCTTCAGTCTCGATCTCTTTCTATCTATGTTGTCTTACCAATATGATAAAATTAGAAGGGAGAGATTGCTAGCAATATACCCTGTCAGGTCGACCTCCACGTAGTCTCCTCTGGAAACCATCGCGCTGAATTCCATTATTCATCACGATGGGTTAACTGACCTGCCTTTTCATCCTCACCTATTATCCCTCACTGGTGCCCCGCCAGCGTATACCGTTAGCGCGGGCGGGGTTACCATTCCTTTATCATCCATTAAAAAATATACAATAAAACTAGCTTTTACACGCGACTTTGTCCGTATGATCGGTATATGTTTACTGACCGGGATAAAAAGTAGCCTTTAGTAGTAGTAGAAGGATCTACATCCCATATACTATGTGTATACCAGTAATTACCTGTAACAAGAACTAGTGACTTTGTTTCCAGCAATATACATTTACATATATATATATATATATATATATATATATATATATATATATATATATATATATATATATATATATATATAGCGCGGGTGGGGTTACCATTCCATTATCTCCCATAAAAAACATATAATTCTCGTAGGAAATAAAGAGGAAGTAATTATAAGGATAGGTAGTGGGATTTAACTAAGTTTTTAAAACTAGCCAGAGACTGAGCGCACCATAAAGAGGTAGAAAGGGAGTTCCACAAACGAACTTCTTGCTTGAAAGGATTTGAAGTAGAAGTTATGTCCGCCATGTGTACTCTTGTTATGTAATGAAATATTAATAAATAAATATTGACTTCCAGGGCAAATGTTCCTGATGAACCGGTTTTTCGACGGCGAGTTCATGACGTTCGGGCTGGACGTGATCGCATATATGGAGTCCGACCAGGAGGACCGTGTCGACCCCATGATTTACATATTTCCAAGGTAAAATATTGATAAAGATGTTTTCCAAATTTTTAATCAAAATGTTCCAAAAAAGCTATAAAATTTTATAAAATTGTTAGATTTTCTTTTTTTATTAAGAATTTTTCAGTATTTTAAAATGTTTTTATATAACAGTAGCTCTACAGTTGGTTGAAAAATCTTCTGATAGCTCGATTTATGTGTTAGGATTCAAACTAATAGATTGAAACTGAAAGTAGTTTATTTTTTTATTCAAAAATCGTCTGCTTCGATACCTTTGTCTCATTCGTCTTTCTACCGTGAAGCAGTATGTTTGTATGGCTGTATTTCGGTTTGAAGAGTCCCACCCTTCAAACCATATGACAGTGAAATTACAAGGTACAGCATTTTAATGCTCAGGATGATCAGTATTATGGGCGTCACAGTATACTCTGTTATGCCCATAGTATTGCGCATGTCTATAGGCGACGGTTATCACTTTCCATCAAGTGAACCGTCAGCTTGTTTGACATTCTAAATTGCATAAAATAAAAATATTGCTTCCGTGGTACAACTAGAAACACACTAAGCCAAAACAGCTGAGAAGTGCAGTAGCCTAATATAAAATAACCTATGTTAATAAGAAAGTATATTTTTTTAGTACTTTTAATACTTTAAATGGACGTCAGGAGGCACTATTCACCAGGGTACAAATTAACTCTATATATTTCACCCATTACAGAATGGTGAAATGCACACTATTCAACAAATTCGGCTCGTCGGGCGAAGTCGAGCGACACGACGCGCTCTGCATCCTGCCGCTCAACGTCGTCAACGAAAAGATCTACATCTTCCTCTGGTTCTGGTTCCTCATCCTCGGCTTCCTCACCTTCATCACCTTGCTGTACAGGCTCGTCATTATATTCTCCCCGCGAATGCGGGTCTACATGATGCGCATGAGGTTCAGACTTGTCAGACGCGACAATGTCGACACTATAGTGAGGAGAAGCAAGATGGGCGACTGGTATTTACTGTATATACTCGGAGAGAATCTGGACTCGGTGATATTCAGGGATATAATGCACGAATTTGCCAACAAACTGAATCACAACTACCAGCATCATATCCACGGTGTGCCGGACGCGTGACCTCCGATCCCCGGGTGGGTATTCCACACGTGACTGACGTCGTTGCAGCGCGACATGGACCCGCCCGTTTGAGTTTCGCTCGATACCACTAAACAAGTGTGTATAAATGTCGAGGAAGAAAAACTCTTTGTCTGTTTCGGAAACGCGACAAACGGACCCAGTCGGCTGCCCTGAGGCACCCCACGCCTAATATGGACATACTACGGAGTGTATCAAAGACTTCTTAATGCGATACTATCTGTAATCGTAAGAATCGTAACAGTGCAATTCTAAACACGCAATAATAGTTTGTACTTAATCTTTAAGAACGTGATCTCAGGATGAATCCTATCGAAGGCCTTTAAAATGTCAGCGATGACGGCTATCCCGTTAGAGTTACTAGTGTTCAACTTTTAGAAATATTTTACTCATAGTTTTGCTGCTCGTAGTGATTAATTAAAACTGCTTTCTTTTTTCTATTCTAGATATAAATCGAATGTAAGCACACAGATTAATGCACACGACTTTATCTTTTTTACACAATTTCTCACAAAAGATTCGACAGACCAAATAACAATTATAGAAGCAATAACTAATGGATAATACATAAATAATATGTAAAGTAGAGTAGTAGTTATTGAGAAATTATTCTAGTTGGAAAATAAAATGTTTCCTAAACCATTATGGATTACTCACTTTCGTACAGATTTCTATGGTTTGGACAAACCAAAAACACTTTGCGTGCCAAAAGACATTTTATGTTATGTTGCCGAGCATTCTTTGAGCGAGTAAGTTACTTTAATTAAAACTACTTGTATAATAATGGATTATTCATTTCGTGAACTTTCCGATGCATTTCTCGTGCAAGTATGCTTTGGATAAGAGTAACAAAGTTGGGGCTTGTGTTTTAAAAACGAGCGAATGTTCATAATGCTTTTGTTTCTTTAAATGGAGAAGTAAAGTGTTATAAACTAGGATCGAGTAGTTAGAGTCTAGACCACGTTCAGTGGCATAGTGTAATTAGTGCAAATTGGCCGTTGTTTTCTAAAATGCTAATCTTAATACTAAAATTAACGGCCGATAAGGACCAAATGGGCCAAAATTCTAAAGTCTATGTCTAGATTCAATCGAAATATAATGAGGAGAAAATTTTGTTGTATCTGATTCGTTACCTTGTGCTAGATGATTACGAAATGTTGAAATTATGTTGTGTTTGTATGAATATTAGTTGATAACCGTGACGCTAAACCAAAAGGCTTGGCTAATCTCAAATTAGCCATTCTAATTTATAATTCTAACTTGTTGACTAAAATATAATAGAAATAATACAGCCATGTTGGGTTTAGTACACGAAATGTTATATTGTCCAATTTATTTGCTTTTAAACATATAAACAATATAAAAGTTTGTTGCATCGATGCGTTACTTGAACGTTATCAAAGTATAAATATTTAAAGGAGTTCCCTGCAAAATTATAAATAACAACATAATATTACTCACGAATTTCCAGATAATCACAATATCACCGAATATTCAGTATTGTAGTCAATTTCTTATAAATGCCAAATATTGTGCCAAAAATTATTACTTTAGTGAAGGTAATGCGAAATGAAAAAGTCACCATGGGAGACATCGAATAAATAATTATGGAAGTACTTAATATGTATTTTATTGTAATCTCCTAATTTCCTTTAAATTATAAATCCTAAATGATTTACAAGTATAAGATATTACAACAAATGTTAAAAATAAAACAAAACAAAAGAAAACTTTAACAGAACTATATGGTACTCGTATATATAGGATTTCGCCTAATGTTAATATTATATCTTATGTCAATAAATACACTCATTAAATTGATAACTAGAAAAACCAATTGTATTAATAAAAACGTATCTAGAACCCAAATCCTTTAAAGTACAAACATAAATACTATAATAATACCTATAAGTCATAATTCGTCTACATCTCCAAATTATCGAATGCTTGCAGACTAGTTCTAAGGACTTTTGACTTCCCTCTGAGAGTACGATGGCAAACAAGCTGATGGCCCATCTGATGGACAGTTGACATCTGATGGAAAGTAAAAACCGTAATTAATCTTTAGACTTTCCCTAAACTATAGACAAGCATTATAACGCGCTAAAGATCTAGATGTAAATATTTACATAAAATATATACTTACATCCGAGAAACTTGAACCTCTTCTACAGTCTGATGATATGTCGAGACCGAAATAGAATAGGCCACATATTTATATACACTCCTAAATAGATGCTCTAATACATTCCTAAATCTAATACATTCCATCATCTAATAGTTGAGAACGATGGCTATGGTGTGACAGTATGTATAAAATTATTATAATGATCGAAAAATATTGGTAATTCATTATTAGGAAATTGTGTAAAATTTTATAATGACTATCAAAAAATTTTTTAAAATCATTAAACATTAAAAGTCATATTATGAGAACTTATTATTTTTATATTAATTATTTGGTAGAGTTGATAGAAATTTCTGATTGCCAGTATGTTTTGTTTTAGGTTTTTTCAATTCATTTTCCCGTTTCTTGTCTCCTTTAGATTTTATCCACATCTCTAAGAGTTTTTCACAATTGCAAAGCGCAGGTATGCATTCACTTCTTCCAGGCGCTCGACAGTATCCCGGATAAGGCGCTTCGGCTGTCTGCATCCATCTTCTAGAATTTTTAAAGCGCTGTGCGTCCCATTGTTTAAATAAATCTCGAAGGGTCTCGATGCTAACTTTGTGTTCAGTTGTCCAAATCTTTAAGCTTCCAGGTGTGTAGTGATATGTATGTAATATTATTATGTAACTCTATAAGCATTAAAGATTATGTTACGTTATTCAATTTTCAACTAACTTAAAAAAAAGAGATTTTCAATCCGGTTGTATTTTTTTTTTATTTCTTATCTCACAATTATTTCAAGTTAGTCTCATAGAAATTTTCCTTTTTTTATGCAACTATAGCAAACGAGCTGACGGCCCACCTGATAGAAAGTGGTAACCGTCGCCTATAGACATGAGCAGTATCATGGACATAACAGAGTACACTGTTTTGCCCATGATGCGTTACCATTTCTAAAGACTCAGGTGTTATTCCTCTGTACCCTGTAAATTCACTCCCTTCAAACCGAAACACAGCCATACAAACATGACTGCTTCACAGTAGAAACACGAATAGGACAGAGGTGCCCAAGCAAACGACTTTTGTACAGTCTCTTCAGTAATTAACTCAAAGCAACTGGTTGTTAGGTCACAGTTGACGCCAGCGTTTTTTATTTGTGGAGCAAAATTTTTAATTATTTCGTTACTTACTTGAATATTTACTATTCTCATAGGAAAAATATGTATGCCCATATTATTGTATTATACCTATTGTTAAATATTATTCAATTGCACGGTTATAATACTGTGCAGTCATACGAAACGATGGAAACAAACGATTCAATATTTTACGTCTCAATAACATTCTCGACTAGCTTTTTGCCCATACTTTATCTGAGAAATCAATTTGGGGTACAATAGGACTGATAAACCTGAAGAATGTAAATCCAATTAAAATTAAAAAAAAAAATCCGTACGCATGGTTTCAGAAGTAGTAAAACCAATGAAATGGGTGGGAGGTATTGTTAGTAATTCGGACTTCCAGCCCCATTGCTAGCAATATACCCCGTCAGGTCGACCTCCACGTGGTCCTCTCTGGAAACCATCAGGCTGAATTCCAGGTGTATTTATCACGATGGGTTAAATGACCTACTCTTTCATTTTCACTTACCATCTGTCACTGGTGCCCCGCCGGTGTACATCGATAGCGCAGACCGGGTTACCATTCCATTATCATACATAAAAAAAAACAATGAAATGTCCAATGGCGTATCAAAATAAAACCATACACCTGATTTTGAAAACCGCATCTAATTAGGTAGTTTTTGCATGATACTAGAACAAGCATACAGACAGATAAAAATTCTATAGTAATATTATTTATGATTAACGTCATATTATGAATGAATGGAGATGTCGGTAGGGGCCGCCCTAGACGGACGTATAGGCGTATAGACCAAATAGGCGACGTGCTGAAGAAGGGCCAAATTAAAAGTACCCGTAAACGGCAAGCGAACTCCATTCATTCTTTCTCGATAAATCTCTAAATATATATTTGAAAGATAAAATTTAATTCTGCTACTATTGTGTAGGTACATATTAAATACTGCAGATACTTTATTTAGTGGATAAAAGTGAAACAGTAACTCTGCGCCTGCGCTATCGATATACGCTAGCAAGGTACCTACCAGTAAGTGTTGATAAGTAAAAATGAAAGAATGTCATCGTGACTATTTCATCAACAATTAATCACAATGGTTTCCTAGGAGGTCGACCTGTTAATAATGGGGCTGCTAGTCCCTTTTACTAACAATTCTTTTCTATTTTATACCCTTACTTATCTCTTACGACATTCTGTGGGAATGTAAAGATGTACTCTTAGATTATAGATGTTCCAATCTCTAATCCGCCATCTGTGGCGTCGGAAAAGAATAAAAACATAAAAATATATGATTATTATTACAATCATTTAATTAATAAAATGTAATTGCTATCACCAATATTTAATCCATTACATAATACCCAAGATATAATAAACATTATTCATAGACTACATTATTCATAGACAATTTAATTTTTATTTCTACGATAAATGAAACTAAAATCTAGATTATTAATAATTGTGATTATAGAAAATCCTTGATGATGTTATAATATTATTATTTTATTTCCTTTGGATCTCCATTCAAAAGGAGTTTTAGACATATTCCTGGACATATCTTTTGAACAACATCCAGATTTGCCACTGGACCCCTCTCTGGATCTTCCTCTCGACCTGTCTCTAGAATTTCCTCTGGATTTTTCTCTGGATCTTCCTCTAGACCTACCTCTAGAACGATCTCTGGATCTTCCTCTGGACCTGTCTCTAGACCTCCCTCTGGACCTGTCTCTAGATCTTCCTCTGGATCTTCCTCTAGACCTATCTCTGGAACGATCTCTGGATTTTCCTCTAGACCTATCTCGAGATCTCCCTCTGGACCTGCCTCTGGATCTCCCTCTGGACCTGCCTCTGGATCTCCTTCTGGACTTGCCTCGAGTTCTCCCTATATCACAATTTCTGGACCTCCTTCTGGCAACACCTCCACCTTCGCATCTATAACGGCCTCTGGAACGAGAACAATCCCTACTTCTTTCACAACACTGCTCTCTTGATTCAATTGCGTTTCTGAGTTCGGAATCAGCTTCGGCAATATAAATCTCACCTTTCCCAATCAAAGATTCGATGTCGCCAATTTTAGCGACAAGCAACGCCTCCATTGTTGTGTCTTCGCGACTAAAAATACTCGACCGATGACCTGAAACACAGAATTATACTGAACTTTTAAATTTTAGATTTCACTTGATACAAACGACGACTAGTGTTCCCGATACCGCAGGCTCGAATGAAAAACATTTGCCAGAACTAGCGTTTATATCAGTGAATATATTGCACAATAATTTCACATATTGTGCAATAATAAGTAATTCAGATACATTTATCGGATTCCCATTTCCACTGATATGGTAAATATTGCGTAAAAGTAATGCAATTTTAATTTAATATTTTAAACATAATTGGGAAGAAATATGTATTTTTTATTAAATATGTATTCCATTTAGTAATCATCGAAATACATAGATCTGTTAATATGTATATTTCTATGACTTCTATATGATTTATGTGTATAATGATGATTTTAATAAATCACCTTAAAATTAATTTTACAAATACTTTTTTTTTTATTTATTATTATTTGACAAAAACACAAAGTTACAAATACAAAATACAATGGGTCGCACACTAGGCGAACCTGTACCGTGGGCACCCAACAACGATTAACAAATCGCAATGTGTTATAAAAAAAAAGTACATAAAATACAAATAATATTAATATATAAATGTTTGTAAGGACAGACGATGGAGGAATGATGATGGATGAATGTTTGATATTCTTTCACACAATAACTATTAAATTTAATACACAGGTTATATGCAGCGTTGCCAAATTTGGTATTTATTTCGCAATTTCGAGTAACAATATTTTTGTTCGCGAAATTTTGGAGAAATGAAATTCTAGAAGTTTTTGGAGAAAAGTGAATTGGGATTCGAATAATTTGGGTAAATGTTTTTGGAATTGTGAATAATGGTTTTGGTACTTGTAAACTCGATAGACGTATGTAAATACAATAAAATTTATAAATGAAGGTAACAAAACAAAGGATGGCACTTGGGTGACTTAAGTTAGTTAAGACTTTTTTTAAGAAGGAGAAGGTAAAAACGGAAGGAATATATAAAATGTAGAGGAATATATAAACGTAAATATATAAAATGTAGAAAAAAAAATGATACAATTTTGTGTTTGGGTAAAAGTCCCCGCCCGCGCTATCGGTATACACCGACGAAGCACCAGTGGAAGATAGGTGAGAATGAATGCAGGTCACTTGGCCCACCATGATGAATTCGACAAGAATTAACCATGATGGTTTCCAGGGGGAATCGCGTGGAGGTCGGCCTAAGAGGATATATTATTAGCAATGGAGCTATTAGACCTCATTACTAACAATCCCTTTCCCCCTGGCAATCTAGTTATCTACTGATTCACGCAGATAAAGCCGCGAAAAATAGCTAATACTCGTACGTAATAAGTATGCTCACGACAGTTATACGGAGTCAGACGGAACAATCAAAGACAATCGACTACCAGTATCGCCGTCATGGTAAAAGTAACAACCAACTTGTCCACTTCCTTGTCCATATTTGACTTTGAATTTTCATATCAATTATTGATTTTTAATGGAATTAATATATTTAAATTTCTATTAAATTTTGTTTCACTATTTGCTTATTACCTCCTGGCGCCTTAACATTTGAACCTGTTGTGAAATGAGCTAAGGCTGTATGGAGGTGGGCAATTTAGTTAGACTACTGGTTTTAGGGATAGTAAAATTTGAACTGGGGTCCATAAGCATATTCTGGACACGCGGACAAAGTTGCGGCGAAAAACCTAGTATAAATCATTGCCTAGATTAGATAATGTAGGTATTTTATTAAAGATTAGATAATATGTACACGCAAATAACAATATAAACATACATATAATACAGACATATGCAGTTAAAAGAGATAAAAGCAATAAATTGAGTTGTGACCATTTTGTGTTACTATGGCACACACATGAAGGAAAGGAAAGAAAGGAAATTATTGGCTTATATATTTTGCTTTTTTTTTTTTGTTTTGTTGTTTTTTTATTTTCATCCTTTTATCTCTTTTACTGTGTATTATGTGTATGTTTTTTTATTGTAATTTGTGTGCTGTAAATAATGTAAATAAATTACCTATCTATCTATAAAAGAATGCATACACAAAAAAAACAAAATCTATAAAACAACAATTTCCATTTTCATGTGTGTACCACAGTAACACAAAATGGTCACAACTCGGTTTATTGTTTTGCCCTCAAAAGAGCAAAACACTGATATTCTGCTGTGGCCAAGGTTTTAGTTACTTTGATAGATAGATAGATTTAGATTTTTAGATTACTCTCTATTGTTTCCTCCAAAAGATTACAATAGTAAACTTATTATGAATATAAACAATTACAAGAAATAATCACAATGAGAAAACAATGGGCGACCTTATCAAATTCGTCACGATGGGCTAACTGACCTGCTTCATCTTCACCTATCATCCTTCACTGGTGCCCCGCCGGTGTATACCGATAGCGCGGGTGGGGTTACCATTCTATTATCATCCATTTAAAAAAAAAACAGAATATACTGTTTCGCCCATAATACCTCCGATGCGTTGCCATTCTTAAGGACTTAGGTGTTATTCCTCTGTATCAAGTAAATTCACGCCATATCCCACCCTTCAAACCGAAACAGCCATGCAAACACAACTGCTTCACGGTAGAAACACGAATGAGACAGAGGTACCCAAGCAATCGACTTTTGTACAAAGTCTCCCTCTAGTAAACTTATCCTTTCAATGACGTTAATCGTCAAACTAATGATAAAAAATATAATTCTATAACTTTTTTTCACACAATTTAAGTTTCGAGTTTTGCTTCGTTTGTTATAATTTCTTATAATTTTGTTATTTTTATTTATTTTAAATTTTAAAATTTGTAGTCCAGTTATATGTATTTCGCGAAATGAATTGTATTTTATTATAAAATAATTTACATTGGACACATTAAAAGATTTAATATAATATTATATTAAAAATGAATATTTATATCATAAATTTGCACTTACTATAATATACGCTCTCTGGTTTTACTTAATGGACAGCTTATTGTGCAATAAAGAATAAATAAATTTTTAAATAATATTCAAAGTAGGTCGAGACACATCTGTCCAAAGTTTTAAAACAACTATTCAGCCAATGAACGTATCTATTGTAAATATAGTATTTTATATTAGTCTGTCTCACTACGATATCACGTATTTGCATTTATTTACTTAAAAACAAAATTAGCCTAATAATGGCGAAATCGTGCATATTCGAGGCAAGAGCGTGCTGCCAAAAAACACTTAATAAATTTATTGTAATATTTTGCAGGCTGAGAATAAGTAACAAATAAAGTAATATCGGAAGATTATTTTGGTACCTACATTTATATTACATCGGAGCGGAAAGGTTCGTTAATAAGAAGGTTTAATAACCTCATTGATCATGATAGAATCCAAAACGAGGATATACGACAAGAATCAAACCGACATAGCTAAGTATGCCCACTTCCATCCAGCCTCGGCTCATAACAGATTCAGCCGTTAAAGCGCCATAAGTAATAAGCAAAGAAGTTTTTAGTAGTTTTTACGTGAAATATTAACAAATAATAATTCATCCGTACCTCCACCCATCCATCCATCTATACATCCACCTAATCATCCTTACAAACTTTAGCATTCACAATATTAAAAGGACTTTACATACTTACATACAAGACCGACTACGATTTTACGGTGCCTCTTTAAAATCGTAGTCGGTCTTGTGCATTGTCGTGAAAAATACATATGTAGATCTGTTAGTAAAAAACTTTTTTCTAATCAACTTTAAAATATTAAGGTATTACTATTAGGGGGAAAGGGATTGTTAGTAATGGAGACTGAGAATCCCATCGCTAGCAATATACCCAACCAGGTCGACCTCCTCGCGGTTTTCCCTGGAAACTGTCATGGTTAATTCCTGATGAATTCATCATGATGGGCTAACTGGCCTGTTTTCATTCTCATCTATCACTCTTCACTGGTGCTCCGCCAGCGTATCCCGTTAGCGCAGGCCATCATACCATTTTCACCCATCAAAAAAAATTGCATTACTATTACACAATATTTACCATATCTGTGAAAATGGGAACCCGATAAAAGTATCCGAATTACTTATTATTGCCCAATATGTGAAATTATTGCGCAATATATATTCTGATATAAACGCTAGTTCTGGCAAATGTTTATCATTCGAGCCGGCGGTATCGGGAACACTAGTCGTCGTTTGTATCAAGAGGAATCTAAAATTTAAAAATTTCAGTGTAATTTTGTGTTTCAGGTCATCGGTCGAATATTTTTAGTCGTGCAGATATAGCAATGGAGGCGTTGCTTGTCTCTAAGATTGGCGATATCGAATCTTTGATTGAGAAAGGTGAGATTCATATTACAGAAGCTGATTCTGAACCTGGAAATGCAATTGAATCAAGAGAGCAGTGTTGTGAAAGTAGGGATCGTTCTCGTTCCAGAAGCCGTTCTAGAAGCGAAGACGGAGGTGTTACTAGGAGAACTCGATGCAAGTCCAGAGATTGTGAACTAGGTAGCACTCGAGTCAAGTCCAGAGGGAGATCCAGAAGCAGGTCCAGAGGAAGATCCAGAGATCGTTCCAGAGGTAGGTCTAGAGGAAGGTCCAGAGGTAAATCCAGAGGAAGATCTAGAGACAGGTCCAGAGGGAGATCTCGGGACAGGTCTAGAGGAAGATCCAGAGATCGTTCTAGAGGTAGGTCTAGAGGAAGATCCAGAGGAAGTTCTAGAGACAGGTCCAGAGGGAGATCTAGAGAGGTGTCCAGTGGTAAATCTAGACATTGCTCAAAAGATAGGTCCAGGGATAGACCCAAAAGCCCTTCTGCAAGCTATGAACGGAATAAAATAATAATAATATAAAATCATGAAATTTTTTTTGTAATTACAATTATTAATAATCTAGAATTTAGTTTCATTTTCTTAAATAAATATTATAATCGTAGAAATAAAAATTAAATTGTCTATGAATAATGTGTATTATATCTTAGTTATATTATTATGTAATGGATTAAATATTGGTGATGGCAATTAGATTTAATTAATTCAATTATTGTACTTATTTATTATATTCTTTTTTATATTTTTATTCTTTTCCGATGCCACAGATGGCGGAACAGAGATTGGTGCATGTATAATCTATGCATTCATCTTTACTTTATGCTCCTACAGAATGTCGTAAGAGGTAAATAAGGGTATCAAAGGGAAAAGAATTGGTAGTAAAGGAGGCTAGCATTCCCGTTGCCAGCAGGTCAACCTCCATGTGATTCTTCCAAGAAACCACTGTAATTAATTCCTGATGACTTTATCACAATAGACCAAATAACATGCTTTCATGCTTACTTATCATGATTGATTGATAAACCTTGCCAGCATATATCGATAGCACAGGCGGAGTTACTGTGCCACTTTCGTCTACAAAATAAAGTCTGTTCTCTGTTCGGTACTTTCTTTTTTTTATAGGTGATAATGGAATGGTAGCCCCGTCTGCGCTAACGGTACGAGTATACGCTGGCGGAGAACCAGTGAAGGATGATAAGTGAGAATGAAAAGGCCAGTCAGTTAGCTCATCGTGATGAATACACCTGGAATTCAGCACGATGGTTTCCTGGGGTGCCCCCAGGAAACCACGTGAAGGTCTGCCTGTCTGTGCATATTACTAGCAATGGGTGGTAGTCCAAATTACTAACAATCCCTTCCCCCTCTCTGCCGTACTTAACGTGTACACAATATATATATATATATAGTTTAAGATTTGACTGTTCAATTAGAAAAATGGAAATTTAAGATTATTACCCAAGGGAAAGAAAATGCAATTTCCACCTTTTCTTGAAAGAGGTAATAGAAGGACTCTTGTATGTGGGAAGGGAGTTTGTTACATAACTGAACAGCTCGATACGTGAAAAAGTTTCCCATAAAATGTGTTCTACACAAAGGAAGCTCATCCTGGACTGAACTTGACAGGAGCGTTTAGGACGAACTGGCGGTGGTAATAATTTAAACCGGGAGTGGAGCTACGATGGGGAATTGGGATTATTTATGTGAAAGGCGAGCAAGTATGTGCAAAACACAGCCAACATTCTAGCATACTGATAACTAGATATAAAACTACATTGTAAATTAATAATAAATAAAGTCGACTTGCAAAGACAATTAGCCCTCAGGAATGGCAACGCATGAGTATCACGGTCGAAACAGTATACTCTGTTATGTCCGTGGTACTGCTCATGTCTGTAGGCGACGGTTACCACTTTCCATCAGGTGGGCCGTCAGCTTGTTTGCCATTCTAATACGTATAAAAGAAATTGTAAATGATCCAAATCCAAAATCAAACTTAAGTACGATACCTTCGTCTTCTTAATATAGAATATGTTGTTTCAACAGTTAACTGTCCAATGCTAAACATAGCGTCCCCCATATGGGGGTTTTGTCAGTAGTTGTCACGCTTGGCAGACGGGTTGGCAACCGCAGTTTGGCTTTTAGTGACGTTTTATGAGGGATGGTGCTGTTGCCGATCCCTCCACCACATATGCTCCCTTAGTCGCCTCTTACGACACACAGGAAAGGAATAAGTGGCTTATTCTATGCCGGGACTACACGGCTAGATAGGAGGAAGGGATTGTTAGTAATGGGCAGGTTAGTCCTCGTTATCAATATACCCTATCAGGTCGATCTCCACGCGGTTCCCCCTGGAAACTATCATGATTAATTTATAGTTGAATTCGTCACGATGGACTAACTGACCTGCCTTTTCATCCTCACCAGTCATGTCTCACTGGTGCCCCGCCAGTATATACCGTTAGTAGTTTTACCGTTTTCACCAGAGGGAGACTTTGTACAAGACGATTGCTTGGATACCTCTGTCCCATTCGTGTTTCTACCGTGAAGCAGTTGTGTTTGCATGGCTGTGTTTCGGTTTGAAGGGTGAGATATGGCGTGAATTTACTGGGTACAGAGGAATAACACCTGAGTCCTCAGGAATGGCAACGCATGGGGGGTATTAAGGGTGAACAGTATACTCTGCTATGTCCATGGTACTGCTCATGTCTATAGGCGACGGTTACCACTTTCCAACAGGTGGGCCGTCAGCTTGTTTGCCATTTAAAGATGTATAAAAAAAAATATCGCCAGCGGAGTTACCGTTTAATTTTCACCCCCACACGACTAGATAGGAAAAATATACAGTGGAAAAAATAAAATAAACTTTAAAAAAATCAAAGTAATATATAATTTCATAATAAAATTATTACTTACAGCGAACTTACGAAATATCAAGTAGCAATAATGGCTTTTTCTTTTGTAATAAATAATAAAATAAATTTTTAAAATTCGCTAATTTGTCCTCACCGTCATTTAAAATACGTACCAATTTCCTTACATTATGAAACAAAAAAAAAAAGTCGAAATAAATCTTTAATATGAAACTGTAACGTATTTAAAATGCAACTGTATAACCAATACACAAATACAATTCATCGCGAAATATCTCTCACTTTATTCTTCTCTCTCTCTCTTTCTCTGTCTTCTTCCAATTATAATCTAAGATTCACTTAACAAATTAAAATAAATGCGACATCATTCAATTAACTATACATTAAATAGATCACATGCATCTAGATGTAGCATCGAATGTGAAAAACGCTTCAATAAAACGATCAGCCGACTTGTTTGGTTTGTTTGGACGAGCAATTTTTAAAAACGAAACACAAAAGCGTCGTTTATTAGATAACATTTCTTATATTTATCTTCTCTATTCTCCCACACAATGAAAAATCGTGTAACTACTTTAAACGTAAAAACTAAAACCTCTTACAAGCATATTTTTTCACTTTGTGTATTATAAAATACAAAGAAGTCATTTCAATAGTTAATATACAGATTATTATTTATTTTATTAAACATTTGATATTTTTATGAATAAGGGAATTAAAACTACGTGTGGTCTATGATAGAAATTCACTCAATCAAGATTAAAAAAAATTGCATCTGTTTTGTCGAAGCTTTTGTTGAGGGGCTCGCTATCTAGACGCGTGTGATCTATGACATTAATATCTAATAGTAAAATAAATCTTTATAGGGTGATCAGTTTTTAAAGAAAATTAACATAATTGAAAAACATATTTTTTTGAATGCTCGTCTTGTATTTAGGTACTTTGTGTGTGTGTGTGTGTGTGTGTGTGTGTGTGTATATATGATTTCCGAACATATTTTTTTTTTCTTATTAAAATAATAAATAAAAGTAAACAATTTCACCGCGTATTTTAATTTTTGTTTAATAATAAATTATTATTAATTTATTATTGTCTTTTTTCCTATCTTTTTTTTTTTAACTATTATTTTATAAAGTTTTTATTTCCCAAATAAACTAAGACTTTTTTTACTAATTAATACACTTAAGGAAAAACGCCTCCGTCGTGCAATCAAAAATACACTTTACACCTAAGACTTAGAGTTCATATTTTTATTGAAGAAAAATCTTTAAAAAAACTGACCACCCCGCTTTGTCTTTTGTGTCAAAACTGGGAATATTGTGAACTAAAATTAATGTATTAGGAACATTTGTGTTTCATGCGTTAACAGTGTCCATTGATAGTTAGTTGTACAGTTAATTTCTTAAAATCTATTGTGGTAACGATGTTGCAAATGTAATACTTCAGTGTGAACGGGCATTTAATGGCAAATAAAAGGGTCAGCGTACACTGGCGGAGTAGCAACGATGAGTTATTATCGGGCACTAGGCAAAGTAACGATAGTAAATGACCTGTCCATATTTCTATCTATGTCCTATATTCTTATCGCGCTAAGAAATATTATTAATAAATTTTCAAATGATAACGAATTGGTATCTGTCCACCAGTGTGCACTGACCCTTATAGGGATGAATTCTATATGATACCAAATATAATGTTTAATGTAATTTAACTAATTTTAGTTCACCAACATTTAATAAATGTACATAACAACATTACAAACATCACGGCTAGATCAATAATGATTTGATGAAATAATTGAGCAAAACTTTAATAAAACCCTACTGTCATAAAGAAAGTCTTCTAATAAATGATATATATGTATTAGTTTTGATGAAAAACCGACTTCAATTTCATACAATAGTCATTAAATTTGGTTCTATGTTGACGAGGATATCGCTAAACACAATACAATTTCGAATTACCCTCATTTTTTAAAATCTTTAAAACTAATGTGTTTATAGTGAATGATAATGAAGTCGCTTCTGAGGCACAATTTCTTTAAATCTGATTAATCTAATATTTAAATTTATGTAGTGATAGTGTTGCAAAATTACTATTTTATGAACCATTGTGAAATAAATTTATTTTAATTTTCACATAAATGTATTGGAAATTTAATTCATATAGGTCTTTAGAAAAAAAAAAAATTACGTTGTCATATCAAATCGAAAATTAGACTTTAAAGATAGGTTTAGAAAAATCACGCCCCAGAATCGACGTTAATGTTTTATAAAATGTACAATAGAATTAAAATATAAAATACAAACTCCTTCATTTCAATACGCTACTCTAGTCATCCACAAATTCGAACAAAATGGCCAATATTTGTAATGAGTATAACAAACTTGCATATCAAAATCCATAGCCCCTTACATAAAATGTCTTTTTTTATTGTAAACAAGATGATCAAACAATTTACACTTTTGTAAGTTATTACAATATTAAATAGAGAATTTCATTTCATTTCATTTCATTAAGAAATAATAAAAAAATCGTGTTAGAAATAAGTTTGTTTTAGAGCATATGTTATTACCATTTATCACTTAGCGATTCCTATCACTCCCCTTTATAATACAAAAACATTTTTTTATATAATAAAGTTACACATACATTATCTCCTCACATATATTATAATACGTGTACGTAAAATAAAAAATATAAATATTATCAGCAAAAAGTTACACATTTCTATCCTGACAGAGAGAACATTTGAACATTCTACCAAAATAGTAGAATTTAAAAACATTTCAAATAGCTTGTAACACTGTCTAATTTTATATAATTCATAAATCACAACACTAGTTGCGAATATAATGCAATATAACTTCTCTAAAACAAGAAATTAACACTCGATTTGACACAATCGTACAGACGCTCGAAAAAGAGTGCAATCTAGTAAAAATGAACACGATCAGTTGAGAAATACGTCGTATTTTTTCATTACTGGCAACAATAATACAAATGTTGAGAGCCAAGACGTTTAAAAAACAAATTAAGATCACAGTTAACGATACAATAGACAAGAAAGTCACTTTTTCTGTAGTCTTCCCTCTCGCTTACACTTAAAGGACGTCTTTGAAGTCAAAGTTACTTATTCGATTTTATTTTCACGTTGTGATCTCAATTTGTTTATAAACTTCTTAGTTGAAAGTAGGTATTATTTTTTTCACAATATAGTGTTGCCATGTGTTAATGTAAAACTACTATTCTAATATTCGATTTATTGCTACAACCACAAAATTTCCCAATCATCTCGGATATTAAATCGATCAAACACCAAGAACACATCGACTGATCTCTAAATATAGAGAACAATACACATAAAGAATACAATTCCGGGATCCCGAATGACAAAGGCAACGGGCCGTTACATATGTAGTTATAATAATTATATATAAATGTACCGTATAAATTAAAATAAATAATTAAAAATAATGTTGAATGACCACAGACACAAAAAATAAAATTATATCATGGTTAATCAATGGTAATACAAGATTTTAATCTTATTCATATTTCAACCTTCTAACAAAAACTTTTATATTATTCAAAATTACCTTTGTCATTCAGGATTCCGGGATTATATGCTCTAAATACACACCATCACTAACAATTTCTTATATCTACTTCATACGCAATATATCACATATTTATGATTTGTTATTTCCAGTCATAATCAGGCATTTTGCGTTACAAAAATGTCATTTTTTGCAATAAAACTTTCAGTAATTTAGATACACTGAAAGTAATTTAGTTATAATTGTGAAACCAAGGCATCGATTGAGAAACATTATCAATAATGTCTCACCTGTCATATTAGTCCACAGCGTGATAATGCATTAAAAAATGCCAAGGAAAATACCCTTAAAAATTATATAAACACATTCCAGTTATAATAATTTTATACGTTTACGAGTCAATTTACCTGATTAATGTCTTAAACAGTATAGTATCCAGATATTTTCTCATTACATTGCTATAATCTCTTTTCTGTTACACAAATCAGTTTTCTAATTTTTGATAGCCAGTTCGTACCAAATTTTTTAAAAGTAATTTTTTTTTAATATGTCGTGTAACATCCATAATTTCGAGTTCTTTATTTAATATCAAAATTTGATCAACAAAGGCGATATGACCGTCCTTCTCTTCGAGTCAGTTCATTTTACACATAAATGTTACCAGTCATTGAGATTTCTACCAAAATGGTAGAAAAAATTTTGTGCTACTAAAAAATGTATACTTATACAATAGACGGAGACAATATAATTATAATTGTACATGTCTTTTGGAGATTTTTATATTAATATCAAGACCTAGTATATATATGTAGATGTATACAAATAACTGTATAAACATCTTGGCACTTAAACACATATAGTAAGACATATTTACGATGTCTATAAAACCCTCCATAAAATACGTACACAATATTAGAATGAACAAATTGTCTAGATTGATATGTTACGATGAAGCCAGAACGAAGTAATAAGAAGTATTTTTCATAAATAATAATGAATTGTAATTACTGAAATAAACGAAAAAAGTATTTTTCAGATATTACTAGAAAAATGAAATAAAACTGAATACAATTTTTTGATTGAAAAATAGAGAAAGAAAATGACTCCATACCAACTATAAACAGAGCAAGAAGACTTAAAATTTCGAAAAACAAATGAAACACGAGTCGAGTTCGCGTGACGTATTTTAAAGAGTGCCTTAAGTGAACTACATTTGATTTTCACAAATTATGTATATATATATAAAAATGTATAACAATTATATACAAGTAATATACGTAAAAATACAACCATTGCTTTACTGTATTTACGAGATTATATTTCGAGATGAAATTCATAAGATTCTATGATATAGATAATTCATACAAATGGCAGTGTGAAAGTCTACGTTAGCGTTACTTATAAAAAATTACATGAAAAAAATGATTTGTTAAGATCATTAGTTGGTATAATACAGCTAAACTAAAATTATTAGAGATTTTTTTTCATTTGTCATAATATATGAAACAAGGCTTAATAAAATCTGCTAAATGAGAAAAAATAAAAAATACATTTTTAGAGACTCTTGACAAAAAATTTAACTCTTAGATTGCCTTTAAACAATACGACTTCTAACAGGAACAATCAATCGAAACTTTCTTTCTTCACGTAAGCCCAAGGAAATTGTTAGTAAGATGTCAATCAGTGAAAACCTAGCTTGGCTTTGTCAAGTATATCGTATTGTTTGTCGACCAGTTTTAGATTGAGAACTATAGAAAATATTTAATCTGTGATTCCAATTATAAAAAGATTATAAAATGATCACAGATCATAAATTTTAATTCACAATAACAGACCTGTTTTAAAAAGAAAGATTCGATTTTTAAAATCATCAAAGAAATAATGTAAATCTATTCCAGATTTCTAAATGCAACCTGGTTGTTTATCATTATATATATTTATAATCATTACTATTGGAAATAGCAAATATATCTCGTAGTAATGTCACGGACTATATATAACTACGCCGACTTGTTCGTATTATAAACTTAAATTTACTGTAATTTGTTCCCATACAACATGTATAGTTGGGAAATTAGGAATTAATATCTACATACATGTCGTGTATATAAACTACGATTATTATACAGACTGTGACGGAAAGGGAAACATATAGCAATAGCATTCGTCACACTAAATAATTTTACCCAAGAAACCTATGATGTTTGAATTTTTGTATTACTAAATCACATTTAAATAATAGATTTGAATGGAAATCTAATGCATTATCACTCACGTATCTTACACGTTTATATATATATATATATATATATATATATATATATATTATATATATATATATATTTTATTAGCTGTCTGTAACGTATTAATCAAGCATACGATCCATAAGTATAGGAAATTTTAGATAGTAGAAAGGACAAATGAACCATATTTTGGATTAAAACATGGACTGTTTTTTAATCGCATCGCACGTGAGCAACGTCGCAAAAACGTGGCTAATTTTCTAATCAAGGCCCTTATCGTTGTACCCTTTCCATAACACCCTGTTTACCAACATCATTCAACGTTACTTACATCAAATATCTACATATGAGTGTCTTCTGGTGTGAAAGAGTCGCTGTGGAGACTCGTGTGCGGTGCGGTTGACGTCAGGCGCCGACAATGGCGACGGTGGGGTGAGGCGGCGTCGGCGGGGGCGGCGGGGCCGGACGTCACGCGCGAGGGCTTGGCTTCTCACCCATGCATTTGGCCAACTCAGACATAAGCTCACTGTAACGTAAAAGTAAACAAAATCATAAGCATATTTTTAATGTTTTTTACCAGTAAAACTAAGTATTTTCCAAGAAACATGCACCAATAAATGATTAATTTAAAAATCTTCATATTATTACATCTAGATACATCGTGTTAATATGGCAGGCTCAACATTTGTTGTCCATATTTCTAATAAGCTCCTAAAGTAGTTACCTGTCATAGAAGTCTATAGGCGACGGTTACCACTTTCCATCAGGTGGGCCGTCAGTTTGTTTTCGATTCCAATTTCCTTAAAAAAAAGTTGATGTGACCCATTCTCTCAATCAGCATCCAGAGACAATTTAAGTCACAAATTGGTATCTTAATCACGTCGCCATTTTATATCGTTTTTAACCTAAATATAAGCAAGTTTCTAGCAAATACTCGCTCTCTACACATAGAGCAGATTCCAATCCAGCAAACAAGCATCGCGATATCACCATGTTCATGGCAAAATAACAGTCAAAAATTTGTGTCTTGGTCACGGCACATTTTCGTACCGTTGCTCAATTCAAAAACAGTGTGGTTTCATGTTACTAGCGAACATGTAGAGCAGTCATCAATCGCCAAGGTAGGTGCGGTACACATCTACCACCACCAGCATAGAAAAATAAGTCATATATTTGAATAATTAAATTGTATATTGTGTTACCTAAATATGAGCGGATCCATATTCCTGGCGAGCATGTAAAGCAGCCACCAGTCACCGAGATCGGTGCGACGTGACACCACCACTGCTGTGTCCATGGCGATGGTGCGTGAGCGCGCATGCAGTAGCCGCGGACGTATCGACGGCATGAAGATTATCACCAGTCTGGGGGAATATAGGAGCAACATGTTAAATATTGATCAATTTCATAATTTTGCGTTAATCTATAAATTTGTTTGTGAACCTCAATTGAAATTAATCCATAAACATCGATTGTGAAAGAAGAATATTATTAAGTATATTATACAGCACATACTGTGCTTAGAGGAATTCTTCAATATGATGCCCACGGCTACTTTCTACCATCGGATGGCTCGCCATCGATAGGGAGTGCACGCTCATACCCTATAGTCTAAATAGTCGCGTACAACGCGAATTCAGAATTTTTTCTCCCACAAACACTCAGGTTATAGAATGAGTTCCCCACCGAGGTTTTCCCAAAAGACTACATACAGCATGGGATTCTTCAAAAGGGGGGTAAAGAGGTTTCATTAGGATTGGCAACGCGTGCGTAATACCCCTAGTATTGCAGGCGTTTATAGGTTACGGTAACCGCTCACCATCAGATGAGTCGTATGCTTGTTAGCCACCTCAATGGTATAAAAATACAGTTTTTTAAATAAAGATTTGAACATGATCATGTAGAAAAATTCCTTCTATCTCACCAGGTCTCATATAAAATATTATCAAGTGTCCAATGAATATTTAAAATTTATCATTATAGTTAGTAATTATGTAGACAGTTATATTTATTTATCATCATAAATTAAGATAACAAACAAGACAATTAACAACAATATGACAAAACAACCCCTTATCACCTGCTGTAAACACATTATAAATTCCATTATTCAGTGAGATAACTAGAATGCCCTTTATACAGAAAGGTACTTTCTATACAATAAATAACACCGTTTTGTATACTTATTTTTTTTATATAACTTAGAATGGCAAACAAGCTGACGGTCCACCTGATGGAAAGTGGTAACCGTCGCCTATAAACAGGAGCAGTACCATGAACACAACAGAGTATACTGTTTCGCCCATGATACCCCCCCATGCGTTGGCATTCCTGAGGACTCAGGTGTTATTCCTCTATACCCTGTAAATTCACGCCATATCCCACCCTTCAAACCGAAACACAGCCATGCAAACACAACTGCTTTACGATAATAGTTATTGGCAATAAGAATTATATCATTCAGCTAAAATATTTTGCTTCTTTCGATATATCATCATATAAACTGTATTTATATATTATTTTACTATATTAAAGGCTCCAGTAGTTGGATGCTTCTAATATATACTTTGCATTTTGTTTGATTCCTTTTATGTATTTACTGTGTCTGACTTGCGCCATCTACCTTTCTCTCTGTACTTATCCATTATTTATGCCAGGTTGTTTGTAAGAGATTGCTTTTAGCGATAAGGCCGCCTTTTGTATATGCACATTCTGTATAAATACTCCTTGTATACACCTCTACTGTGCGCAATAAAGAGTTTATTATTATTATTATATACTTTTAAAAGAAGTAAAGATCATATCAACTTACCTGTATACAATCAGCAAGGACAGCACCACTAGCAGTATGATGTACCAGAACCAGAGGAAGACATATGTCTTCTCGTTGACGATGTTCAGCGGCAATATACAGAGGCTGTCGTGGGTCTGTATGCTGCCGGACGCACCGAACTTGTGGAATGTACATTTTGTAACGCGTGGGAACACGTAAATCATGGGGTCGTATCTGGAACATTGGAAAATGAACCTTAATCGTACGTTACATGGTTGAATGTTACGATATCTATTATGATCTTAAACATAATTGAAAAAATAAGGCACAACACTTTTGTTTTAGGGAGAGCTCGGATTCATTTCACGGCTGAACCCTACATGCCCTTATCAGATAGTTTTTTTTTTTTTTTTATGCAACTTAGAATGGCAAACAAGCTGACGACTCACCTAATGAAAAGTGGTAACCGTCACCTATAGACATCAACAGTACCATGGACATGACAGAGTATACTGTTTCGTCCATGATACTACCCATGCGTTGCCATTTCTGATTCTAAGGTGTTATGCCTCTGTACCCTGTAAATTGACTGCCATATCTCACCCTTCAAACCGAAATACAGCCTTGCAAGCATAACTACATCACGGTAGAAACACGAATGGGACAGAGATATCCAAGCAAATGACTTCTGTACAGTCTCCCGCTGGTAAAATAGATCCTATACTACCAATGAATATGTATCATGTATCTAAAATGTATTGAGATATAAAGCGAGTTACAAAAGCAGTGAAAGATTCATATAATTGGAAATATAGCACCCTGCCTACCTCGTAAGGGGGCTGGTATAAAAATAGTTACGCAGTACATCAACGTGTGCCTGACAAAAGACAAAAGGCAACATCGAACGTTGTTTTTTAAAACTTGTAATAGGCATTCTACATTTTTTATTTTTCTATCCGTTGTCAAAATCTTATAAAAACTATAGTTTGTTATATTATACTATTGTTTGTTATATTGTTAAAGATATAGCTCGTTCTGTAAATTTTATTAAATTTCTTATTAATATAAAGTTATTTCTCAATTTTTCGAGTATTTTATTGCGCCACATCTTAATCTCATCTTAAAAGACACGACGATTTAATTATAACACAAAAATTTCAAATATATCATATCACTAAGAACATTCATATATTTCTATAAAATTTTCGAAAGTTAAACATAAAAAAAATCTCTTAGGTTTTTATTTATAACACAGGGAGCAAACGAGAATGCGGCTCACTTGATGGTAAGCGACTACCGCCGCCCATGATCACCCGCAACACCAAAGGCATTGCAGGTGTGCTGCCAGTTTTTTACAAAGGAATATGCTCTTTTCTCGAGGGTTACGATGCCGTATCGGTTCAGAATACAACTGTTATTACCATGATATTTTATACTCAACTCATTTTGTAAAGTATTTACGCATAATACCTTTCTGCTTATTAATGAACTAGCGACCCGTCCCGGCTTCGCACGGGTGGACATTTTTACAACATTTTAAATATTGATTATTGTGACATAACGATAATAGTTGGACATATAGTATTGCGAAGTTTTTTGTAGTTATTGATATTTTCTTCAATATTGTACAACATACTTTTGTTCTATGCGCACGCGACAAAAGATATTTTTTAGCATTTTTTTTACACCTTGAGTTACGTTACTAAAGTTTTAATAAGGATCCCTTATCTTTTCTAGCAATAAATATAGCGTATGTTACTCACGGTGAATATAGCTTTCTAATGGTAAAAGAATTTTTGAAATCGGCAAAGTAGTTTTTGAGTTTATTCATTACAAACATACACACAAAAATACAAATCTTTCCTCTTTATAATATTAGTGTAGATGAGTACGTACTCAACTCACTTTGTAAATTATTTACGCATTATACCTTTCTGCTTATTATTAAATTAAAGTGTTAAAAACAAACAAACATTGCGACTATATCTTAAATAGTTTTATATTTTACCTTTCTTCTTGAGGCACTTCACTGTATCCCAGGACCCTGGTGCCGTAAGACAGAAACTCGCCATCAAAGAAGCTGTCCATCATCCACAACTGCAAGCTGATATTGATCAGACATAGCAACTCACAGCCCCAGTACCGTAGCGCGTAGAATTTGTGCGTCTGTAATGAAAAAAAATTAGACAATTAGTCCATTATACCAGAGGGACTTTGTACGTCGTGTATAAGTCGTTTGCTTGGCCACCTCTATCCTATTCGTGTTTCTACCGTGAAGCAGTTATTTGCATGACTGTGTTTCGGTTTGAAAGGTGGGATATGGCAGTGAATTGACAGAGTACAGAGAAATAACACCTGACTCCTCAGGAATGGTAACGCATGGGGGGTATCAGGGGCGAAACAGTATACTCTGTTATGTTAAAAAAATCTAGTATTTACTTTAATCACCAGTACAAAAGTCTGCAGTGAGCAGCTATATACCACGATGTCTATAATTTTCTTTTTCAATAGATGGTAATTACCATTTTAGATTATATAAAAAAGCTCTTTACTCAAATCATCCTTCGTGGAAGTGATGTAAGTGTTATATTTAATACTAGCTGTCGCCTGCGACTTCGTCCGCGTTTCCGTCGTTTTTCGTAAAATAAGTAGCCTATGTCCTTCCTCACAGTTCAGTGGTTTTGATGTAACAGACACATTTCCCTTCACTGCTCTGCTCCTATTGATCGTAGCGTGAGGAAAAGTATACTATAATCTGGCCAGGGGTATGAAGAATAATTGTACCAAGTTTCGTTAAAATCCGTTGAGTAGTTTTTGTTTCTATAACAAACATACAGACAAACAGACAAAAATTTAACTTATAGTATTTTGCATCAATATCGATCACTAATCACCCCGTCATAGTTATTTTGGAAATATATTTAATGTACAGAATTGACCTCTCTACAGGTTTATAATAAGTATAGATAGATTTTATAAAGACATTTTTGTAAGTATATAAACTTACCAAAAGAACGTTATGTTTAAACAATTGACAGGTACTAATTTGTATGACATATGAATAATATTTACTTATGCCATACCATATAAGATATGCTTACATCTTAAAAGGATTTAGTGTAACGTAATGCGTAATATGAGTTTTAAATAACACATGATATCTAATTATTTCGTCTAGGAATAGAAGTTTCCTTGTTTGTGATTTGTCATATCGCTTTAGGATAAGGCAACGAAAATAAATAAAATATAATAAATATAACTACATACAGGATGTATCCAACGATCGCTTATCGAACATGCAAAATATCTTTTGTTCGGGAAAAGTTATAGTTATTGAATCATTTAAATATCTTTAGGACAAAATTGATGTCATTACTATTAGAAAGGTGCCTGTACTCAATTGACGAATTCTAATTATAGTAAATTATATATATATATATATATATATATATATATATATATATATATATATATATATATATATATATATATATATATATATATATATATATATATATATATATATATATATATATATATATATATATATAAATTTGATATATATATATATATATATATATATAGATTATGTTAAGAGATGACTGTAATATTTGTTTTATGCTTAATTTAATTTATATTTTATGTACTGTATGAAATTATTGTATCTACTATGACATTCAAATACAAAATTTTGTTTATGAATAAATAAAATTAAAAAAAAATCATGTTGAATTATAATTATTTATATCAAATTCAAGAATTCCGATTTGAATGCTGTCCCTCTTAAAATTTCACTAACTCCTGGCATCGAGCATCGATAAACACACAAAACAAACAAATTTTAATAACAAGCAACTAAAAAGGACATTCTTGTCTCTGAGAACACAAATGCACCATTGATATTTGAAAACCCATTAGTTTTCAATTCGTGTCAATACAAGTTCAGATATAGGCACAATGCGTCCATTATGCGGTAGATAGTATGAATATGGAATGCGGTGGCATCAGAAGCTTAATAACTTGTGGGTCACAGGCCAAGAGACCAATTGACTTCATATAACGAGCATTCCGCTGAGTGACCCCATTAGCATACTGTATAGGGACACCGTTCGATGTGGGAGACAGGGAGATATGATCAAACTATAATTGTACTTCTAAACTGCATCACTGTTTCGAAGTTTTTTTTTTTTTTTTTTTAAACACAGCCCATGTTACATGCTAATAATATAGCTTTCTGTAGGTGGAAGATTTTTATTTAAATTCGGGTAATAATTTTTAGAGTTAACAAACAGTTTAGACATACAAGTGAAATAAAAGTCGTTAACCGTGCATTAAACCCCTTTATGATATAAAAATAAGAACACAAATATACTAGAAAACTAATACTTACTACAATACTATTTTAGCCATTAAACTGTTATCACTCTCTTTTAAATTGGGAATGTAATAAAAGAAAGAGACAAAACAGTTCAAGTGTCATAAATCTATTTTAAATAGATTTATGAGACGTTGATGTTTTTTATGAATAAAGGCGTGAGAATTTACCCATGCTATAAAATATATTAGGATAGAAAATTTGTAAATATTAAAAAAGTTCCTTATTAAAAAAAAACGTCAAACCTCCAAAACTAAAGTAAGCTTTGATGCTAAATTCCTTATTTGAAAAGTGACAAAACAGTGTAATTTAAAAAAAAAACAAAAATATTCTACAAACCTTTCGTAGAATATTTTTGTTTTTATGAATAAGAGGGTACATGGATTCTTTTAAAAATAAATGAGAAATATATTCAGCAATAAATTGCTAAGCAGATTAGCGATTTCAATAATGGTAACTAGTGTAATTTTAGTTGTTAAATAAATAAATAAAATTATTATTTTCAGTGTTTATTCAAAATTCATGGAGACTTTGTACAAAAGTCGATTGCTTGGGTACCTCTGTCCCATTCGTGTTTCTACCGTGAAGCAGTTGTGTTTACATGGCTGTGTTTCGGTTTGAAGGATGGGATATGGCAGTGAATTTACAGGGTACAGAGGAATAACACCTGAGTCCTCAGGAATGGCAACGCATGGGGGTATCATGGGCGAAACAGTATACTCTGTTATGTCCATGGTACTGCTCATGTCTATAGACATTTTTAATTTAATTACTAACAATCCCCCCCCCCCACTTGTAAAGCTATCTATGATATATAAAGTCAATTGTCAAATATACATTCATCTGCACCTTTTTAGCTACTTTTTTTCTTTTTTTTTTTTTGCTGTTTCTGTAATTGTCAGAACAAGGTTTGTGTAAAAGGACATATTTGAAAAATCGTGTCGCAATAATGACTTTAAGTTGAAATAATTTATATTTGTAGCGATCAGTCTTTATTATTATCGAGGACGACAGATGCATGCCGCTATAGTTGTTGCACCTGGCGTTTCGTGCGTGTGCTCCCTGGTATAGGCTAGTCTATTTTAATCCAAGGGTAGCTCTATTGACGGTTGATAAACTAGTAACTATTGACACAACTTTTTGTACACGTTGCACGCGAATAATTTATAATGATGAAATTCAAATCATTACGAAAATGAACCTTATTCTCAAATGAAAAAGATCGAAAAATATCAAAACACTATAAATTATCTAATACTAAGAGTAGGGGGAAAGGGATTGTTGGTAATGGGGCCTAACTGACCTACTGCTAGCAATACACCCTGTCAGGTCGACCTCCACGCGGTTCCCCCTGAAAACAATCGTGGTTAATTCTAGTGGAATTCGTCACGATGGGCTAACTGACCTGCTTTCATTGTCACCTATCATCCTTCACTGGTGCCCCGCCAAAGTATACCGATAGCGCAGGCGGGGTTACCATTCCATTATCACCCATTAAAAAAAAATACTAAGAGTAACTTGATAGATAAGCGCGTCGTCTTAAAATAATCAGTTATTTAAATAAAACTTTTTTAAAAGACCATTTCATTTTCACTTGGTATATATGGCATTTTTTTTTAATGGATGATAATGGAATGGTAACCCCATCCGCGCTATCGGTATACACCGCCGGGGCACCAGTGAAGGATGATAGGTGAAGATGAAGCAGATCAGTTGGCCCATCGTGACGAATTTAACAAGAATTGTTCACGATGGTTTCCAGGGGGAACCACGTGGAGGTCGACCTAATAAGGCATAATGCTAACAATGGGGTTGTCAAACTCTATTGATAACAATCCCTTTCCCCCCCGGTATATATGGCATTGCCGCCATAGAATGGGCCACCGCTTCCTTTGTCAGTGTAGTAAGATATGACTAAGGGAACATAATCGTCGAGGGATGAGTAGCATAGCGTCTCTCTTATAACATAACCAAAATCTTGTTAGTAATGGGGATTCTAACTGCCTCGTTGTTAGCAATACAGGGTGTATTCAGGTCAACCTCCTCGCGGTTGCTCCTAGAAACCATCATAGTTAAATCTAGTGAATTTTGTCACGATGGGCTAATTGACCTGCTTTCATCGTCGCCTATCATCCCTCACTGGTGCCCCGCCAGCATTATACCGATAGCGTAGGCGGGGTTACCATTTAATTATCACCCATTAAGGGTGTTAATTAAATGGTAACCCTATGGTATGGTAAAAAGCCTAACTACGATTGCCAACACGCCTGCCAAATGTTTTTTTTTTTATACAACTTAGAATGGCAAACAAGCTGACGGCCTACCTGATGGAAAGCGGTAACCGTCGCCTCTACACATGAGCAGTACCATGGACATAACAGAGTATACTGTTTCGCCCATGATACCCCCCATGCGTTGCCATTCCTGAGGACTCAGGTGTTATTTCTCTGTACCCTGTAAATTCACGCAATATCTGACCCTTCAAACCGAAACACAGCCATGCAAACACAACTGATTCACTGTAGAAACACGAATGAGACAGAGATACCCAAGCAATCGACTTTTGTACAGTCTCCCTCTGGTAAACGTGGTAACTACTGTCAAAACCTCCCAAGGAGAAGGCCTATGTTCAGCAGTGGACAGTAAATGGCTGTTATAAGAATGATTTCGACGTCACCTTGCATATATACAAACTATATATATATACGTTTGCATACTATCATATCATCAGACAGGCCGTATGATACAGAATTTACAAGACACATGGTAAATTCGTAATAATTACGTGTACTGCATCGAGTAGCATTGTTTCGATCCGAGTACTTACATGCACGTTAGAACCTGCAATCATGCGCACAATGTGGGCAATGCATCATTATGCATCACGCCTGCATCCTGTCACACAATGCAACCGAGTGTCGTGTGCCTTGCTATCATTGAATTTGAAAAGGTGAAGATATGGCATTACTGGTTACGATCTGTGACTACATTTTTTTTTAA
Source organism: Galleria mellonella (assembly GCF_026898425.1). NCBI lineage: Eukaryota > Metazoa > Arthropoda > Insecta > Lepidoptera > Pyralidae > Galleria > Galleria mellonella. The sequence continues at coordinate 1,136,110 of NW_026442180.1, forward strand.
TGGATGATAATAGAATGGTAATCCCGCCTGCATTGTCGTATATGCTGACGGGGCACCATTGAAGGATGACAGGTGAGTATGAAAGCAGATCAGTTGGCCTATCCAGACGAATTCAAGAAGAATTAACCACGACTGTTTCCAGGAAAATAGCCTAGAAGTCTACCTGATAAGGTGGCATTGCCAGCAATGGCGCGTTTAAACCCCATTACTAACAATCCCTTTCCCCCTACAATTTATAACTACTCTACAAATACTACCAATATTCTAATATTTTGAGCCAGTATCTACAACTAGACTTATTTGCCTCCAATTTGAATAATTTTCTGATACAGTTTTCAATACATTGTCCACACAAATAATGTTTGATCCTGGGCACACGTGGTTTTGATGGCTTCAGCCATCAAAAACGGTGTGTTTATTAGAACTAAATCAGAAAGTAAATTTATAATTTACTAAATAACAGAAATACGAGTGTAATCGCAGAGACACGCTTGCGCAAACACCGAACGGAAGAAAGAATCAACGACAACCCTCGTTACATTTTTTACTAGATACATAGACTATAAGAAATTGGGACCCTGCACATTAAGAATAAATTATGTTTAATTGAACTGAATCTCATTTTTATAGATTTAGACATAGTTGAAGCATTTAATATAATATAAACACATATGATAAAGTTATAACGGTTATTTATATCATATTCTATATATTCTTAAATTCTACTCGTACGTAATTTTATACTTTTTTTTTTATACAACTTAGAATGGCAAACAAGCTGACGGCCCACCTGATGGAAAGTGGTAACCGTCGCCTATAGACATGAGCAGTACCATGAACATAAGAGTGTACTGTTTCGCCCATGATACCCCCCATGCGTTGCCATTCCTGAGGACTCAGGTGTTATTCCTCTGTACCCTGTAAATTCACACCATATTCCTCCCTTCAAACCGAAACACAGCCATGCAAACACAACTGCTTCACGGTAGAAACACGAATGGGATACGAATACTTGCAGGAATATAAAAAAAAAAGTGATTGATATTGTCTACACTCCAAACTGTAATAACTAATTGCAGATCACCAATTACAATGTTCTACTAACTACCTATTAGTACGAATGTTTCCAAAGACTATTATGTGCATGAAGCAAAAACTGGACCACAATTAAACATGTTCCGATAACGTTAAAAAAAAACTCCAAAACTCGTTTTAAAACACAGCGATGTTAGCCAGATGTTTTTGCTTCTGTTTTTTGCGCATCCTGCTTGCCGTCCGAGAATCGACCTTGAAGTGGTAGCCCTATAGATTTTATCCTTTTAACAATGGTTCAGACGACCTACGTGACGCAGTGGTAGGTGGTAGGTGCTTCGCTTCATTTCGCTTTGCGTAAATGATGTCTCGGATCCAATTTTCGCTCGGATCTATTTACGAAATTTCTTTTTTAAACTGACTGTAAGTCGTAAACATATTTACTATCCCAAGTTCTTGAAAACAATGCTTGAGCACTAAGCAATTGGTGTCATCATAAGGCACTTTTTCAATATAACACGTCATCAGCTATTGAAGGCACCCTCAAATTCTGTTTAACAAAGACATCTGTATTAAATTTGAATTGTAGAATATTGAACTTTAATGTCTGAATGGTTAGTGTTGAAAGTACATTGTATGAGCAAATACAAATTTCATTGTACGTCACCCTTCGTATATTACGAGAGATCGTGTAGTCGCAGCGTTTATTTCAAGGGGATGGTAAATGGTATTCCATTGTGTATTTTTAGTGCCAGAGCATCAAAGCCCCTACTGACAGGCTAATTCTACATAATGCTGCATACAGTTCGTACTCGGTCCAATCTTGGTCTCGTACTTTCCCGGACTTTTTGAATAGATGTAATTTGTGATATTTGACACTGCAAAGGCATAACATTGACTTACTATTCGTGATTGTAATTTGAAGTAATTGGTTTTGTTGATGTTATTATGACTTATTTTGGATATTATAAAAAAAAAAAACATTTACACACCGAAATGGTAAATATTGCTAAACAACTATAACTTAAGATCTGCTACTGGCATTCACCAATTCTTTGTAAATAAATTATTTTTTTACTAGCGATCCGCCCCTACATCGCAAGAATAAGATTTCTCTTACCTTATTTCTATATATCCTTTTTAGGATATAAAGATAAATTCGCCCTATTAATAGCAGCAGCATCTCTCTTTGAACATCACTAAAAGCCAAGCTGTGGTTGCTAACTCATCTGCCAAGTGTGGCAACTACTGGCAAAACCCCCCTTAAGGGGGAGGCTATGTTCAGCAGGGGACAAATAACAGCTGATACAATCCAATGAATATAATAAATACAAAATTATGTAACAGGGGATGGATGGATAAATGGGTGGATGTTTGTAACTCTTTCACACAAAAATTACTGAATGAATTTAAATGAAATTTGGAATACAAGCAGGTTACGAGTATATCCCTACTTATAACACTTTATGTTATTTATTATTATTTATTTATGTTATTCGATTAACGCGAGCGGAGCCGCGGAATTTAGCTAATATTTTATATTAGCTTTAATAGGGAAATTTTTGATACTTTGGATTAATGTAATTTTCGCAAGGATCTCTAATTTTTTTGATAATATATATATATATATATATATATATATATATATATATATATATATATATATATATATATATATATATATATATAATAAAATATACATCAGATTTTATGTTTAACTTTCAAGAATACAATTGTTCAATTGCATCCAATTTGCATACTGCACGTATATCTTGTGTATTGAAGGAACTAACATACTGACGGACAAAATATCTTAAAATTATTGTTTGAACTTCTATCGCCCTTATTAAGACGCCTCATATTTTTTTTTTTCAATTATCTTCCACTTTTGGCTGTATGATCCCGGCATAGGATAGGCCACCACTTCCTTTGGGTGTCGTAAGCATCGTCTAAGGGAGAGTGTGGGATGGACAGCAGCGTGTCCCTCTTAAAACATCTCTAAAGTCTGACTGCGGTTGCCAATCCGCCTGCAAAGCGTGGCAACTACTGGCAAAACTTCCAAGGGGGAGGCCTATGTTCAGCAGTGGACAGCAGGTAGAAGGATGATATGATGATGATGATGATGATGATGATGAGCTTCTATTTACTGACATCGTCTAGATACAATTGTATTCGATTATTTTAGTGAGATTCCTTTAGTGTCAGGAATATTTACTATCGCTAGATTTGGGTTTGTTGTAACTATACCTTGTTTTTACTCCCTTTGTATAGTACTTTAAAATGTTTTCTATCGACAAGTCACGACCGAGTGTCACGCTTTCCGCCGTCACGCGTATCATAGCTTCCCGGGAACCGATTTCATGGTACATTTTGTAAATCAACCATTTAGTTCTGTGAAACAAGTGGATGTCAATAAACCCTACTGTTTTTAATAAGATTTGGCTGTTTATTCCAATCATATTTATTTTCAAGCGACTTTTTTTTTTACAACACAGGGGGCAAACGAGCATGCGGCTCACCTGATGGTAAGTGACTACCGCCGCCCATGGTCACCCACAACACCTACGGCATTGCAGGTGTGTTGCTGCCAAACGACTTCATAAACAATGAAGTTCTTAATTATATATATATATTTTTTTTATGTTTGTTATCTCATACCTCGGTCAGTTGTAAAACGATTTGGATTTTTTTTTATCTAAAAGGAAATACTTACAGGTTGGTCCTGTAGAAATTTTATCAAAATCGGTCCAGTAGTTTAACTTCTAAACCAAAAAACTGGTTTTGTCACAATTGAAGTCGGTTTTTTGTGGGATAATCTTTTATGATTACAATCAACAGCTCAATGTTGATTCAATAATGTCACGATTGACATAAGTCTTTTTCGAGCAAAATCTAGTTTTCTGCCAATAGGAGTTTATACCAGATTTTAGATTTTATACCATAGGGAGACTTTGTACAGAACTCATTTGCTTATTCACCTCTGTCCTATTCGTGTTTCTACTGTGAAGCAGTTGTATTTGCATGGCTGTTTCGGTTCGAAGGGTGGGAATGACAATGCATGGGGGGTATCATGGGCGAAACAGTATACTCTGTTATGTCCATGGTACTGTTCATGTCTATAGGCGACGGTTACCACTTTGCATAAAAAAAAATCTTATGTCTGTACTTTGAACGTAGCAAGTACGCATGCGCAATTAGATTACATCAACAATATAGAAGTGCAGTAAGTACGCATTTCGCATAATATTAATATCTTATGTTAGGTACGTACTAACGAGAATATGTTACATAAGAGATGCAGTTCCACGTAAGCACGAAAGGGTCAATTTACTGTCAATGTAATGGAGATTATGGTAAACGGTAATATAAGCTGCTGACTCGATTACATGTCTTTATTGGAGTGTACTTTTCAAGGTTTAGGTTTTTGATGGATGATGTAATTTTTTTTTATATTAGCAATTAAGATTGTTTCATAAAAAATAAAACTGAATTCAATTACGGTAAAAATTGTGATTTCAAAAATTTTGATTTAAAAACTACATTACTAAACCGTGAATGACAAAATTTGGACCAATCTGTACATTTTTCAAATCGATTTTTAACTAACAAAATTATGAAGTAACAAACAGAAAAAACAACCAAATTGAGAAATGCCTACTTTTTGAAGTCTGGTAAGCGACTTCAAAATGTCAAATAGTAGTCAGGTGTGAGTTGAACTCACACACCAAGGGTTCCGTACATAAATGCATACGACATAAAATGACCTTTATAACATTTTTCTGACAAAATTAACACCTAATAATTATTATTACTGACACTGCAATTCGTAATTTCTTATTTTTAGCCGTAACTATGGCTTAAAACTGAACTGCATAACAAGTTTGCTTCCAAAGGTTTTTTGATAATTTCTCAAAAACGGTACTAGTTAGAAACATCGTTTTATTTTTCCCGTATCATTTACGTATACCATTATAAGCTGTAATTATTTTGGATTTTACGCTTCAGAAAATTCGGATATAAGGAGGCTTAAATTTTTTTTCTCATACTTTTAGATTATACCTAAAAAACTACGCTGTATAAAAATCAGTTATAAAATGTACAAATAAAACTCTTATATGATACTCCACTTAGACTGATAGGTAAATTTTGAAATTTTGTTTATCCATTTTAAACTTCCTACCAAAGAAAATAAAAATATTTTTAAACTATTTCCATTGCAATATGTGCGAACGTATAATATGTAAAAGTATTTCAAATTTCAAATCGATAGCATTAGTAGCTACAGACAGACGGACGAACAGACAAAGTCGCACCGTAAAAGTTCCCTTGCACCTTTTTGGTACGGAACCTTAAAAAAGAACTAGTCGTATATACAAAAGAAAATATTCCCCTAATAATATACGGCCTGAAAAAGACTTCGGATGAAGTCGAAACAATCGTCGAAAACGGCCTTCCTCTAATAATTATCATTGTCATCCATTAAAAAAAATCGGGTTATATATAATATATATACAGACAAGAGAATATTAATTCATAAACACTCCAAGGCCTTGTAAAAGGACGCGTCATTGACAAAACCCGCTCCCCACAATACCTTTTACGGTACGAGGCGAGTTCGCCCGGTGAACCGCAGAGTGCAACCTGTTGCACAGGCGCTCTCAAGTGCACCACGCGCTCACCTTGTCACACAGACAGGCGGCTGAATGCGTTAAGAGCCAGTTATTTTATATATATATTGCAAACTGATATTGTTATATAATACCAAAGGGGGACTGTACAAAAATCGATTGCTTGGGTACCTCTGTCCCATTCGTGTTTCTACCGTGAAGCAGTTGTGTTTCGGTTTGAAGGGTGGGATATGACAGTACACTTACAGTTTACAGAGGAACAACATCTGAGTCTCCAGGAATGGCAACGTATAGGGGGGTATCATGAGCGAAACAGTACACTCTGTTATGTCCATGGTTACTACTCATGTCTATAGGCGACGGTTACCACTTTCCATCAGGTGGGCCGTCAGCTTGTTTGCCATTCTAAGTTGTATAAAAAAAAAAACTAAGAACCGTTTATGTCATCATGGTATGAACATAGTGATATAAATAAAGATGTTACGTTAGGTACTGTTATATAATAATAAAAACATATCGCAAAGTATTTTAGTACCTAGACCTATATTTACTTTTCCTCTTCCGAGTACAGTGACCTGATAACGACCTTGATTGTAGATTTATTATAATTGCATACCAATAAAACTTGTTTCCTTATTAAAATTATACCTTCATTGTACCTATACATTTAAAACTCTATTATTAGTTAGGTATATTTTAAAATTTTTGATTAACAAACATATAAACCTTTTTTTTAAACTTTCACATTTATATACAACTAGCCAATCACTCCAACTTAATCAGTTTCTTTTTTAAATAATAATACTGCCCATATATTTCTTTTTATGTGTGAAAATGGTATGGCAACCCCGCCTGCGCAAACGGGATACGCTGGCGGAGCATCAGTGAAGGGTGATAGATGAGAATGAAAACAGGCCAGTTAGCCCATCATGATGCATTCATCAGGAATTAACCATGATAGTTTCCAGCGAGAACCGTGAGGAGATCGACCTAGTTGGATATATTGCTAGCAATGGGATTCTCAGTCTCCATTACTAACAATCCCTTTCCCCCCGGCTAACTGCAGTTGCCAATACCGCCTATATTACCTAATACATTTACGAGAGGGGAAAGGGATTGTTGGCAATGGAGTTTGACAGCCCCATTGCTGGCAATATGCCCTATTAGGTCGACCTCCACCTGGAAACCATCGTGAACAATTCTTGTTGAATTCGTCACGATGGGCTAACTGACCTGCTTTATCCTCACCTATTATCCTTCACTGGTGCCCCGCCGGTGTATACCGATAGCGCGGGTGGGGTTACCATTCCATTATCATCCATTAAAATCCTTAAGTCAATGACCTAATCAATCACTATGACATTTGGTACAGGAGTGTGTACTATACGAAGTGGAGAAAGTCATAGGTCATACTTTTTATCCCGGTCAATGAACACCGGTCACGCAGACGAAGTCGCATGTAAAACCTTGTATTACAATATTTTGTCCCGATTGAAGTTGCAGTTAATTATTTTTTATTAACAACATGCCCTACTAGGCACTCTCTTTGAGTTAAGTCGTCACACAATTTCTGTTCAATTTATCCAAATAGCAAAATATCAAAACGTTTAGCGTGGGAATGCAAATAAACGATATCAGTATTGGGAAATCAAGTCTCGCGCTTGATACGTACATATGTGATGCATTTTTACAGCGAATTCTTTCATTTACCAGCAATTTCGTCGAACCATATCAATTTCAGCGGACGTTGAATACTAAAAATTGCATTTAAAATCCGTCAACAATATTACCAATTCTTGAAACATAGTGAGCACAATGAACTGTATGTTCAGTAATAAATTATTTATTTATCTTTCAGTATATGTTACCGAGAACTAAATTAAACTTTACTTTTTTGGATAAATATGAAAGATTGAATTGTTAATCAAAAACATTTTAACGGCTGAATAGGTTTAAATGAAATTTATTAAACAGATAGGCCATATCCTAGACGAGTAGCTTTGATTATAAATTCTCGCGAACAAAAACACGGCATACAATTAGTATTAATGAATTAATCGTCAAGTTGACCACCAAGTGTTTAGTGGTATTTACCATCCTTTAAAAGTGCTTATAAATAACATTATTGATCAGTGGAATGAGTTCGATTCCCGGCCGAAGCAAAATTTCCTCATCATAATGATATCATTGAAGGATATCAAACCGGAACTCAATATAATGATTCACGGTTTAAACCCATAAATATGCAGATTGTAGAAGGGTTGAAGTCCAATGGTTGGTGACCAGTGAATCATATTTCTCTGAAGTTCATTATAATATGTATATATTTCCGCAGTCAACTTGTCATTATTAATAGTATGCACCTGTATTTGTAGATGAAAATGGGATGGTAACCTTACCTGCGCTTCTGATTTACGCACGCGGGGCATTAGCAAGGGATGATGACACTGAGGGATGATAGGTGAGGATGAAGTTGAATCAGTTAGCCCAAGGTAACGAATTCATCAAGAACTAATCACAATTTCCAAGAAGACGACGTGGAGATCGACTTGACAGTATATATTTTTCATCTCCTCCCCCTATTGATTCGATGAACCATAAAAATGCAGTAGAATAGATTCTATTTTGGATCGATTATAAATCAAGATCATAATGACTGTATTAAAAGCTAACAAAACCAAAGATAGAAATTCCACCATACAAAAAATACAATGACCTAATAAGGAAACTGTAATTATACCTATTGTCCTTGAGTATTATATAATAGATCGACACAACCAGACAGTGTTGTTAATATGTATGACATAATTAGTCATCAAGGTTGGAAATCAGCTGTTGGATTCGTCATTGTTCAAGATCAGGCATTTTTTTTATGGGTGATAATGGTATAGTAACCCCGCCTGCGCTAACGGGATACGCTGGCGGAGCACCAGTGAAGGGTGATAGATGAGAATGAAAACAGGCCAGTTAGCCCATCATGATGAATTCATCAGGAATTAACCATGATAGTTTCCAGGGAAAACCGCGAGGAGATCGACCTGGTTGGGTATATTGCTAGCAATGGGACTCTCAGTCACCATTACTAACAATCCCTTTCCCCCCTAAGATCAGGCATTATAGGAATTTTAATAAAAAGTAAAATTTTTCGCACTTGCAATATTAGAACCATAGACATAGACCGTTTATCCGTTACAAGGTCAAATATTCGAATTATAAAACTTGAGGCACGGGTAAGCATTTTATTTCGTCAAGAGCTTCTCAACTTCAAGTGCAAACAGTCATCAATGATAATTATGGTGGTAAAGGAGTTAAAACCAGCTTTACACGTCATCATACGCTTCAACCTATACCCGGCGAAAAAACTGTCTCAGCGCGAGATGCCTGTTGAGTCTCTTTGCTTGAATCCATAGAACTGCAAAGAATATTTTTTTGCAAAACAGAAGATGCTAATATAATTATTCCAATTAATAGAAAATAACTAGAACACTCTCACAAGATTAAAAGTGAAAGTTAATGTAAGCGCATGTACCTAGTAGGTCTTGGAATGCCAAAAGAATATACGAGTATTATGAATGAAAGTTACAACTTTATGAAATGATGGGCTTTCTGGCAAAAACATGGTTTTATAGTAATACATGAAGTATTACTATAAAACCATTTAACCAACTATACGTATAAATAATATTGTACCTACATATAGACTAAAGCATAATATACAAGCAATTAACAAGATGAAGAAAGAAAATTTGCTTGGTTCTGGCGTAAAACATATCACGTGTTATACTTAAAATAGCAACTAATTTGTAATTGATGAATGCAAATGGCGTTCTGTGGTCTTAGACCACCTTGAAGAAAAAGATATGACTTCAACATATAGAGAAACCAATCATACCAACTTATTACTAATTAACAATAGCTAAGTAGGAAGTAAGTATTGTGATTTAGCCAGCAATCAGAAAATTCCCCATTGTGCTCGCCGAGATCTTACCACAAACTCGTATGCAATGCAAATTTCGTTTGACTTTTGAGCGACAAAAAGTACATCGAATCGAATCCGTGGTCTGAACAAACTCACTTCAGTTATGGAGTACGCTTAGTCGAACACTTAGGGTGGTTAAAATACAGCTGTCTCATTTTGAAGTTCAATACATCCACCTACATGAACCGTGTGGCGTGATTAACCCAATGTCATTATCAATCTGGGGTCATTGTTCACAGTTGAGTCAACATGAATTGAATCACTTCATTCAGCATCAGATTTCACATCATGACGGTTTGAGTACAATAATTGCATCAGACAAAACGTCATCTTAGTATGTACTTACGAAAATCGTCACGTCTAATGACAAGTTCTTGTTGTCATGGGTGTACTAATGATATCTGAAAATTAGTAGAAGTTTTTGCAACTGTTTTTAGATGACACCTGTTTTATGAATACGAGCTCAACCACAATTATGTAACTTCTTTAGACCTTAAAAAATTTATGGTTTGCAGGCGCTAAAAAATTATAAAGATGTATGTAAATAATCTTCTTAAAGAGGCGACAATTGGTTATAAAAAGATACCTAGATCAGAGATGTGACAAAAAGTACACATAAAAATAATACTTATGAGTAATAATAATAATAGTAATCAGAGAACAATAATTAAAAACCTTAAGGGTAAAAATATTCCTCCACTATAAGGGAGCTAATGGTGGAGGGATGGGCAGCAGCGTTACTCTTAAAACATCACCAAAAGTCAAACTGCGGTTGCCAACCTACCTGTCAAGCATAGCAACTACTGGCAAAATCCCCCTTGTGGGGGAGGCTATGTTCAGCAGTGGACAGTTAACCGCTGATAAAAGAAGTAAAAACCTAACCCGTTCTCAAGCTAACTCTAAAATGTTAGAATTAGTTTATGGATATAAGTAAGACAGATCATGTTTTACCAACATTGAGTTTTTATTCAATAATCAGAAATTATTTAAAAAGTTGTGTTGAATGTCAGTGATCACCATTTGTTTAACTATGGTAATCAAACTATAAATAGTATAGATATATCATTATAATCCTGAATTAAAGATGCGGTTACCAAAAAAATAAAAGTACAAAATAGTGGCCGTGGAGCGTGCAGTCAGTAACGTACCTGTAAGGTGTGAACATCCGGCAGATGACAGGAAGCGAGCTCACTTGGCAAACTTGCACTAAATACTACTACAGAGTTCCCATTATTATGAAGTCCATTATAAAAATATACGACTCCGACTCTATAGAATTCTAGCTAATTCTGGTATATATAAAACAAATACATATATAAAAAAAAAAAAAATGGAAACACAATTTTTCCCTTTCGTGCATAACATTCGCCATAACAACACAAAATGATCAAAGTTCAGCTTTGCCCTTAAAAGAGCAAAACACTGATATTCTGTTGATGGCAATGACATTAATTCTTTCCCGTAAACGGCAGTCTTCGAAGACTTCCCCTGATTTCCGGAACAACATCGATCCGCAATTCGGCGTATTTCTACGAATCAATGACTCATAACCCACCTGCTGTGATTGACAACCGTCCCCTGTTGCACAAAGGTGGCTCAATATTACGAAACCAAAGTCCTTGACTGTCAACCCGTTCAATGTCACATGTAATAGTGCGAAACAAATTGTACATGGGATTATGCAACAAATACAAGTAACGTCAACGTAGGAACTACGACAAGATTTATACAGGGTGAAATCAATATCGTTAGCTGCTCAAACGGTCGATCGTGATCGACAAGTCGCGATCTGGCCTTGACTAAAAAATGCATATTATACGGAAAACCACGACGTATCGTGGCATAGACATCGGTCGGCATAGACGTAGGATAGGGAATATCCTAAAATGACAATCCTGCGTCACATATACTTGCAGCCTCTGAGAGTAGATCGATCATAGTCTAACTACATTGAGGTAGACCGCCAGCAGTTTAAATTTGAGCACTGCTGCTGTAGCACTTATTAGAACAGAGATGTCTTTAATCCCAAATATAAAAACCACAAAATTTTAAGCCTTCCATTTCAAGCCAACAGCTAAACACGCTGTGCTAGTATAGAAGCAAACTTCTTTGATGAAAATGCTCAGTTTCGCTGATAGAACACTACAAAATTCAGCTGTTCCCACCACTTCTGCGTAATCAGAGCATATTGATTGACCGGGATAAAAGTAACTTTCGTCCTGCTCCATCCAAATACTACTTGTATGTGTACGCCAAATTTGATGTTGACACATTCATACTTATAAATTAACACCCTTTATTCGTGATATAGCTACTGTTTTGTTTTTTTTTCTTTCGCTTTTCACACACACGCGCACACACAATACTACCATGAACCGCGCTCATTAATATTAGATTCTAAGGTGTGGGGGTGAACTTCCTGTCGATGGCGAGCTGTTCGATGGTAGAAAGTGGCCGTGGGCATCATATTAATCACTTTAATACAATAACTTAAATAAACACTTAAATAAAATACAGATAAAGATTTAACTTATTTTTTAAACTTTTAATATCATGTGCTCAGGAACACACAAATACGCCTCAAGTAGCGCCTCCATTTATGTACTATAAAACTGTTGATTACAAAATGTTAGACTACGTATTTTATATTTGAATTAAATGTCAAAATTCAAAAATTTTGTTTTGGTAGTTTAAAACCATAACGGAATCGCATATTGTTGTAACTTTTAATACCAATAATAAAAAAAATATATATATTTACCAACGTATAGCTTTAATCAAATTCAACGATCGGATCTTAAGAGTCGACGAACAAATACCTCCGTGGGCATTTACCATTCGTACTTTCGAAACCGGAAAGTTACTTGATGTCGCTGCCGCAAAAAGTGAGTTGTCCATCGCCGGCCATATAGGGAAGCCGTCGACAGGACGAAGGTGGTTGGCAGTCGATGTATAAGGAATAATAGGAAGATAGATATTGCGTAACCGGTGGCGAGCAATGAACGCTGGCCACAGTGTATGACGACGAGTACAGTAGTGCCACTGATTTTTTTCACAGCTTCTATTAATTTTCTTAGAAAGATTTTTAAATATATAAAAATGCCGTGTTACAATGTCCGTTTACGCTAGTCTTTGAAACCCTTCCATCGATTTTAATTGAAATTATGTATTGTTTATTCCAACGAAGAAAATAGGATGACTTTTATCCCATTAGTAAATATAGTATATAAAAGCTCCAATAGATGGCGGTAGGGAGCAAAATAACGTTTACCAAATGAGGTAGTCTTTAATAAATAATGCTGTATTACTAACATTCATGGTACAAAACACATTTATTACATCATAGACAGATGATAATGTACCTCATTTGCTAAGAATTCTTTTTTGAAACAAATTTTTTTATGCAACTTAGAATGGTAAACGAACTGACGGCCCGCCTAATGGAAAGTGGCAACCGTCGCCTATAGATATGAAAAGTACATTGAACATAACAGAGTATACTATGTCGCCCATAATACACTTCACGCGTTGCCATTCCTGAGCACTAAGATGTTATGCCTCTGTACCCTTTCCCTTTTCACATCTATTTGGGGTGGATGCAGTATGTCTTCTTCTTCCACTAATCCCTGTCAACTGTAATTTCCAGGGTCAATCCTCTTTTATTAATATCATTGTTCACTTAGTCCATCCGCCTTTTCTTTATCCGTCCTTTTCCTTTACATCAATCCACTTTCATATTTAACTTTCTTTAAAATATGCCTTTCATTTCTGCATATGACATAACTATACCAAGACAAATCTACTTTATGTTAACATTATAGTATCAAAAAGAGAACAAAATAAAAAAAAATACTTTTTTTTAATATTTCGAGTATGTACATATTGAATTCAGTGCCACTCGTAATTCGTGCTACTGCCTATTTTCTGCTGTACGGTCAAATAGAACAGCTATAGGCGTTCATTGACCGACTACAAAAAACGAGGTACGATGTCGCTACAAAAGCTGTTTGATAGACTGTCACGACTGTGGTCACGTTCCATTTTTTGTACAGTGCAATGATGTTGAAATTTATAACTTGCGAAGGGCGATATTGTGTAATAAACTGAATTCGATATAGGCATACTGTAACGCGGCGAAATCGAATTCCTATTATCACCAAAGTTAACGCTAGACTGAATGTAATTTTTATGGTTTCTTTTATTTCCCTTTATGAAACTCGGCGCCCGCTTGCTGTGCGACCAGTAGTTCCAGAGTTATTAGCAGTTGAATGGAAAAGGATGCTTTTGCATTCAAAGTTCGATATCTCGGAGACAAATGGTCGTAATTGAGCCATCCAAAGCGATTTTTGAAGCTGAATAAACACGCTAAGAGACCTATACAATGGAATAGCTCGAAAAAATTTTTCCATGCCCATAGAGTGAAAAACAAAACCTAGAAAATTTAGAAAAAAATTATTTTCAGCTTTGTTTAAGAATTGCATGGAAACCGGAGCTCAAAAAATTTTTTCACCAAAAAATCTGAAAACTAGAGTTTTCAAGCTTCAAAACCCTTTTTTAAATTTCCTGTACGATTATTTTTCACTGAAATACAGCCTGTTGAAAATCACCCAAAAATTTCAAAAAATTTTATGTTCCCTTAATTTTTGCGAGGAGTGTACGTTATAATGCATAATATTGTCTGTATTCCTATGAATTAATAATAAATTCTTAGTTTTACATACCATCACTCACTGACGATTTCAATGTATCATGCCAAGTTTATCGCTTTGCATGAAAAATATAGACAGACGTCTATATAAATAGACATGAATTCCACAATTACAGTCCTATAGTAATTTGTATGTCGACCGTAATGCGACGTCTGGCATACAAATTTACCGTTTGGTGCTATGTGGCACAAACACCATCGATTATACAATATTCAATATGCATCCTACTGAAGTACTTGGGCAGTTAAACGTGTTGCCTTGGTCATGTAAATTTAAGAAAATATATTTTTATGAATTTCTGATACTGGATATCGTATTATATGGTCTTACACATTGTTTGGTTTCATAAATATTATAATTGGGAAGAGATAACAATTACTACACTATACTGGTATTCAAATTTTGTGAAAACCGCATTCGATGCGGTACAGCAGTTTTTGCATGCGCGGAACAGATGGACAAAATTTCTAAAAAATATTGTATTAGCTTTTATTTTTTTTAAAAAGACCCCTCATAGATTTTTTTCTTAAATATCTTCCATGTCTACATTGTCTAGTTACTATTTTATTATATTAGTAAGAAATATTAAAATAAATAAATAAATAAAATAAAATAAAATTATACAATTCGCCGTGTGGTCTCAGCATATACTTCTCACCTTTCTTTCTCCCCTAGATCTCCTCGTTACCGTGGGTGTCGTAAGAGGTGACTAAAGGAATTCGATGGTCAAGGGATGATTAGGGATTACCAAACCCTAACTGCGCTTGCTGTCCATTTGGATTAGTCCCCATTGCTATCATTATACCTTATCAGTTCGACCTTCACGCGGTTCCCCCTAGGAACCATCGTGACTGATTTATCGTTGAATTTGTCACAATGGGCAACTGACCTGTCTTTTCATCCTCACCGATCATCCCTCACTAGCGCAAGCGGGGTTACCGTTACATTATCCTCCACTAAGAAGAACCCGCCGGCCAAGCTTGACAACTATGACAACCCCCCCCCCCAATAGGGGGAGGCCTATGGTCAGTAGTGGACAGTTAAAATTAATATAACACTCTTCTGATCATACCTAAACTATTACGGTTTACGGTTTAAGACATTTATTTTTCTAAAGATTTATACATAAATGACTTAAATGAGAAATTTAAAAATTAATTTAAAATTTAATTTATTAAACATTAACTAAAAATAAAACATAATGTGCAACTACCTTCATTTTATAAAAAATATACAACACAATGCGACTCATAACAATAGAATAGAGGAATAACACCTGAGTCCTCAGGAATGGTAACGCATTGGGAATATTATGGGCGAAACAGTATACTCTGTTATGACCATGGTACTGCTCATGTCTATAGACAACGGTTACCACTTTCTATCAGGTGGGCCGTTAGCTTGTTTGTTATTCTAAGTTGTATAAAAAAAAATCATAACAACAAATTGTTTATAGAGGCTTGCTACACCAAAAGTGTTAATTTTCCGAAAAATAATGAGATTTCAATTTAACATATCAATCAAGATATATAACACAGATTGGTTACTTAAATAATCTACTTTCGTAATGTTTTCTCAGATAAGAGGATTAGCAGGTTATGTAAACATTGCATCTGATGCATGACTCCAAGAATACATATTAATAAAAAAATGGAACAAATTCGTGAGATTATATTTATTTATTTAAATAACTTAATTAACCAAAAGAAACTATGGTAAAAAAAGGCAGACTTAATGCTAGTAGCGTTCTCTATCAGTCAACCTTTAAGATGTCCATAGGGTTGCCAACTTTTTTTACAAGAAGTATATTTAGGTCTGAGAAGAATATTAAACAGTATTTTAGAAAAATTAAAAATGTTTTATTTATTAAATGTTTTAAATACATAATTTTTAGAGTTTCTCGCACAACTTATTAATTTACAGTCTTTTTTAAAAACTTCATATACCTCACCACAATTTTCACTAAAATTAAAATAAATGAGGAGGTAATTTTTTATAAAATAATTTGCCATAAGCGCCCTCTGACTAAATAAAAAAAAATTGTGTGAGCGTCTTAGTCTAACTATTATAGTGTTTAGCATTTTGATACTGAAAACAGTATTTTGTATACTTTATTTTTGTTCAACAGTAAAAAGTATAATGTAGTGATAAACAGTATAATACTGTTTTAACAGTATAGTTGGCAACCCTAGATGTACAGTGAATCACGAACGCGGTACTTCATTATTGGGATAAGTGAAGAAAAAAACAACTAATAATGTATGTATATACCTATACACAATATATAGTTCATACATATTTGGTATTATAGATGGTGTACGTAGTAAGGTAAAATTATATAGATAGAGTATCTCCATACAAATGCTACGAGAAAAGCTGGCCAACTTTTACATACAATTTTACGTGATAAATAATTATGAGTTATTTCTTTATAACTTCTTTATTTATTTTGTCTTTAAATTCGGCACCTTTTTAATCATTCAATAAATCTTTTCTTTCTTTCTTACATAATCGAAGAAATATTATTAAAAAAATACAATCTAGTTAGTCTACTTATTAGCCCAGTCAGAACAAAGTCACGGGCAAAAGCTAGTAATGCATAAAAACAATCTACTTCAATCCTAATCAATAATGTATGAGATGTTAAAAAAACATACACGAAAAATGCAGACGAATTGAGAACTTCCTCCTATAAGAAGATGGTCAAAAATCGCCAGCAATGATTCCCGCGAACGCTTTTTGGCCAAAAGTGCGTACGTGATCATGAACACGAAACGGGGGTTCGTGCAGTCTGTATATACCAAAATACCAGTGTTGTTTATTGATTTTTTTATTTCTCACAAATTAGCACTTTTTTTTCTCCAAATTGCTCTTGTTTTCTTTATATTTAGCCAAATTACACTTATGTTCGTTTCTTAAATACAAGCAAATTACGAAAATTAAATTACCCAAAACTTTCCTAACGTCTATTAATTTTTTTTTACTTTTTTTTTGTAATTTTGTTTCCTAGACTCAAGAGTGAGGATTTATTCAAATACAAGTTTACACACGCGACTCCGTATGCATAATCGTGATAAATAGATTGATCAGGATAAAATGTAGCCTATATCCTTAGATTATATAGATAGAATGTCTCCATACAAATGCTTCGTGAAAAGCGGGCCAACTTTTTCATACAATTTTGTGTGATAAATAGTTATGAGTGTTTCCTTTGTAACTTATATATTTAGTTTGTTTTATAATTTACCAGAGGGAGACTTTGTACAAAAGTCGTTTGTACAAAGTCTCCCTCCCCTTGTCCCCTTGTTTGGGCACCTCTGTCGCATTCGTGTTTCAACCATAAAGCAATTTGCTTGGCTGTATTTCGGTTTGAAGGGTGGAATATGGCGTGAATTTACAGGGTACAGAGGAATAACACCTGAGTCCTCAGGAATGGCAACGCATGGGGGGTATCATGAGCGAAACAGTTATATCTATGGTACTGCTCATGTCTACAGGCGACGGTTACCACCTTCCATCAGGTGGGCCGTCAGTTCGTTTGCTATTCTAAGTTATATAAAAAAAATTATACATTTTTAATGCATAAAAACTCGTTTAATTTTATAAATAATTAAATATAGATAATCCAAAGTACTTTATGTTCGTAAGTACATAGAACACTAATAAAAAAACGAGTCAGCTAATTTCACAAATTAGCTGACAAAAAGTTGTCCCGTTTTTGAGGTCCGATGCTCTATATAATCTAAGCCGTAAAGATTGGTTAAATGTTAAAACGCCAAGAGGTTCCCTCCCTTCCACATTTACATGTAATATTAATAAAGATTTATTACATAAAATAATTAAAATAAAAATCACATAATACATTAAAAGTTAATAAAACATGTATTAAAATAATTTAAACATTAACGCACGATTCAACGGCTAACGTAAAGTGCTTACTTTAATAAATACACGTTCCTATCCAAAACGTTGAACCTACGAACGCATTACGAAAGCGAGACACGAACACTGCAGTAGTACAGGAATCTGTTCCCAGAGGCTCCGATCACTCTGTATTCTAAGCTTGAAGGTTTGGTCTACTGAATGTCAATGGGTATGGCAATTTTGTTGCAGTATATTTAAAATTATTTATCAATAACTTCATATCAGCCGTTAACTGCCCACTGCTGAACATAACCCTCCCTCATAGGAGGGAGGGGGGGGGGGGGATTACTAAATAATATAAGGGGTTTTTTATTGAAATTGGTAACCCCGTCAGCAATATTACTTTGCGCAGAATTCCACAGAAGGACAAAATCAGGTCAGTTTACCCGAATTGACGTATTCACTAAGAATTTTAGCAAGAGAGTTTGCAGGTTATCAGCATGAAATTCGACCAAAGAGCGTATGTTGCTAGCAATTGGGCTACTACTCACCATTATTAATAGGTATATCATATCAGCCGTTTACTGTTGAACAAAGGCCTTCCCTATTGGTGATTTTGCCAGTAGTTGCCACGTTTGGCAAAGGGTTGGCGACAGCAGTTAGGCTTTGGTGATATTTTAAGAGGGACACTACTGCCCATCCCGCGCCCTCCTTAGTGGCTTCTTACGACACCCACAGGAAAGGAAGGGATGGCCTATTCTATGCCGGGATCTCAATTGACAATTTATATACAAGGTAAAATTGTATATGTGATGTCTAATGGTGGAATAAATACATAAATTTATAAATACATAAATATAAATACATTAAATATATATCATAATCATCATATCATATCTATCACGCCTGTCTCCCGTTAGTGTAGGCAGAAAGGCAGAAAACATTAAAACTCCAAACCCTTCGATTCAAACAAACCTCTTAACACATTAAATACTTGAGATAAAAGTGACTTTTAATAAAAACTAAATATTGACTCTGTAAAAAAATGGGCTAATTTGCATTTAAATATCGTTTCTAACGACGTAAAAAGTAGGTTTATATTTGAAACGATCCAATCAATCAATCAATCATGAGTAACAATGTTTTTTAAATCGGAAAATTGCCAATTTCGTTTAGTTTTAGTTTTGAAAAAAATCAACCTAATTGAGAATCTTCTTTTTTTGAAATCAGTTGAAAACGTCACCTAAAATAGCACAAATAAAATACCGCCTTAGATATTAGATAATATTAAACAGTACATACGTTTTGATGTCGGATCAGGTACGCAATGAGCACTTTCTTCTTCTTCTTCTTGTCTTCCTGGTCACAGACACCAATGTTGAGTCCCATCACAATGGTCCGCAACAGCCCTCCCTCGAACGCGTCCCATAGGAACTTGGGTGTGTAGCACATTATCGCCTGTGAAATAAAAATATTGGCTCAAACAAGAGTTACCGATATAGCTCAAAGTATTAGGAATTGAGGAAGGGTAAGCAAGCTGAAGTGGCAATAGACAGGTCACATAGTTCGAAGAATCAACAACCGATGGGGAAGAAAGTAGATTGAGTGGCGACTCCGTACAGACAAACCTCCACGAGATTGACAACCCGTACATGACACCCCTAGTGTTGCAGGCGTCCATAAGCTATAGTGACCATTTGGGCTATATTGTTGAGCTTGTTTGTCACCTTTGTGGTAAAAAAAATGCAATGACGACCTTAAATGCATTGCAGAGAATCAGTGGATGCAGGTGGCTCGAGACCGTTCTTTACGGCATTCTATGGGGGAAGCCTATGTTTAGCAGTGGACAAATAACGGCTGACATGATGATGATGATTAGGAACTAAAGTGACAAAGGAACAAAATTGAAATGATGATAAATAAATGACGATAGTGAAATAAAAAAAGAAAAGGGAATTTTACTGGAGGTAGATTACTATATCTCTTTCTGTCGAGATATATACTCATAGTTTGTACCTATTCCCAACCTCCACATATATTAGTGGGTGAGTGGCTCACCTTTAATGTAGGCCAATTTTTGATGCAAGAGACATAACTCTTAATCGCCACCCATAAACATGATCAGCACCATGGACATTACAGAATACGAGTATACCACAGTATACTTATTAGAGTTATGTCTCTTGCTTCAAAAATTGGTCTACATTAAAGGTGAGCCACTCACCCACTAATATAAGTGGAAGTTGGGAATAGGTACGAATTATGAGTATATATCTCGACAGAAAGAGATATAGTAATCTACCTCCAGTAAATACCGTTTATGGGCGTCACAACGCAACGAAACCTCTTTCACGTTGCCTTGCCAGAGAACTATAGTAATAACTCCATACGCTGTAATTTCTCTGCCATATTCTACACCTCAAACTGAAATCCAGCCATGTACGCAAGGCTGCTTCAAGGCAGAAACACATAAGGGACAAGTTACCCATGCAGACGACCTTTGTACACAACTTCCTTCTGTTAAAGACGGATGGAGCTAGTAACCAATACAACCATTTAAGGTAAACCGTTAGTTATTCGCACATATCTCCAATCAGACATGACAGTGGGTTGTAAAAGTTGAATAATCGAATGACTAGTAAGCCGGTATTGAGGTTAACCGTAACTGTAGGTGACAGTTGATAATCGATTCTCCGGTGGTCAAGTATGGTGGGATCCACTTTGACAGAACAAATTACCGTAATTGCCCTATTTCTGGGTAATTTTATCAACACGATAAGGAAATCATTAAGAGTATACCATGTCCTAGTAGTTAATACACTATGCTATCCGGAAAGCTAGGACTCTGAACCCCAAAGACCATGACGAGATTCTAAATTGGTTAGAATCCTGTGATCTGGATATGCAGCATGAAGCCCCAAGAGATTTATCATCTGGATTCTATACGTAATTATACTCATCGAGAAAGAATAATTAGAAATGTCAGCAGTGGCCGCCCTAGACGGACGTATGTCGACCAAATAGAGAATGACCGGCGAGCGTGTATGGAAAGATTGATGAATGTAGAAGCAAAAGAGGTTTGTTTGTATCAAAACATTTAGCGTTCCAATATTTCTGCGTATCCTAATGGATGATAGGCGTGACAGATATATATGTACATGTACTCTTGCCTTTTAGTATAAGGAGCAAATAAGTGTGATTATATATAAATTATTGTAAAAGACTGGGAAATAAAACTCAACAGCGTATCTGAAAGTATTCTGCCTATGTTGCTATTCATGCATATAAGCAACGGTTACCGCTTTGCATAAAGTGGGCGATCAGCTTATTTGCCATTCATAAGACAAGAATTTAGCAAAATCGAGAAAACTTTCCAACATTCAATGACATCCATTTGCAGCCCTAAAATTTCCCGCATAACCATCCCATAAATGATTAATTACTACAACACCTCTATAAGACATGCGAATAGCAAAAATATGAGTAATGATAACAAATCCACATGTTTCGGCAGTGGGTCACGAGCGTGTTAAATAACCGGGCGATACGTCAGCTGTGATGTTACCGTTAGCGTCTGACCCCGATAGTGGGCAAACGTTGACACCCGCCGTGACTGAATGTTTAGCGCAAATACTCTATTTTGGTATAGACGTTTACTGGGCGTATTTAGCGTTGCAACTGTGACTGACGTACGGCGAGTTCAATCACCCGATACTTTTGAAAGACAAGCAAAACTATATCCATGATGTTGCTCGTAATTATAGGCAAAGTTTACCAATACATTACACATGATTAATTTTCTGCATATTTGTAATAGTGTAAACTGAACTATCTTCAATGGCTGTGGAGTACAGTCTACATGTATTATTTATAGCTTTTTATTATTATTTACCAATTTCGAAATTGACATGCATCGCTATTGTTTCTTTTTGGTTTTCCTTCACGACCCTAGTCCTCTAAATTTCTTTAACCAATACACATATACTTTTAAATTCCATTCCTAGTTTTCTTTGTCGCCCACAATGGCATTACAAAAACGAATTAGTGTAGCGTAGTAGTTTGAATAAAAATTATGTATGTTACACATTTTGGTAAGGTAGAGATGCTGAAGATTTATCAGACCTTATAAAATGCGGTAAACATTTACAGTACTACAGGCATCCAAAGCATATGGCCCAACTAGGCTTATGCCCAAAAAGTATTTGCAAATTTTGTCACAATGAGGAAGAAACTCCACAGCATTTTATTTGTGGCTGTAGCCCACTCACACATAAACGATATATCTTCTTTGGAAAACACTCTATATCCTGAGGAAATAAAAAAAAATAGCTACAAAAAAACATCTTAAAATTCCTATCATTGGTAGGAATTAGCAGCGAACTTTAAAAAAGAAGAACACAAAATATCATGGAAAAGTCGCAGTGTCAGACTTTTCTGCCTGAAAAAGCTTGTCTTTCAATAATAATTTAATAATACCACAGAGACATAACATGTAATAGTTGCATACACATAGCCATAGGTGCGTGAGCATGCACATGCATATGCATGCATGGGCGCGCACACGCACACACACAAAAACTCACACACTGCACTTACTTGATCTCGGCCCGTAAGTGCAGTATACGCAAAGTAGCGTATTTACCAGCTATAGCTGAGTTATAAAGTTTACATAAAAATAATAATAATAATGGGCATCACGAAATAAACTGTCACGTCCATGGCATCCCTCATAAGTTACGATTCTTAAGGAATAAAGCAAAGCCCTAAGGTGTGATTAAGGTGTAATATTTAAATCAAAACAAAATAGTATATTTATCACATGAATTATTAGATGACATTTATGTAATATTCCAGACTACGATATTCCAGGAAATACAATTAAGTATTTATCTGTCAAACCGCAATATTCTGATAGACAAACAAATGACGCAGAGAACACAAGAGAATTCAGTGGTTCTTTACGAAATGCAATATTTGCGGTCACCGATACAAATGCAGCATTAATTAAATTACAATTATCTACAATTAATATATATTACGCAATTTGTAGCGCTCATAATAATGTGGACGTTAAGTAGACGTGTTGATTACAACGCAATAACGCAAAAGAAGTTAAAAATTTTAAATGCGAAACCGTTTTTAAATTGAATCATTGCGGTTCAAATTCATTCATTACATAAAAAAATATTTCTTTCACAATTAAGTACTACTTCTATCGTGACAGAAGCGCCTGACGTTTTTTCTTCTATATACTCATTCTATTAAGTACATATTCGTTTAATCGAATGTGCCTTTTCAGATATGTTTATTATTGCATGCATCGAGACAGCAGATTTTTGGGAAGTTCTGAGGTTTCTCTGTTTGAAAATCTGACCTCAGGCCCCGTTGTAAATAATTGACTTTTTATTATTTATCTTTTACTCGACATTCTCTTTTAAACTACGAAGGAGGTAAACAAATATACAGCCCGTCTGATGGTAATTAGTACTGTAGTCTACGAATACTTGCATACAAATAATGGAATTGCTTCAATCGGGGGACTATTTGGTTTGGGGATGGAGTCTTTTTTTTATACAACTTAGACATGAGTAGTACCATGGACATAACAGAGTATACTGTTTCGCTCATGATACCCGCCCCCCCCCCATGCGTTGCCATTCCTGAGGACTCAGGTGTTATTCCTCTGTACCCTGTAAATTCACGTCATATTCCACCCTTCAAACCGAAACACAGCCATGCAAACACAACTGCTTTACGTTTGAAACACGAATGGGACAGAGGTAGCCAAGCAGTC
Organism: Galleria mellonella; assembly: GCF_026898425.1. Lineage (NCBI taxonomy): Eukaryota > Metazoa > Arthropoda > Insecta > Lepidoptera > Pyralidae > Galleria > Galleria mellonella. The sequence continues at coordinate 1,160,116 of NW_026442180.1, forward strand.
GACTTTTGTACAAAGTCTCCCTCTGGTATACCTTTGACCAGCAATAGGACACTACAGGCTATAAATGTATCGGGCAAATAATTGAGCAGATTGCGTAAGGCTTTCAGATTTTCACGTAGAGTATATAAACGAATTAAGTTGCCACAAACATTCAGAGAAGGTTCTAGTCACTTTAAGGTCGACAATTGGTCAAGCATGCCCCATTCTATCAACAGAATCACTGAAAAACTTACCTGGAAGAAAAGCACGAAGCACACCCATTGATAGTATGTATAGTATTTCTTCTCCTGCGTGCTGTCATATTCGTTCGCGATTCCTGGATGAGCCACTTCTTTGCCCACCTGCAACCAAATAATATTATAATTTCACTAATTATTATTATTCTTAGAGCGAGGTTTTCCCAAGAACTTACAGCATGGGGTTCTTCAAAATGATCCTACACACATATCCTTGGTGACTAATTCTAAGATTTTTTTTTATACCACTGAGGTGGCAAACAAGCATACGGCCCACCTGATGGTAAGCGGTTATCGTAGCCTATGAACACCTGCAATACCAGAGGTATTACGCGCGCGTTGCCGACCCTGAAGCAACCTCTTTACCCCCCTTGTGCAAATTATATATTTATCATTAAAAAAGCAGTCAGCAAGTTATTATCTGGCTTAATATACAATCTCTGGTCAGGCCATTAGAAAGTCTGAATGTTAGAATATTAATAATTATAGTAAAAATAAATAAAAATGATGATTCAAAATTATTAAAAATAGCTTTTACTACTAAAAGCGGTTACAGAAGCTATTTTTTTTTAAATAAGCTATTATGAAGCATTTATAGAGTGATCTATCTGGATATTATGATCTAATATGATCTAATAAACGCTCTTCAGCAAATCAACATTGCGAAGTGGTCGCCAATTGGCAATTATGTTCATCAACAAAAATCTGAGCGAGCGGGACCCGTCCAAATGAATGAATCAGCCCATTTATACCCATTAACACGGCCCGCTCGATTCACAACGGATGTTGGTCCACTTTAAACAATAAAGTCGTCTCATTGACGGAGAAATCGCGGACAGTTGATTCTAATTACTTATGTACTCATAAATATGAATTTCAAGTCACTGTTCGTGTTTTTGCAAAGTTTACTTCTCGCTTGTCTTACGTCAGTTGACGCTTGCAGTTTTGCATGTTAAGTGCAAGTCACTTGATTGAATAATTGCATTTATGTGATACGTTTGTATTAGAACTGAGATTCGGGGATCCGATATAATATAACCCCAATGCAAACCCCAAACGAGCATGCGGCTCACCTGATGGTAAGTGACTACCGCCGCCTATGGTCACCCACAACACCTACGGCATTGCAGGTGTGCTGCCGGCCTTTTAAAAATATGCTCTTTTCTTGAAGGTTATGTTGTCGTATCGGTTCGGAAATATTGCTGCTGGAAGTTGATTCCAAAGAGTGGTTGTGTGTGGGAGAAAGTGCCTTGAAAAATGCACGGTGGAGGACCGCCACTTGTCCAGATGGTTAGGATGAAATTTTAGTTTATGGCGGGTTGTACGATGGTGAAAATCAGCAGCAGGTATCAATCCGAACAATTCTTCAGAGCACTCCCCATGATAATAAATAACAAGATGCCGAGAAAATTTTTTATTACAACTATTGAAAATAATAAGCTCAGTTCGATAAATAATAAAATGTCTGTATTTTGTGAAGTTTAGAAAAGAATAGAAAACTGTCAGATAAATTATTATATTGTTATATTTTTGTATTATATATTTTGATTATAGAACATTAATAAAAATGACTATAGAGTTTTTACAACAACAACGCCAAAGGAATTAGGCTATTAGTGACGTGAGAGCGTTAAAATAGCATATGGGTCTCCATAGTTTATCATACTAGATATAACGTAAAAGTCAAATAAGCCGACGTTACAAATGGGAAGTGGCAATCATCGCCCAATAAGGATATTATCAATGTCACAGCACGGACAACATAAGACTACCCATTGACACCATAAGTACACGTGGTTATTTCTGAAAATTACGACTAAGAAAGTTATGCTTCTGAGTCCGTCTCTGGTGGCATAGACAATATTTTTAAACGATTTAAATTAAGAATAAGTGTTCTATTTCACTATATTTTTTTTTATTTAGAATATTTTACGCGACATCTTCGCCAATTCTAAACGGATTTTAATTATTCTTTTAGCAATCAATGTAATTGAACCCAATAAGTTTCTTATAAATATAACGAATGCTACAACTGTTCTATAAAGTAATATTGTGTAATAATTGGCTAATTAAATTAATTTATACTAATAATTTTACCAGAGAGAAACCTTGTACAAAAGTCGTTTGCTTCAGCACCTCTGTCCCATTCGTATTTCAACCGTAAAGCAGTTATGTTTACATGGCAATTTACAGGGTACAGAGCAATAACACCTGAATCCTCAGGAATGGCAACGCATGGAGAGGGGGGGGGGGGGGGTATCATGGGCGAACAGTATACTATGTCCACTTTCCATCAGGTGGGCCGTCAGCTTGTTTGCCATTCTAAGTTGCATAAAAAAAATTTAATTGACTAATAAACAAAAAAAATATATAAAATTTTAATTGTATTGCACACTGTATACATTGTATTTTGTGAAAATGCGATAAAAAATACTTTTTTTTTTTCTATTTTTTACACAATTTAAAATATCAAACAAACTGACGACCTTTCTGATAATACTGCTAACTTATTGTTATGATACATCTATTTGTTACAATTGTAACTATAAATAATGACAATATAACAAAACAAAGAACTATAAAATGTTAGATACGTTGTTAGAACTCGACGAAGTCTAGATTCTAGTCCGAGGACAGCCCATCATATATCTATGAAGTAAAATAATACGTATTAAACTAATGACGCAAATGTATTAGCTAATAAACATTGCCCGTATGTGACAGTTGACCCAGAATTTTGCTTTAATAATTAAATACAATGTACAGTAAACTTGTTGATATTTTGAAATAGCACGTGAGTGAATCGTAAATCTTCCGATCTTTACCAACAAAGAAATCTTTTTTTTTTATACAACTTAGAATGGCAAACAAGCTGATGGTTCACCTGATGGAAAATGGTAACCGTCGCCTATAGACATGAGCAGTACCATGGACATAACAGAGTATACTGTTTCGCCCATGATACCCCCCATGAGTTGACATTCCTGAGGACTCAGGTGTTATTCCTCTGTACCCAGTAAATTCACGCCATATCCCACCCTTCAAATCAAAACACAGCCATGCAAATACAACTGCTTCACGGTTAAAACACGAATGGGACAGAGGTACCCAAGCAATCGACTTTTATACAACTACAACAAATGTAAAAAATGAATAAATTTTACAGTTAAGCAGTTACATTGGCATCACTACTTCTATCTGATGAATGGGATAAGGCAATGAAATTACCTGTAATTTCATAAGAATTATCTGTAATTTTGTAATATTGTAAGAGAACTAAGGAGTCATGCCTCTGTACCACAGTACAGAGGCATGACCCCTTAAGAGGCATCTTAGTCCTCAGGAATGGCACCACATGAGGGGTATCATGGGCTAATGCCCTTCATTGTATTCTGTGATGTGTATGTTATGTTGGTAGTGTGATGCTGTTCATGGGGAGAAAGGTCTATCAGCCCCTTGCTAGCAATATATCCTATCAAGTCGATCTCCACGTAACTACTATCCCTGGAGACCTTCGTGATTAATTCTTGTGTAATTCATCATAATGAGCTAACTGAACTGCTTTCATCCTCACCTATCTCTCAATAATGACCCGCTAGCGTATACCGATAGCACAGGTGAGGTTACCATTTCATTATCACCCATCAAACAAAAAAATATTATATATGTCTATAAGAGGTCACTTTCCACCACGTAAACCGTTTAGCTAATATGCCATTCGATGATAGGTTTCATAAAAAACTTTAAAAAATGCCTTACACAGCGAAACCGGTCAGGTATTAATTATAAAAATTTGTGAAAAAGCACTTAACAACTATTTCAATAAAATACTATAAAAATGTCCACTCATAACGTGGAGAACAAAGAAATTAAAAGTAGACGTGATTGGCTCAACACTGGACAACCGCCAAAATTATGTTGAAAGTGAAACAAACATACATACAATGTTATTCTATTGTGTCCAATATGCGATATTAAAATTAAGGAGTGTCGTCGCCTAGTGGTGTAATATCTCGACTTATATATCTTGAAAGTCGTGACTTTGAATCTGGCTTTCACTAAAAAACATTTCGAGTCTATTTCTATTTTCAAATTTTTAAGTACTTAAATGTTATGACTACTTTAGCCCATACTTCATGTACTAACACAGCCACGTAGACGCAGCTACTTGGCGGGAGATACAGGAATAGGACAGAGATAACCAAGTACATAAGGAAAAAAAGCGAATGTTAGTAATGCGTTTCTAGCAAACAGCCCCATTACTAGCAAAATACCCTATCAGGTCGACCTCTATCCGGATTCCCCTACAAACCATCTAGAATTCTTGTAGAATTCGTCCTGTGGACCAACTACCCTGTTTTCATCTCTCACTTGTGTCCCGCCATTTGTATAATGATAGGGGAAAACGGATTGTTAGTAACGGGGACTTTAATCTCCGTTGTTAGCAATATACCCTGTCAAGTCGACCTGCACACGGTTCCCCCTGGAAACCATCGTGTTCTTTAAATTATTGTCAAATTCGTCGCAATGGGCCGAGTGACCTGACTTCATCCTCACCTGTCATCCCTTACTCATGCTCCGCCAATGTATGCCGATAATACAGGCGGAGTTACCATTTCATTATCATACACAAAAAAAAAAAAACTGTATACCGATAGCGCAGGCGAGGTAGCCATTCCATTATCACCCATCAAAAAAACCAAACACATGACTATCCTACCTAGTTTTCTAGTCGAAGATATTTGTAACTGGTCAACAATATTGGCAACCACCAATACAGGTAAAACGTTAGCATCATTTGAAAAGAGTGATCTACCAGCGAAAGTAAACACGGATCGTAAAACAGCAAAACAATGTTGAACCACGGCACGTTCAATTACTGTGGGAAGCTCAAATTTTAATTTTTTTGTTTTTAAATATATGAAATCACGAAATTTCTGTTCTAATTATCATTTAGAATCTACTCGATTCTTAGTTTTAGGTTCTGTTAATGACTTTAATTTCACCCTGTATACAGATATTAACCTAGCAGAATTAAAAATAGTGGAATAGCACAATCTCACCTCTCTGGTAAACGCATCGGGCATTGTGAACGTCGACGTGATCCAGCAGAACGTGTTCACCACATTCACCGGGAGCCCGCTCACGATACACTGTATCGGCTGCCCGACATACTGTGTCGCCGTGATTATTATGGAGCATGTCAGCAGCAACACCGTCGTGAAGATGTTGTGCAGCCTGAAGACGGCATTGTCAGTCCTGATCGGCTGGTACTTGAAGTATACGCTAAGACCTCCCAAAAGCTTGAACATTTTGTATTGTTACAATATTTCATTCACACATCTTTTGGAATGGATTACTTAATAGCTAATTCAAATCAGTCTTGTTTTAATTGATATTCGAGTCTTCGGAATGTATTCGATTATTGTCTATGTTCGATTGGTACCTGGAACAAAAGAAAGACAACATGTAATTTTTTTATACCACGAAGGTGGTAGTTAAGCACATGTAGCCCTATTTGATGCTAAACAGTCACTGTAGCCTGTGGAGAGTTGCAACATTAGAGGTGTCATACCGTTAGCGATAATTAAATATTAATAATATATTTGTTAAATATTATAATACACAGCTTATATGTGCATACAGCTCTAGATATTTGTTTTTTAAAATATAATAATATAACATTTTGATACTATCTCAGTGAAAAATCATTTGGAAAAAAGAATCTACTTTTTAGTACTAATTTCTTACATATTCCATACAATGCAAGGAATTTGAGCGTTACATCTATGCATATATACAAAACGGAAGTTTGTCTGAACGCGCTAATATCTGGAATATCAAAAAAATTTGAAAAATCCTATTTGCGTTTCATAGCTCACTTCTTCAGGAAGATTACAGGCTATTCATCATCAGGATACGACCACGGTCAAAGCCACGGTATACAGCTAGTTTACTTCTAAATCATTCCTGAAACTGATCACTTTGGCATTGTCCTGAAGTCACCGAACAATTTAATGAAAGGAGTTAGTGGATGCAAGTGGTTCACGATCTTTCCTTTTACCAGTTTAGAGAGAAGCCCTATGTTCCTGAACAACTAAAATAATGCAAAGCAAATAAAAATTGTCTTTCAATGAATAGGTACGCAATGGTTTATTATGTAATTCCCAAAACAAATTAAACTAAACATCTGCCAAAATATTATTAAAACAAAGAGACAAATTTTGGAAACCATGTAAATATATTATATGAAACAAGACCATGTTTTCAAACATGCGTATTCAAGTTTCATGAGGTTTTAAAATTTTCAATAGCAGCGGCGTTTCAACAAATTTTTCATGAACAATACATACAAATGTAAATGTATTTCAGTATTGTTAGTTATAAAATTAAAATACCAAATTTGCATAGCAAAAGGTAAGATATAACTGCCGCAAAACGAGATGGGGTGGGCGTTATTAAAACTAAATACCTGGATGTCGAAACAGCAATACGTGACCTATTAGGAAGGCAGCGTATGTAGGTCAACTTTTTTTTATACAACTTAGAATGGCAAATAAGCTGACGGCCCACCTAATGGAAAATGGTAACCGTCGTCTATAGACATGCGCAGTACCATGGACATAACAGAGTATACTATTTCACCCATAATATTCCTGAGGATTCAGAAACCTGTTATTTCTCTGTACTTTGTAAATTCACGCAACATATTAATAGAAGGAGACTTTGTACCATATTTACCAGAGGGAGACTTTGCACAAAAGTCGACTGCTTGGGTACCTCTGTCCCATTAGTGTTTTTACCGTGAAGCAGTTATGTTTCCATGGCTGTGTTTCGGTTTGAAGGGTGGGATATGGCGTGAATTTACATGGTACAGAAGAATAACATCTGAGTCCTCAGGAATGGCAACGCATGGGGGGGTATCATGGGCGAAACAGTATACTCTGTTATGTCCATGGTACTGCTCATGTCTAAAGGCGACGGTTATCACTTTCCATCAGGTGGGTCGTCAGCTTGTTTGCCATTCTAAGTCGTATAAAATAAAAAAAAAAACCAGTAAAAACCGACTTAAATTGTAATAAAACCAGTTATTTTAATAAATAAACTAAATTACTTAAGCAATAAGTATATCCTTTCAAATAACAAAAGAATTTTCCAAATCCGTTTACAACTAAGTTGTATAAAAAAAACAGACGAAGTTATGAGGTAATAAATATCGATATTAAATAAATGAATGTATAACAAAACTCAACAAATAAACTATTCAGGCAGTTTCCACGGAAACGAAGATATGTATACAATAAAAATACATAATCAAATGAAGTAATATCAATAAATGTGACATGACAATATTATTCTCGATAAAGTTTATATCGATGTTTCTATGAATAATTTACTTTATAGTTTTGTACCATATCATATAGACAATTTCTTTACATATTTTATGTAAAGAAAGAAAAAAGAAAGTGTACTATACACGTTTAATAAAAAAAAGTGAAAATATTAAATGCATATATAGTATCATCATCATCATCATCATATAGATAAACTTTTTATTTGAGCCATAATGTATGACACACGTAAATTTACAAATGAGTTTATACAATCAAATTATTTACTTATTAAAATATACAACAAAAGATAAAATATAAAAATATGGTTTCGCCATATGTGTGGCAGTGACCCAAATAGGCTACAGCTCAGTGATGGTTTTGCTTAAAAGCAAAGCACTGATTATCAACTGCAGCCTGAAGTTAGGCTACACGGACGCGTACAACAAACCAAGAGTGTGACCTGTGTAACCAATTTAACAGCCTAAGATAAAATTGTATTATATAGATACATACTTATATAAATGATGCATAAATATTTTTATGCATCATTTATATAAGTATATACAAATTTATTAATTAAATAAACACAATAAATCATATCAGCCATTATCTGTTCATTGGTAAACATGAGCCTCCCCTATAGACTATTTATTATAAGGAACGATCCTAAACAACCTCCATCCGCTAACATCCGGCATTGCATTTGAGGCCGTGGCTCCATCTAGTGGAGGGTCGTCCTACATTGCGTTTGCTCGTACGGGATCGAAACTCACTTTTTTTTCTTCTTTCTTATATATAATACTACTAATATAAGTATACTCTACTGAAGGGAATGCAGATAATTTGACAGCATCTTATACAGAGCGAAATCGTTAGAGGTACTTAAAAAATTCAATTTCCCATACATACTAACTCAACAGCTGAACGCGCCGTGTAACGCAAGTATGTATATACGTACGTACATATGTATGACGTACGTATGTATGTACAGGAGGTTTATAAATTTTTGTCGTTTTTCAACCCATGTCTCTTTAGTGCAAATATTTTGTTTCACTAATAAAACACTGTCTTCGATAGACTTCGATTACACCCTGTATACTGAATACTATAAGGCAAGCAGTAAAGAAGTATCGATAGATACGTTTCCGGTGCCTTATATATAAGAAAAAATAACATCTTATGAAAATAATACAAAAGTGCATTACCATAATTATTCGCACATTCAACTCCACTGCAGATGTGCAAATATTCGTGGTATTATTGGATATTAATTATTATCGAGCCATAGAGGGCAACGACCTCTTATCTAAAGCACCATGAACAATGGATTGAAATGGTCGTTATGTAAGTCACATCTGAGCCACTAAATTACGCTGGTGACAATAAATTATAATTACGATTTACAAAACTATTGAGGTCATATGTACTGTATTGACAAAAAAGAAAGCGACAGTTCCAGGTTGAGCTAAAATATATAACTACTAACTTTTACCCGCGACTTGGTCCACGTGAACGAGATATGTTCATCATAAAAAGTATTATGATAATAATATATATCCTTTTGGGGGAAAAGGGATTGTTAGTAATGGAGACTGAGAATCCCAATGCTAGCAATATACCCAACCAGGTCGACCTCCTCGCGGTTCCCCCTGGAAACTACCATGGTTAATTCCTGATAAATTCATCATGATGGGCTAACTGGCCTGTTTTCATTCTCATCGATCACCCTTCACTGGTGCTCCGCCAGCGTATCCCGTTTGCGCAGGCGGAGTTAACCATATCATTTTCACCCATAAAAAAAAAAATATTCCGCATGCGTTGCTATTCCTGAGGACTCAGGTGTTATTCCTCTGTACCGTGTAAATTCACTGTCATATCCCACCCTTCAAACCGAAACACAACCATGCAAACACAACTGCTTCACGGTAGAAACATAAATAGGACAGAAGTGCTCAAGCAAACGAATTTTGTACAAAGTCTCCCTCTTATATTGTATTAATTATATGAGAATTAAAAGATTTTTATATATATCTAACTAAAATATAACACAGTATAAATACATACCAACCAACGATCGGTCTTATCTTACCTACCTTTGACCTATAAACTTGTGGCAACAAAATACTAGAGTAAACGAGTAAACTGCAAACAAGTCGACTTAGTACAATCGCTCCAGCTGTGTCGATAATGGCTCCCGTAACGCTAATAGACGTGACACGATAATGAAGTATTTGTCACCATATTTGTAAATATCTAAACGCCCCTTTAAATACCAGAGAAGTCGTCCATTAACACTGGAAAGTGTCACCAGAAGCTGAACGACCGTAATGTAATCGTGAATGCACGTTTAGCCACACTTTCTAAATTGAACCACTAGTTTTGTAACTGATTCCGATCAAAAAACGATAGCAAATTGTTAATAAAGGTTTTTTTTTACAACTTAGAATGGCAAACAAGCTGACGGCCCACCTGATGAAAAGTGGTAACCGTCACCAACAGACATGAGCAGTACCATGGACATAAAAGAGTATACTGTTTCGCCCATGATACTCCCCATGCGTTGCCATTCCTGAGGACTCGGGTATTATTCCTCTGTACCCAGTAAATTCACGCCATATCCCAAACCGAAACACACCCATGCAAACACAACTGCTTTACGGTTGAAACACGAATGGGACAGAGGTACCCAAGCAATCGACCTCCTCTACCCAAAAGATGTTTGGAAGAGATTTCTTTTGCAATAAGACCGCCTTTTGTACTCCATCAGTGTAATACATATTTATCTTTGTATTATTCTTTAAATGTTGCAATACAGAATAAATAAATAAATAGCTAATAATTAAAAGAATTAATTAAAATCAATATTATATAAGTGACAATTATATAATTAAAATAGTGCTGCAAGCAATTATTTACAATAAAAAAAGTTGTCGATTTATTACTTTGTTATCGAAATAGAACCTTGAATGATGTAAGATTGCGAATAGGCAATTAATTTATAATATAAGAAAATTTCTTTATAACATTTCATTGGCATGAATAGGCCACCCCTTCCCTTCCCGTGGGCGTCGCAAAAGGCGACTAAGGGAACTTAATTGTCGAGGATTGGGCAACAAAGTTCCTTTTAAAACATCACAGAAGCTTAACTTCGATTGCCAACCCGCCTGCCAAGCGTGGCGACTACTGGTAAAACTCCCCTTTTGGGGAAAGCCTATGTTCAGCAGTGAACAGTTAACGGTTGATAGAACAATAAAAAAAAATTAATAAGGTCCAAGTAACAGCTTTATGTCAATAATAATAAAGATACAGATATATATTTTACTTTTTTTTTTAACACAAAGGTGGTAAATCTATGTTATATGTATAAATCGTAACCTTCAAGAAAAGAGTATATTCTTTTTTAAAAGGCCGGCAGCACACCTGCAATGCCGTTGGTGTTGTGGGTGATCATCACTTATCATCAGGTGAGCTGCATACTCGTTTGCCCCCTGTGTTGTAAAAAAAAAAAAACAACAAGCCCGTCTGATGGTAATTGGTAACGATTTACAATTTTTATTTTAGAGGAAATTAACTCAATGCAATAAAAAATAAATAAAAATAAGGCCTTTCAAGCACGTATATTACTAATTGACTCGGTCAATAACGACAGGGTATTTCCCGATGACCTAGAAACTTATTCACAAAACCTACTAGCCGAAATAAATGAAATACTGATGTATCTACTTGGTTAATAGTTGAAAATCTGTTTTATAGTCTGTGAGGTACTTTGGGCAAATCCCATAAGTTTTTTACTATTAAATAATTATTGCTATTGCGCTATGACTAATTTTGACTGCTGCAAAACACAGATTAATTTTTTATAACATTTTTTTTTACAACACAGGGGTAACCAACATGCGGCTCACCTGATGGTAAGTGACTACCGCCGCCTATAATCACCCACAACACCAACGGCATTGCAGGTGTGCTGCCGGCCTTTTAAAAAGGGATATGCTCTTTTTTTCAAGGTTACGATGTCATATCGGTTCGGAAATACTGCTGCTGAAAGTAAATTTTGATTTGAGTTTCAAAAGAAAGGATCTCATTATAGGATTACACTTTTTGAAGTTTACGCGATATATATTGCAAATTGTAAACCATTTTTGACAAATCATATCAACGAGAAGATTTAAGAGAAGGTATTTGGACCAAAATTTTTCATTAAATGTCTTATTAAGTTTTTATTTTGTATTTAATTAATTTAATTTCATCTATCTATAATAAATATTTAAATTAAGTACAAATATAACTAAATTATGCCATGTTTCATTTAGGTACAATGACCACGTAATTACGTGATAATTTTTTTAATACAATTTGAGAATATAAAAAAACGGCGCTGTAAATATATGGTACAGGCAATACCTACTAAAAAAAAAAGTTTACGAGGTATAAAGACCAACTAACATACAACTACTTCTGCGTAACATGCTAGAAAATGATGATATCTGTTAAAAAAAAAAAACTCATAACCAAGTTCGTTGTCTTGACCTTGTAAATTCCGCAACTTGTAACTTCTCTCCTCTATCATTCCTTTCCGTAGTGAGTACTGTAGAACCGGATTATTTATTACGCGTTTTTATCCACGACTTCGTCGGTGCGATCGGAATATACTCAATGATCGAAATAAAAGTAGCCTATATGCTTCTGCATTCCGTATTACTATAGTATCCGTCCACTGTTGAACAAAGACCTTCCCCATAGACTGCCATAAAGAACTGTCCTGAGCCATCAGCACAATGTCCAATGACTTCCTGCAATACATTTGAGGTCGTTTCTCCATCTAGTAGGGAGTCGTTCTACACTGCGTTTACTCGTAAGGGGTCGCCACTCACAAAGAACTTTTGTACTAGTTAACGATATCCTTCTATCATGTTTGTTTCCGTAAGATTGACTCATTGATCTATATTTGTAAAACACTGTCTTGATAATCCTTTATGGAATACCCGCGATACAGGTTTGCCTAGTGCGGAGTCCAATGTACTAATGTTGTATTTTTCTTGTGTTTAATTAATAATAAGTACTATCTCTGAATAATAGATTAAAAAAGGAATCATTAAAATGGATTCATAATAATTTAATAATTAACTAACTCCAGGTGAAACCGTCGCACAGTCACATAGGGCTTGACTGACTTCACTTGATCTTCGCCTATCAGCTATCACTGGTACCTTGTCAAAAAAACCAAATTCGCTGCTGGTTCACTGGCGGAGTTACCATTCCATTATCATGCATTAAAAATATCAAAAACAAATACAATCTACGACCTTGTGACATTTAAATAACCAACCTCCCGGTAGCGAGGGAGAGACTGGCCGATTATTTCGAGGAAAAAAATATTTTAATTAGCTTTATTGAATTCGAATTGAACTCGAATGCATATAGCAATATCCTCGTCAGAACATTTGTGAATGTATTACTTTAAATAATACCGGCGTGACGTATTCGTAACGTATAATTATTTCGGAATACCAATTTAAAGCAGTCAACTTCCTGTATTAGATTATTTATTATTATAAGAGACGTTAACTGTCCACTGCTGAACATAGGCCACCCCCAAAAGGGGGGGGGGGGGGGGGTTTGAAAGTAGCGACAACTTACTCAAATAAAAGTCCTTAACTTTTTTATCAAAAAGGATATACTATTTATATATCCTAAAGATATAATAAGAACAAAATGGTTGCATAGAAATTTTATCGAAAACAATTCAGTAGTTTAGTTTCTAAATCAAAATAACCGATTTTTAGTTTAATTTGCTTGTGTCAAATCTGTAATTACAGAGACGTTCGTTAGAATAGATTATAACAAGTATATAGAAGAAAAGATTAGCTGGAGAGATCGAATTAGTGATGAAGAGGTCCTACTTAGAGTTAAGGAAGAGACAAATTATAAAATATGGGAAAAAATATTGGGACACTTGATACGACACGACGACCTTATGTACATCATAATAGACGACGTAATTTTGGAACAAAATTCAATTTTTCATAGAATTATGTAAAATGACATTTATATGTTTAGGTGAATAACCTAATTAGATAAATAAATTAAATAATTATTGTTATAAACCACCAATAGTTATATATACAATAGGGAAAATAAATGGAATTTCATTAATAAATACTACAATCTAGTATTAGGTATGTGTTTAATTAATTATAATTATATACATATTTATTATTTAACTATGCATCGTGACTATAACATATACCTATTATTTCATTCATACATTCACAACAAGTGCATTTTACTGGAATTTTATATACATTATACGAACTAGTTACTTTAAATACATAACACAAATTACCTATATTGGGGGGAAAGGGATTGTTAGTAATGGAGACTGAGAATCCCATTGCTAGCAATATACCCACAACTAGGTCGAGCTCCTCGCGGTTCCCCCTGGAAACTATCATGGTTAATTACTGATGAATTCATCATGACGGGCTAACTGGCCTGTTTTCATTCTCATCTATCACCCTTCACTGGTGCTCCGCCAGCGTATCCCGTTAGCGCAATTCAATATACTCAGTTATACTCGTTCAATAATATTCGAATGAATATAATCTATTTACTTCTAGTTCAGAATAGTAATAAGATAACACGATAATAGATTCAAGGATTTTCATTGATATTATGAAATCTTTGTTTGACACGAAAACGAAGGAAAATTTCGGGAGTATTTCATAACAGCTTCTAGAGACCTCTAATGTATTCTGTATTTTGATGGGGCGATTGAATATGTTCCGGGAATTGCAAGGTCGAATTTCATTAGTTGGATGTTTTAGAATAAATATTTTGTACCATTTTTGTTTTCTATATATAATATGTATTCATTTACATACATACATATCTGTCACGTCTGTCTCACATTAGGGTAGGTAGAAGCAATGTATTTATTTAAAAATATATATATATATATATATATATATATATATATATATATATATATATATATATATATATGTGTTAATTTATTTAACAACTTATTTTCCGGTTTAATCAATCAATTTCTTGGTACAGAACACCGTCCAGTGTGAAGTCCGCCATATGTATATAGTTCCACTATTTTATTTTATTGTTATGCAACTGAGAATAGCAAACAAGCTGATGGCCCACCTGATGGAAAGTAGTAACCGTCGCCTATAGACATGAGCAGTACCATGGACATAACAGAGTATACTGTTTCGCCCATGATACCCCCCATTCATTGCCATTCCTGAGGACTCTATTCCTCTGTACCCTGTAAACTCATTGCCATATCCCACCCTTCAAACCGAAACACAGCCATGCAAACACAACTATAAAAAATATAAATATAAAAATATACCTAGATATACTATTTATAATAAGTATATTTTCAACGCTATATAACAGTTATTAGAGTACAATAGTCTTCTGTTGGGTTTATCTCATTCGTGTTTCTGCCGTGAAGCAGTTGTTTGCATGGCTGTGTTTCGGTTTAAAGGGTGGGATATGGCAATAAAATTACAGGATATAGAGGCATAACACACCTTAGTTCTCAGTAATAGCAACGCAACATACGAAAGGTATCATGGCGGATAGAGTATACTGTGTTATATCCACGGTACTGTTTCATTATTCACCATTATTTTACTTAATAATTTATTTGTTCATCAGTCTAAATTGTTCTAAGAAAACCCTACTACCGTCACCAATATAGGGCATCATCAAAAATCCATTAAACTCTACATCAAGTTGGAGCCAATAAAATAATATTGATCATTTAAAGTCCGCCGACGATGCATCTGTGTACTATTGTGGCGACGGAGGCCGGACCAATTGGCCAATTGCCGATGTCGCAGCCAATTGACGTGATCGTGTATCGCGGACCCGTATTTACTACCATCAATCAACAAGACCCTTAGTACTCTTTGTTAGGACGTAGCTAACTCGTGACTCGTAAATACGTAACCCTGGCAACAGGAGATCAACAGATCAACAAATCAACAGCCATTTCCTATGACAACCAAGTACGTATTAGAAGTACTCGTAACATGCATCAAATTACATTAAAAGTACATTCCGTTTCGGCATTTTAGTTTGACAGGGAACTCTTTTCCTCCTTTTAATTCAAAGACATGAAGCACTAACCATAAAAAACTAAACTGAATTTTGATATTTCTAAATTACCTTAGTGATAAGACCGCCCATTGTTTTCTCAGTGTAATATTTTCTTGTAATTGTCTGTATTTATAATAAGTTTACTATTGTAATCTTGTGGAGGAAACAATAAAGAGTATCTATATATTTATCTACCTTACACGGGCTTTGGCAATCGGTTCTACCTGTCTACCTAACAATAGATTTATCGTAAAGATAGATGAAATAATCATTTAAAATCAGAGGAATAAAATCTGAACTGTACGAACCCGAGACACCAGCATCCATTGACTCCCTGTAACGTATTTGATGTATCTCTCCATTCATCTACTTGGGAAACGTCCTTTACTGCATTTACTCATACGGAATCACCGATGGAAAACCATTTTTGAACATAGGACAATCAATGTGAGTACCTAGGAACATTTACCTTAGAAAAACTTTTGTTTTTTTTTTTCTGATGAGTAAAAATGGAATGGTAACCCCGCCTGCGCTAATGGGATGACGCTGGCGGAACACCAGTGAAGGGCGATAGATGAGAATGAAAACAGGCCAGTTAGCCCATCATGATGAATTCATCAGGAATTAACCATGATAGTTTCCAAGGGGAACCGCGAGGAGGTCGACCTGGTTGGGTATATTACTAGCAATGGGATTCTCAGTCTCCATTACTAACAATCCCTTTCCCCCCAAAACTTTTGATTTATAAACTAAGTTTACACCCATATCTAATAATACACTGATATTTGTAACGGAGATCACTGTCTTCACAGTAATAAATGAGAACAAGTGCACATCGTACGGAACAAAACCTATTAGAGTTGCCCTCGTAGTCGGATTCCTTATTCTAAATGGGAATGCCTATTATTTATAGAAAGGAGATAAATGTGATATTCTAGTTGCAGAGGGAACAAGATTAGTCACGTACAATGCTATGTAATGAATATAACGAACATTATCTACAATACTACGATCTGGATATCTTTACTTAATAATCCTTAGTAATATTTTTCACCATGTGGTCTCGAAATAGATTAGACTGCTTCCTTTCCCGTGGGTGTCGTAAGAGCTAAGGGAGGGCGAAGGATGTGCAGTAGTGTCCCTCTTCAAACATCTCTAAAGCCTAACTGCGGTTGCAAATCCGCCTGCCAAACGTGGCAACTACAAAACCCCCCAAGAAGAAGGCTAATGTTCAGCAGTGGAGATGAATATTATTCAAGTAAAAGGGAATTCCGCATATATGTATGTATATATGCGCATACGTACAATTACATTTTATTACAATGACATATTTTATGTCTCTAATTGCTCAGCACATTATGTTCTAGTTTAAAAACCTCGCAATTTGGAACAATTGTAGATATATTATTTATTTAAACAGATGGTTTCATGTTTCTAAGCATCATGACACAATTTTATGTAGATACTTATCCTATATGTGACCCAACGTATAAAATATTCCAAACTACACAGAATTGTAGAGGATCACAGTGAAAAATTATATACCTAAGAGCAACAATATATATAATACGTATAAATAAAAGACGAGACAACTATTTGAATAGAAACAAAAAACCATATAAAAATAATATCAACATATACATATATGTGGCCAGACTTAAATTTACATTATGGCCACAAAGTTTTAATAAGAATATCATTGCTATTCAAAATAATGGGATATGTAGTTTATATAACTGTAAGGAGATGCAATTATTGTAAAATAAATAAATATTAGACAAAAGTATTACAATCGCACGTTATTTATAACAATAAGACGTTACAGTCACTATGTACACAAATGTTTACAAAACAATCAGTACACACTTGTTGATATTGAATTCGGCACAAATACAAAGAATAGTTTAGATTACCATTGTAAACATACGCTTCGGAATTTACTGGACGAACTATTAGTCGGATAGTGTTAACACAAACATTATCGCATAACAAAACTACTTGGATGATACTAAGCAAGTAATGATACGCTTACACCATGGTTTTGCTAGCCGTTTTATGTCAAACTTTAAATTAAAAAAAAAACAGTTGAAAGTTATTGGAGCGTATACTGTATTCTAAATACGAAATTTCCAATTGATAGATAAAGAAACTGAACTTAATGACGTTAGCATACGGGCCAATTTTAAAATTGAATGCTGGCGACCGAATATTGATGTCACCCCAGGTTTTCCATCAATCGCAAAGTCCTAATCCGTGACTGTAACAAAACGAACAACAAAATTATCGTCGTAATGACGGTCTTAGAGGTAGCATATGGTTGACTAAATTAGTAAATATCATTTAAACAACGAATTATAATGTCTGTGTCAACGTTGAGCACAAACAGATAATCAGCCTTCAAATTTCCGTTTTAGTATTTGTTACTGGCAAGAAATATATCTATAGGTACATATCTGTCACGTTTGTCTTCCGTTAGTAAGGAAATTTTTACATACAAATTAAAATTATACTTTCTAACTCAGAACCCACATCAAATAAAATAATTCTGTCAATTTGCAATATATCTTTTATACTGTTATGAAGCTATGCCATAGAAATTCTGAGTTTACAATGGGCGAAGAATCATATAATATGCGCATAGACAATTACAATCTGAGCAACATCGTCCTTTTAGAGCCTGTTAAAAATGGTAATATTTATCATACTCATTAAAGTTCACATGATAAAATCCAAGGCAATACGACCACCATAAGAAGACAGCTAGCGGTAACAGTGACCTCAGCCATCCCACTAGATTTATACTTCGCACGTGCGTGGGAAGGACGAAGAACAAAAATGTATAAGCATCGCACAATAAGTGCAGAAGTACTTGTTATGAAATTGCAAATTAATACAAATATGATTGATACTTTATTTGAAGAGATATTAAGTTTAAAATTAAATGTGTCCACAATAAATTCTAACAGTTTCGTACAGATATATCAGACTTCAGGATTGACAAGGCATCATGGTTCACAGACGAGAGAAATTTCAACTGCGGGCAAATCCTTTAGTCTTTGTATAGTCTTAGAGACAATTCCTGGTGTAAATTTTAGCCCGGTCATAATAAATAGTGGTATTTATAAAAAATCCTGTCAACATTACCAGATATTTGTAGCGTATACAAGTGTACGGACTCTACGCAGCGCACTCTGACCCCACCCATTGTAACAAATTAACTACGATGAGCCAACTGCACTGACTTCATCCTTGTCATTTCATACTAAACAGATATCACGCTATCATACAACATTAGCAGAACTTGTGTACAATTCCATCTTCTTTCATTAACTCATAGCCTGTACTGCTACAGTCAACTGCTTTGGAAGCATAGTTCAATAAATTGGAAAGAATAACTGTTGAATTTCTTCTGGGTTCTCGCCAGATATCGACACTCCGAACCCAGCAGTAGAATCAGAAAAATAAGGACTTAAAACAGCTTGTAAACAAGTTTATTTGAATAAATATTATTTCTATTCTATTAAATATTTACCTACAGGTACTATGTATAGAAATCATAGAACAGGAAAAATTACGAAATATATATTAAAAAAAAAATGTATCTTTTACCTACAGGCCTGACCTACTTGCCAAAACGATTGCGACATAAATGCATGACGGCATGGTGACTGCTGTCAGATGCAAAGGCCACCGCTGATGACATGACGAAACGAAACCTGTATATAATAAACTAATAAACAATAGACAACGAGGTAGGCAAATCTGATAACCATGGAATGTTTTTATATAAATACAGCCATTCTAAGTTGTATAAAAAAATATATAAACACACAGACCCACCCCTTTAGTAAAAAAAAAAGGCCAAACATCTCATAAACGTATTTTGGCTTTTGAAGTATTTCGCCTTTTTCTTTTGTACTAAATTCCCAATTTGAAAGAAAGTGACAAAATACTCCAAAGAGGTTTTACTTTTTATAAATAAGGAGGACATCATAAAAGATCCGCTTTTATTTCATTTCCATTATAAATTTACAATTCTCCACATATCAGTAAAATGGACTATCAAATATGGGCTTGATTTTTTTTTTATATACAATTTAGAATTACAAACAAGCTGACGGCCCACCTGATGGAAAGTGGTAATCGTCGCCTTTAGATATGAGCAGTACCATGGACATAATAGAGTATACTGTTTCGCACATGATACCCCCCATGCGTTGCCATTCCTGAGGACTCAGGTGTTATTCCTCTGTACCCAGTAAATTCACGCCATATCCCACCCTTCAAACCGAAACACAGCCATGCAAACACAGTTCACAGTTGTAACACGAATGCGACAGAGGTACCCAAGCAATCGACTTTTGTACAAAGTCTCCCTCTGGTATGTATTTATTGTATGATATTTTCTCAAAATATCTTGGTTTCAAATTCTATGATACAAAACCACAGTTGAGCGATTTGGAACTTACCCATACCTGCTATGGTCAAATAAATAATTATACAAATACAAACAATGTAAGGTTTCCAATGACTGATTCGCAAGTCATAACAGCTGCAATGCGATAGCGTAATGGAAGAAGCCTGCATGTGATCTAGACGTGATCACCTCGGCCACCCATACGTTATTCTTTGACCGTATACACTTTTTTCCAAATATTAGAGAAAGAATTAAGTATAGAATAAAATATAACGTCACTTTTCTTCTGTCAACTGATTTGTTAATGTACAATCCTATCTATACTTATAATAAATCTGTAGAGAGGTCAATTCTGTACATGAAATATATTTCCAAAATAACTATTAGGGGGTGATTAGTGATCGATACTGATGCCAAAAATGCAATCAGTAAAATTTTTGCCTGTCTGTCTGTATGTTCGTTATAGAAACAAAAACTACTCGACGGATTTTAACGAAACTTGGTACAATTATTCTTCATACTCATGGGCAGGTTATAGTATACTTCTCATCACGCTACGATCAATAGGAGCAGAGCAGTGAAGGGAAATGTTAAAAAGGTCCACCCGTGCGACGCCGGGCACGCTAGTCTATAACAAAGCAAGAGAGTTCGTTTGTTCGAACGCGCTACTCTTTCGAACTTACTAGTTGGAGTGGAGTGGAAAAATTATTTTTAAATTTAATAGCTCATTTCTTGGAGAAAGGTTATCAGCTAGACATCCTTTTAAGAAAGGAATCTACCACCGACACTGAACATTTTAAATTTTCTTTACAGCTCAATGATGTATTAGGATCAATCACCGTACATTTCGGAGCATCAGCGATGTTTTGCGGTACGCATAGTTATAATTAAATTATTGTTATAATTTTAATTAATCACCAAGTCAAACGTTCAAGATTAAGCGTGCCTAAAAGAGTACCAATATATATTAAATATTTTGAAATTGATAAGTTTATCATATGCCTCGGCGTCGTACAGTTTATTTGAAAATAAGGTTACTCGCTGATGTCTATGTATAGCTGAAAAAATTTAAAGAATCGGTTATATATTTTTGCGATTATCCATTACAAACAAACATACAAAAAAATCCAATCTTTCCTCTTTATAATATTATTCCTTATTAGTTTAGATCAAGAAAGTTACAGAAATAAACTCTAAAATCAAATAATCATTGTGCAAACATATATCCAAACCGTCTAATTCAAACGATCTCAAATTATATGAGAATTAAAGAAATTATTTCGACTGATCTGCTCTTTGACTATTGACCGACATATTAATTTACGAGTAATCCTCCATGTAGAGGCTTTCTTGGGAGAGGTCTGCACACGGACGGAATCTTTTAAGGTGAATTCAGACTTAAATAACAAAGAATATAGAACAAAATCATAGAACAGAGAACCCAATTGGAAATTGGTCGCAAGTACAGTTGAATAAGGAACTTTCCATATAACTACATACATAAAAATCTCCCAGATAAATACAAACAGATACGCTTCGGTACGTACAGTATATGTATTTGTCAGGGATTAAAGCAACTTCCATTAAAAAGTGCGGTACAGTATAAAACCGAGATACCAACCTTGGTTTCAAATGTTGTTTTGTTCAATCAAACAAAGAATAAACGCTTTTGAACACTCATACAAGCTCTATCTTACTAAAATAACAAAATTTTGTCTAAACATGTTTTATTATTATTATGTATTGTCCACTGTTGCATATACGGATTTTATCAGTAGTATTCACGCTCGGCAGGCGGTTTGACAACTAGACTACAACAGTTAGACTTTGGTGATCTTTTAAGAGGAACACTGCAGTCCATCGCCTCGCCTCTTACGACTCTTTACTCTCTACCCACAAACGAAAGGAAGGGGTGGCCCATTCTATGCCAGGCCCACACGGCAACTAAACTCTCTCTGTCTGTTTGTTAGCTTCGGTATCACGCAAAAACTACTAGTCCAAATCGGAAGCAATTTTCAGTTGTGTCTCTGTAGATTATATGTAAAATCTGATATATGTTTTATACACCATTAAGAAGTGATTATCTATTTCCAAAATCTACACGTCAGAAGTTATGTTCAAAAACTAGTACTAAATAAAAAAGAAAAAAGGGAAGAAATGGGATTCGCTCAGTCGGTCTAACTCCACCTTTAGTTTGGGTGCTGGAACCTAGACGAGTTTGGCTATAAATCACCCGCCCCGCCCCCCAGCGATCTGCCATTAAAGGTGATTAGTGCGCGCGCGCAGGATGGACCAAATTACACGGTGCGCCGGAGTTTGGGCCACAAAAATGCGGTGCGGTCATTATCCGAAGCACTGCCAGCGGAGCACGTGCGCCAACGGCTGGTCTCCATATGTCGAAGTACCATTTTGAACGTATATGTCTCTGCTTGATTTACTCTAATTTTAAAGATCCTTTGGACTTCTAAAGAAAAAACTGCCAGGCTGTTTGGATCGTATCATTGTTCATCTATCTCGGTTCATTACGATCTTTTCTCTCCAAATAAAAATAGTTATAGCTAAGGAATAGTATAAAGACCAAATTTATATCAACTGTTAAAAGTAAGAACACTAAGTTTCTAGTTATTTCCATAGCAACTTAGTAACTGGCATGTTATACAGACTTATTCCTTTCATTTCCAGAAAAAAAATCCTAACTTTTTTTGCCAATTAGTATCAAATTATACATATAATTCTATAAACAAACATTCTGAAGGAACATCTAAATTAAAAATTACTGCATTAAAATATAAATGTGGCCATGTTTGAGTATTTTCTTTGCATTTCATATATAAAATCGTGTTATACACAGTCATATATGTCTAGAAGTCCTTTAGAAGCTAAATAGAAACCAAGGTTTAAAGCTTTCAACATTAAAATTCATAGGAAAATATATTATTGCCACTTCTATGAGATATATTCATTATTCATTTAACCTCAATATGGAAGTAGGAATGTAATTAAATAGATGGCAGTATGGTGAACATGCTTAACAACTGCATTTGATCTGTTATAAGGAAGGGAGACTTATTTTAAAAGCTGTATCTGATATTTATTAATATTACTGAATATGCCATAGTGCTCAGGAATAGCAAAACATGAGGGGTACTATCATGTCTCTCTATATTCTTTGATGTCCAAAATCCAATCCAAGATTTAAAGTCCAATGTCTATAAGGAAGATTAGGCTTATTTGCCATTCTAATTTGATTAAAAAAGTACATGTAAAAGTAATATAAAATATTTTTAGTGTCATTTATTTACTCTTTTTGAATATACATTGATGCAGGAGATTATTAAATATAATATCATTAAATATATGTATTGATTTTATAAATAAACAAAACAAGATAAAGTGAACTTTGGATCATCATCTTAAATTGAAAAACAGTAAACAATGCAAAAAAATTATATGTGTATGCCATTGATATATAAAAACTCAAGATTTCCATACAAAATTATTTTTAAAACTGTCAGAAATAAATAAAATAATTATCATAGGCCAAAGTATAAGTGGAGTCTACTTATCACAAATAGATATAGATATTACATTTTGACAAAACCATTAAGAATATATCAGCACATTTGACTACAATCAAAATGAATGTAAAATTTGGTTAAATACACACTATATTCAGTGGTACTTTTTAGTTTATTGTGCATCTAGAAATTTTAATTTATTTATTTATTTATACTTTTGCACACATTGAAAAATGTCTACAGGGCGGACTTAATGCCTGATGGTATTCTCTACCAGTCAATCATCACGCCAAACAGAGAGAGCAAATGGCGGTGCACAGATTTAAGAAAATAGCAAATTTTATTACATATCAATAATTTTATTGTGCATCTAGAGATTTTTCATATCAATGGTTCTTTGAGAGATAATATTATCAGAGCCATAAATTAAATGCTTGTTTGCCACCTCAGTGGTATAAAAAATCTTATTTATTTCCATCATAACCAGTTGTGAATACACAACTAGATATAAAACCATAAATACCTTGAATTTCATATTATGATTATCATCCTGTGAATGTTATTATGTGAACTGTAAGTTATTTTTACAATTTTCACTATCAACTTCCATTGTCCACATATTACTCAGGCCTAGAAAACTTAAAGTAAGTTAAGTGCCATCTCATTTAAAAAATTAACCCAGATATGTATTAACTTCATATCTTTAGCTATCAGTGTAATATTTATATCTATATTTATTTTACTTAAAAAGTAAGCAGGGATTTGAAATAAAAATAAGTATATTCTGTTTTTCTAGATATGACTGGATTAGTCTACAATCTTAATGTCTTTTCAAATGACTTCAAAAACGGAGAAGGTTCTCAAACTGGTTGTATTTTATGGCTTTTCAACTGACTTCAAGAATAGAGGAGGTTCTCAAATTGTTTAGATTTTGTATCTTTTCAAATGACTTCAAGAACGGGGGAGGTTCTCAAATTGGTCATATTTTATGTCTTTACAACTGACTTCAAGAACAGGGGAGGTTCTCAAATTGGTCATATTTTATGTTTTCACAACTGACTTCAAGAACGGGAGAGGTTCTCAAATTAGTACTTTTTTATGTTTGTTACCTCATAACTTCAACATATATAAACCGATTTGAAAAATCCTCTTTTTTAGCTGAAAAGATATACATTCAGATAGGTACCATACAAGTTTCATCTATATAACTGATTCTGCCACAATTGATGTTAGTATTTTTGTATGGAACAATTTTTTTTATTATTAAAATAAAACTACATACATTAAAAAGGTTTTATAAGTATTGAGGATTATAAATAAATTCATAATTATGATTCCATTTTATTTTTAAAATACTATGATATGAAGACATGTTGTGATCAACTAATTGTTACAAGTACAGATAAATATAGTAAAGAAAATTAACTTATTTGTATTAAGCCTCTGTTGATGTAAAATAATATGACACAACATCTATTTTTGTTCATATACGAGGTCTGTCCGGAAAGTTCGTATAAAAGTGTTCTGGAATGCGAGAAAGAGGAGTGGGGAGGCCAGGTAAGCGCAGGACCCCTTCCTTATGTCCCTAACAATGCTTCAGTTCTGGTCTGACCGCCGTGCGGTGCGAACTGGCTTGTCACGCCATCTGTAAAGTTACCTCTTAACGAAACCCCGTCGGCATGGAGCCCGCTTCCGTTGAAGAGCAGCGCGTCGTAATCAAGTTTCTCTCGAAACTCGGCAAGAATGGCCGTGAAATTTTTGCCGATCTCAGAACAGTTTATGGGGATGATGCTGTGAAGGAACCAACCGTCCACAAGTGGCTAAAAAGATTCAGAGAGGGCCGAGACAATGTTGATTGTTTTTTTCGATGTTCGGGGGATTGTCCATCAAGAATTCGTCCCTCCAGGCCAGACAGTTGATGGAAAATTCTACGTCGATGTGCTCAGACGCCTCAAAGCTCGTGTGGCACGAGTTCGTCCAGAATTGGCGCGAGAGGGGCGTTGGATTCTTCACCACGACAATGCCCCTGCCCACACCTCTCTTGTTGTCCGTGAGTTTTTGAGTAAAAATTCCATTACGGTGACCGAACACCCCCCCTATTCGCCGGATTTGGCCCCGTGTGACTTCTTCTTGTTCCCAAAAACCAAATTGGTACTTCGGGGGCGGCATTTGGGGGACATAAATGAGATAAAAAAAGCTACGACGGGGCAGCTGAGAAACCTACAACCAGAGGACTTTCAAGGAGCCTTCTCACAGTGGAAACGGCGTTGGCACAAGTGCATTATGTCACAGGGGGAGTACTTTGAAGGGGATAAAATTGATTTACCTGAATAATTGTAAAATAAAATTTTTAAAAAACTTTTATACGTACTTTCCGGACAAACCTCGTACAAATAAAATAGAATTTCATTAAATAAACAAATGACATTATTTTATTAGTGATGAAGCAGTGTATTAATTATGCAATGATATAGTTCAAGGAAACTCAGAGACCTAATGACATCATGATAATTACTTAGTAATAATGTTGACTGTTAAATTGAGGAAATATATAAAACAATTAATAAGGCATAGATCTTGCTAATATCGGTTGAAAATTTAATTGAATCAGTGTTTTTATGAATACAATACCATAATAGAATGACATACTACCATATTTTGTATTGTCAATAATAATAAACCTACATATATGAGATGTAATAGTAAACTGACCTATAAATTAGACAATATACCCGAGGTATAATCAGCTGTGTTTTCATTACGTGTTACAAATGAGCTTGGCAAAATAATTTTACAAAACCCATTTAAAATAATTAATTAAACTTACTTGTTTTTGTTATCCTCTGCACAATTCTTCAGTTATTTTCTCTCAAAGAAAATTATTTTCGCAAATTTTTTTTTGTCGCACCACGAATGTTTATTTACGACAATTTACACACAGTAAATTTTTCACACAAACAAAGATTTATTGTCTGTTAAATAACGTCAATATCTGTAAATATACGAGGAAATTAACGCGAAACACAATTTAACACTCAAAACGCAAGCATACCTACGACCTCAAAGAAAAGTACTCAGTCTCACGGTTGATCCGTCTCTCACAATTTATTTGTACATGCACGAAACAATAATGTTTCTATAACGCTGAAAGAGATAACAGTATCATGACGAATGACGCTAGAATAAGACAAATAGATGTCAATGAATCCGTTTAGCAGCAAGCTGTCAAAGACGCGCCATGACGCCATTTTATGGTCAATGTTACCATACGATAAAATGTGCGTTCCATTTCATCCAAACTTCTTTATGTTTGTAAAAATTTATAAATAATCGTATTGTACGTGTAAATAAATAATAATTAATTTAGTTATACGTTTACCAAATTTATTATGAAAATATATGTATATTAATTTAATAGATATTACTGTACTTAGATTATAATTTATAGTTTCATCAAATGAAACGTAATTTTCGTGACTTTAAATGAGTGCAACACCATGTATTTTCGCGCCAAACGCAAATCAGAATCAACTAATCGCGTTCCCATCATCCCGCCTTTTTATAATTTCATAAACCAGACGTAAAGCACAAACTTTAAAATAATTAAATTACAGTGAGTTAAGGAGTGAGTATAAGTACTATTTGTAAAATCAAATTTTAAGTACTAAATGATGTAATATTTTTTATTAAATATCAATAAGTATGTTATTTTAGTTTGCTTTTTTGTTTTTATGTGTAGATGACCACTGACAATGTAGCAAAAAACGATACTTTTCACTATCACGATCAAGTGTATTAAAATCATAAGTTATGTTTTAATATTTTTTTTCTTAGAGTTTTAGTAACCTGCGCGCTTATAAATCGTATCAGTTTTATCGTAATTGGTAAGTTATTTTACACAAACTCTCGCTAGTCGGTCGCAACAAGAAACCATAATGGTTAATAACTAGTGAATTCGTCACGAATGTGTTACTGAGCTGACTTCTTCTTCACCTATCATCATTTATTCCGTTACTCCTCTATCCCGCTAACATGTTTATACCGCAGTCGGAAAACGAAATTTCGCTTTCATCTCTATAAAGCAAAAAAATTCATTTCATTCTCACTTCATCATTCTTTACTTTCTCATTCACACTCTGGCAAGATTACCATTTTCATCATAATGTAAAAACAAAAAATAGGAAACAATTTTGTTCAACTGTTCGCTTGGATAAACCCGTTAAGAAAAATACTTTTAAGCTGCATGAATAAGGATTTTTAATCAATAGGTACTAGTTATGGCTGAAAAGAAGCCATATAGTGTATTTAAAAAAAGAAAAAGAATGATTTAAATTTTTGCATACCATTCTTGTATCTCTTCATATAATGTTTTATAACTATAATTTTGTTATGTAAATAAATACAAAAAACACTAGTGGAACTATAAAAGTGGTATCATTTTGGAGTTGTCGTATAGGTACTCTTAATTATTAAGAATATATGTGGAGTAAAACATGATATTAAAAACTAATAAAATATTGACTAAATAAAAATTGGTAGTAGGCTAATTTTCTTAAGGCAATATATGAATACCATAATAACCATGCAAAACAAAACTGATGAAAGACAGTATATTTTGTAAAGCTGTAATAATTTATAACAAATTACCAAAACGTATACGAGGATTAATTGAGGCAAGTGTTTTTAAAAAGAACCTTCATGATATGTTAATTAATAAATGTTATTACAGCCTAAACGAATATATCAATGATAAAGATAAATAGTCATCATTGGTAAAAAATAATGTCTCATATTAATTTATTTTGTTTCACTATATAATTTTAAATGGTATGTTTTATATACTGTTAAATAATGCATGTACTTTATTTATAATTGTTCCATATATTGTACGCTTATATAGCAGGACATGGAGATACTATTTAACTAATGTAATACCTTAATTTGACCTATAATCCACAATAAAGACACATGTATTTGTATGAATATGGATGCTAAGTTGTAAAATCTGCTCTTTTTGTGAGTTCACTAAAACTATTTTTTTAAGTAAAGTCATAGAGTGTTTTAAGTAATGTCAAGGTAATTTTTTAAGTAAAGTCAATATTAGGAATGTGAACATATAATATTTACCTTATGGATTCATGCAAAATTGGAGACTTTGAGATTTGATACTCTTCGCATTATAACATGTTTTTAACCTATCGAAAATATTACTAAATCAACAAAACAATTGTGAGAAAGTAAGTTAATGGGTGCAGATGGTTCAGGACCGTTTCTTGTGGCAGTTTTACAAGAGGGAGACTTTGTACAAAAGTCGTTTACTTGGGTACCACTGTCCCATTCGTGTTTCAACCGTAAAGCAGTTGTGTTTGCATGGCTGTGTTTCGGTTTGAAGGGTGGGATATGGCGTGAATTTACAGGGTACAGATGAATAACACCTGAGTCCTCAGGAATGGCAACGCATGGGGGGTATCATGGGCGAAACAGTATACTCTGTTATGTCCATGGTACTGCTCATGTCTATAGGCGACGGTTACCACTTTCCATCAGGTGGGTCGTCCGTTTGTTTGCCATTCTA
Source organism: Galleria mellonella (assembly GCF_026898425.1). NCBI lineage: Eukaryota > Metazoa > Arthropoda > Insecta > Lepidoptera > Pyralidae > Galleria > Galleria mellonella. The sequence continues at coordinate 1,189,320 of NW_026442180.1, forward strand.
AGTTGTATAAAAAAAATCTATGGGGGAAGCCTATGCTCAGAAACGGACAGAGAATGACTGAGATGATGATGAAATTATCTCAGCATACAGTTCTTTTACAATGATAACTGCTAAAAAATCAGTTATGCTGCACCATGTTGTAACCTATATTTTTTTTAATAAATGAAAATGATACAGAAACTCCACCTGCGCGTCACTATATGCTGATGGGCCACCAGTAGAGAGGTGATAGAGTTGAGGATGAAACAGATCAGTTGGTCCATCTTGACAAAGAAAAACCGCGTGCAATTTGACCTAATACGGTTTATTATATATATAGAAAGGAATTGTTAGTATTGGGGTCTAACAGTTCCATTGCTAGTTATATGCCCTGTCAGATCGACCTCCACGCAGTTCTTCCTGAAAACCACCATTAATTCTTGTGAAATTCGTCATAATGGGTTAACTGGCCTGCTTTCATTCTCACCTATCATTTCTTACTGGTGCTTCACCAGTGTATACCGATAGTACAATCGGAGTTACCATTAAATTTTTATCCATAAAAAATAGGGTATATTGCTAACAGTAATAATGTTTTTTTTTTTTTGTACAACTTAGAATGGCAAACAAGCTGACGGCCCACCTGATGGAAAGTGGTAACTGTCGCCTATAGACATGAGCAGTACCGTGGACATAACAGAGTATACTGTTTCGCCCATGATACCCCCCCCCCCCCCATGCGTTACCATTCCTGAGGAATCAGGTGTTATTCCTCTGTACCCAGTAAATTCACGCCATACCCCACCCTTCAAACTGAAACACAGCCATGCAAACACAACTGCTTCACGGTTGAGACACGAATAGGACAGAGGTACCCAAGCAATTGACTTTTGTACAAAGTCTCCCTCTGCCTGTCTCCTCTAGCCCATTACTAATAATCCCTTTACTCCATGTAAAAGGATTATAGCCTTCATTTCGAATAATAACTAGCATGTAATCAAGGTTCATGGAGCATACAGTGCGAGCCACGGCGCTCTACTGCCGGCTGACAAGACGCCAGTACTGGTTTTTATGTAACCGATGGGATCTCCAAACAGAACCAGTCCGCCGCTACCTGTGCGACCGAATTCCGGGAAGCGGAAATCCTTCGGGACGTCATTAGTATGTTTATTACTCGTACATGCAAAAAAAAAATTGTCATCTATACTTCCTTCTTACATATCCTTATTCTAATTACTATTATGAATATGTGAGTTTGTTTGTTACCTCTTAGCCTCTTAACAGCTTCACTATTCACTATGACATTTGGTATACACATAATATATGGGATAAAGTAGTACAAGCTGTAATAAAATAATGGTAAAAGCTAGTATAAAATATATAGTGATCTTAATGACAAGTTGTAACCGTAACCTTGTCCGCGTGATCGAGACATATTAATAACCTACATCCTTGTCTGTGCCAAATACTACGTGATTACTAAGTGACAATGACATCGAGCGCTAAAAAATTAACTACTACATAATAAGTAATAAATGGATGATTATTTACCAGCTATTACTAGAAATAAAAGATTTTCTTAATTTTGATACGAGTGTTTAATACGTGTTCTCTCGGCAAAAATTAAAACAAGAATAAGTGACAGCCAGCCTATTCGTTACTACCCTCACAAAAAAATATAATTACAAAAATAATGGAACCGATACATGATCGAATCAATTGCAATACTTGAAACTTAAATTCGTAATTAAAACAATTAACATTCCAATAGTCTAATAAGCATTTACATGACAATATATTATTAATATCTTGTATATAAAATTCTCGTGTCGCGGTGTTTGTTACCAAACTCCTCCGAAACGGCTTTACCAATTTTTATAAAATTTTGTGCGCATATTGGGTAGATCTGAGAATCAGCCTACATCTATTTTTCATACCCCTCAATGATAAAGGTGACCCTCAAGGTGTTTAAAAAAATATTCTCCAAATAATGTATATGGCAAAACAACGTTTGCTGAGTCAGCTAGTTGTACTATAAAATATTATATTTATTAAAATAAAATACTTACATTTATTAATTGAATTATAACTACATCAACAACAATCCATTGACTGTCTATTAATAATATACTAATAAATAACAATATGTATTTGTATAGAATATAATCATATAGTCTAACATAACTAATATTATGTAGTAATACATTTGTAACTAATGTTCTAAAGGATATAAAATTTTATAAAATCGTTTGATTTTATAAAAGCTATAGAAAACTGAAACAAAATGTTTATTATTTAAATGAAATTTCAGGGAATTCATCCTCACACGCTTAAGCATGAATGACCACGAACAGTACAGTTTTTTTTTTAATGGATGACTATGAAATGGTGATCTCGCCTGCGCTGTCAGTATATATACTTGCGGAGCACCAGTGAGGGATGATAGATAAGTATAAAAGCAGGTCAGTTAGCCTATCGTGACGAATGCAAGAAGTATTAATTACAATGGTTTCCAGGCGGAACCGAGTGGAGGTCGACCTGACAAGGATTTCCAGCAATGGGGCCATTAAGCCACGTTACTAACAATCCCTTTCCCTCCAAACAGTGCGGTTTCAGAGAAATTTCCTCCCGCGAACGCGCAGGCTGTGAAATGAGCTCTCTGCCGAGGTTTTCCCTAGAGACTACAGTGTGGAGTTCTTCCAAAAAGAGTATATTAAAGATTCTTTAGGATCGGCAACGCTCACGTGACACACCCAGTGTTGCAAGCGTCCATAGGCTATCGTGATCGTTTACGATCAGACGAGCTATATGCTTCTTTGCCACCTTTGTGGTATAAAAAAAGCAATTTTTCTTTTAACTAGCGGTCCTCCTTCATACGGATAAATAATTTAAGAAACACATTTTTTTTTTATTTAAAATACAGCTCAATTTAATTGCTGGTAATAGCTGGTAGAGAGAGTGCTGCTATAGGGCATTAAGCTTGCCATTTGTACAAAGTTTTATTCTGCAATAAAGAATAAATAAATAAGTATAAATAAATAAATAAACTATTATATAGGATAAAATATTTTTATGAAATCGGTTAAACCAAGAGAGAGCACGTCCCGAAGCATACGCTAAGGTTCAATACTCGAATACTAGCAGTGAGTGCTCCTTGCGCTCTCTGGACCAAACTTGAACGCAATTCAGAGTTCGTTAACGTTCACTCAACCGAGCTGGCTATTACGCAATTATTACTATTAGATCTGGTGTGAATTGAGAGTGGGCAGTTGTGATTGATCAATTACTAATAACATAGTTTCTCCCATAAGAGCGCGCGCAATGAAATGAGGAAGCTTCAAATCGCTCAGCGGGTTACCCTTGGAAATTCATCCCGTCTATCTAAAATGGCAAAACTAACTGATGGCCTATCTAGTGGGAAATGGTACAGTGTCGTCAAAAAACATCAACAGCACTTTAAGTAGATAGATAGATAATCTTTATTGTTTCCTCCGTAGAACATTACATGTGACACCCATGGCATCCCTATGATGCTGGCATTTTTTTTATACAACTTAGAATGGCAAACAAGCTGACGGCCCACCTGATGGAAAGTGGTAACCGTCGCCTATAGACATGAGCAGTACCATGGACATAACAGAGTATACTGTTTCGCCCATGATACCCCCCATGCGTTGATATTCCTGACGACTCAGGTGTTATTCCTCTTTACCCTGTAAATTCACGCCATATCCCATCCTTCAAACCGGAACACAGCCATGCAAACATCTGCTTCAAGGTAAAAACACGAATGGGACAGAGGTACCCAAGCAATCGACTTTTGTACAAAGTCTCCCTCTGATTTAATTAATATTAATATTTTTAAGGACTATGGTGTTATGCCTGTGTACCTACCCTGTAATTTGAAAGAAAAATTGAAAAACAGCCATACAAGCTACACCGATACATGACAAAAGTATGTATGCATTATACAAAGACATCTGGTAAATCCAGAATGACATGCCTAGGTATATTAAAAACTAGCGATTCAGCCCGGCTTGGTACATACGGGTAGATAGAATTATTGTAAATAATATATAGCTTACCTTGCTGACTATAAATGTAACTTTATATAGGTGTACATTTTTTTATAATCGTTTAAGTACTTTTTGAATAGATCGAATAAATAAATAAAGGACGCAAACTACCTTGTAACTATGTACTACTCGCTTAAAAATAATTGCTAAATAAAGATTTACACTGTATAATATACTTTATTACCACAAGAAAAATATAAATTAACATATTATGACGTCTACATCGAAATTTCAGTTCTAAAACTATGTACCTACAACACACTTTTAAGTCATGAGCAAACATTTTTAAGTATAATTAACTAAGGCCACCGTATAAAATTAACAATTTATATCGATTTATTTAATTGTATATTAAAAAAAAAGTAATAAGAAATAAAACAAGAAACAGTAAATATAACACTACCTATTTTATTATATAAAAAAAAAAAAAACAAATTTAGACTAGCATGAAATTTAATAAGTACTTAACAAATACCTGTCTAAATCGAATGGATTCGACGAAAACACCAAAATCCGATCACATTTTAAGCTACTTCAAAATGAAGGCGCTTTTTCATTTGTTTTTTAGAACCTATAATATTTTGAGCACTGACACTATGTCTATCAATTCCATAAATTTTAAATAGGCTAAATTTGAGCTATTTTGTCCATTTTTTGCAATCGAATCTCATTGCACTGCACGGATTTATTTATTAGCTTACAAATATATTAATATTTACGTATATATAATTATATAAGTACAATAAATATAATTCAATGCGTTTACAATACTTTTTTACTGGTTCCATGACTTTGATTATAAAAATAGTACGTTATTGTAAGTGCATACTAACACTTTTTTTATAATTAAGGTCTAATTTTTTTTTAAGAATATCGCTTATATTGTTAAACATTATCTTGTATACAAAATTATTTTTATTACTGTTGAATATTTTTTATGCAACTTAATATAATAAAAATAGCAAACAAGCTGACGGCCCACCTGATGGAAAGTAGTAACCGTCGCCTATAGACATGAGCAGTACATAACGGAGTACTGTTTCACCCATGATACCCCCCATGCGTTGTTATTCCTGAGGACTCAGATTTTATTCCTCTGTACCCTGTACAGCCATGCAAACACAACTGCATCACGGTAGAAACACGAATGAGACAAAGGTACCCAAGCAAATGACTTTTCTTCAAAATCTCCCTCTGATCTCTGTCAAATATACAGAACATTTTTACCTATTATTACTTAAATAAAATAACAAAAGTTATATTATACATCATCTAGGTGACGAAATTATCTTAAAATATGTCCATTCCATTCGCAAAATATCATAAAAGGTAGTGGGGGGGGGGGGGAGATAAGAAGTCAAAGCACCATCCAAGGATTGTTAGTATTAAAGTTTAACAGCTCCATTTAGCAATGGATAGCAATATTCCCCATTAGATCGACTTCCATGCCATTACCCCTGGAAACCATCGTGGTTAATTCCTGTCGAATTGTCATGATAGACCAACTGACCTGACATCATCCTCACCAGTCATCCCTCACTGGAACCCTGCTAGTATAGTACGAGGTCTGTCCGGAAAGTTCGTATAAAAGTGTTCTGGAATGCGAGAAAGAGGAGTGGGGAGGCCAGGTAAGCGCAGGACCCCTTCCTTATGTCCCTAACAATGCTTCAGTTCTGGTCTGACCGCCGTGCGGTGCGAACTGGCTTGTCACGCCATCTGTGAAGTTACCTCTTAACGAAACCCCGTCGGCATGGAGCCCGCTTCCGTTGAAGAGCAGCGCGTCGTAATCAAGTTTCTCTCGAAACTCGGCAAGAATGGCCGTGAAATTTTTGCCGATCTCAGAACAGTTTATGGGGATGATGCTGTGAAGGAACCAACCGTCCACAAGTGGCTAAAAAGATTCAGAGAGGGCCGAGAAAGCGTTCAAGATGACCCACGTTCAGGACGTCCTTCCACTTCACATTCCGACGAAAACGTGGAAAGAATTCGAACTTGTGTTAATGGGGACCGTCGTTTAACGGTCAGACAGGTGGCTGAAGAGCTTAATTTGGGCAAAACCGTGGTCCACGAAATTCTAAGAAACGAACTTCAAATGAAAAAAATTTGCGCCAAGATCGTTCCGTGAGTTTTTGAGTAAAAATTCCATTACGGTGACCGAACACCCCCCCTATTCGCCGGATTTGGCCCCGTGTGACTTCTTCTTGTTCCCAAAAACCAAATTGGTACTTCGGGGGCGGCATTTGGGGGACATAAATGAGATAAAAAAAGCTACGACGGGGCAGCTGAGAAACCTACAACCAGAGGACTTTCAAGGAGCCTTCTCACAGTGGAAACGGCGTTGGCACAAGTGCATTATGTCACAGGGGGAGTACTTTGAAGGGGATAAAATTGATTTACCTGAATAATTGAAAAATAAAATTTTTAAAAAACTTTTATACGTACTTTCCGGACAAACCTCGTATAATAGATGGGGTTAATACTTCTTTTATGTCATAAAAAACCATGGTGGCCAGCCAGCTTGTTGTAGAATTTGACAAAACCAGCAATCTTATCAGCAATAATAAACAACCTGTATTTACAAGACTTTGTCATTCACAGCCACAGTAAAGTAGTTATATTACAGTCAATTATACAAATTGTTCATAAAAATAGAAATTTTCTCTTAAGAAACATAATAAAATAGCTTTCATGTTGTTTCGCAAAATTTTTTGCATCTAAATGCAAAAAATTTTAAAATTCTAAAATTTTAAATTGTTTGTGTGAGTGTTATCTTCTAAATTGTACATAGCTTTTATATTAATTTTGTCATAAATTAATCCTTTCCTTTTAGTTTTAATTTATAGCCAAATGAATTATGTAACTTCGTGATTTATTTGAAAAGTTAAAAAAAATATTTTCAAACCTACAATAATTAATAATTTCTTAAGAAAATTTTCTCAGTCTTGAACACCACTATTGCCTTTAATATACCCTTCACTACTAATCTTATATTATTATAATATTACGTTTTAGTAAAAATTCTCAATTGTCAAAAAAAATTTTAACTGCAACAAAAGCAATGAAATATAATTTCGGGAGCAAGAACAGCAATCCAAAATAATGACTGTATAAAAATATTTAAAATAATTTTACTCCAAGATAATACAATCAAAATAATTTAAAATACTAAAAAAAAATAACATTATATATAAAATAAAATATAGACTACAAGAAAAACAGTCAGAAATAGTTACAACTGTAAGAAACGCAATTAAAAGTAATAGTACTGCAAGAAAAACAGCTCGAGAGAACTTTTCACTACAAAGAGTCCTTTAAGTCTAAGAAAGATAGTCCAAAGTAGTCACCTTTAGTTAAAAGTAACTATTAACCTAAACTAAAACAGTTTTGCTTCTTTACACTGAAAAATGCTAATTAAATAATAAACAATTAATTGATATTATATATACTACATAATATCCTAACATATCAAAATCCCGTGTCACGTTCTTCGTTCACGCTAATCTCCAAAACAGCTCAACCAATTGTAATGAAAATTTGTTAATATGTAATGTTTGATCCAAATTGAGAGATAGGATTCTTTTAATTCCAATAAGAAAACATTGACCCTGTAGGTGGCAGCTGACAACAAAATGTTTACCGGGTCGACCCATCCATCTTCTTTTCTAAGCTTATATTATGCACCTTTCTTGATATCTTTAAGTGGTAACGTTTCATCGCTGTACTCATGGGTGGCAATCAAAACCGGTTGTGCACCGACCTCTTCAGGTATATTTTGATCTAAAGGCATGTCTCTCTTCTCTAATTCCTCGGCGAGTGTCTTGTATAATTCCCTGTAAAACAAATTGAGTTATTAACAAATCATACTTGTGTCTAAGCTAGTCGTTTTTTTTTATGCCACTTAGAATGGCAAACAAGCTAACGGCCCACCTGATGTAAAGTGGTAACCATCGCCTATAGACGTGAGCAGTACCATGGACATAACAGAGTATACTGTTTCACCCATGATACCCCCCATGCGTCCTGAGGACTCAGGTGTTATTCCTCTGTATCCAGTACATTCACGCCATATCCCACCCTTCAAACCGAAACACAGCCATACAAACACAACTGCTTCACGGTAGAAACACGAATGGGACAGAGGTACCCAAGCAATCGACTTTTGTACAAAATCTCCCTCTGCTACAGCTTCGACATTCCATGCAAATTTCTTATTTGATGACCTATTGGTTTATTACATTGAATCCTTTAAACCTAATATACTTGTTAGGAAGGCAAAAAATATTAGTAATTTAGCAAACATTGCAAAATCCTTTGTATTAATATTAACAATAGCCGTGTGGGCCCGGTATAGAATAGGCCTCCCCATCCATATCCCATGGGTGTCCTAACAGGTAACTATGGGTAGGCGAGGGATAAGCAACAGCGTCTGTCTTAAAACATCTCCAAAGCCCAACTGCCGATACGAATCCACTTGCCAAGCGTGGCAACTACAGGCAAGACCTCTCAAGAGGTAAGCTTATGTTCAGCAGTGGACAGTTTTTTTTTTTTATGGGTTTAAATGGTATGGTAACCCCGCCTGCGCTAACGGGTTACGCTGGCGGAGCACCAGTGAAGGGTGATAGATGAGAATGAAAACAGGCCAGTTACCCCATCAGGAATTAACCATGATAGTTTCCAGGGGAAACCGCAAGGAGGTCGACCTGGTTGGGTATATTGCTAGCAATGGAATTCTCAGTCTCCATTACTAACAATCTCTTTCCCCCCCATTACTATAATATTATTACTTATTTAATTATTGCGAAATTTCATATTAACATAAGACCGAATGGAGGGGGGAAGGGATTGTTAGTAATGGGACGGTTAATCCCCATTGCTGTCAATATACCATATCAGGTCGACCTCCACGCGGTTTTCCCTGGAAACCATCGTGACTAATTTATCGTTGAATTCGTCACGATGGGCTAACTGGCTTGCTTTATCATCCCTCACTAGTGTCCTGCCAGTGTATACCGTTAGCACAAGCGGGTTTACCATTTCATTATCATCCATTAAAAAAAGAACGAAATGCAGGGGAGAAATAATTGTTACGAATAATAATGGAGACTAGAAATCCCGTTACTGGTAATATACCCAAGCAGGTGGCCTACACGCGGTCTCTCTGGAAACTAACATGGTTACTTTCTGAAGAATCATCATGATGGACTAACTGGCCTATTTCCATTTGCATCTATCACCCTTCACTGGTAATCCGCCAGCTTATACCGTTAACGCAGGTGGAGTTATCTTTACATTATCATCCATAAAACCAAATAAATATCTTTGTCCTATTTGTATTATTGCCGTGAAGATGATGCGCTTGCATCGCTATATTTGGGTTTGAAGGATGAGATATTACAGGTAAATTACAAGGTACAGAGGTATAACACTATAGTCCTCAGGAATAACAATTGGAGATACCATGAGCATCACATGGTATTCTTTTATCTTCGTGATTCTATTCATGTCTATGGATTACGGTCACCACATTCCATCAGATGGGCCATCAGCATGTTTTCCATTCTAAATGTCATAACAATAATAAATTAACGTAAATTAAGTTACACTAAAATACTTCCAGTAGGTAATTTGAATTTTTATCCATTTATATTTCTTAATTAATAATAATACCTTAATGCCTTTTTAACTGTATAATAATGCCACACCAACCAAATTCGAAGAAACTTTAACAGTGTGCTCAAAATACTCACTGGAAGAGGAATCCTTGCATGTTTTTAGCCAAATAATACAGGAACAACCAATCGCCAAATTGGCAGCCGTTGACAACCCTGATCACGTTATAAGGGTTGAATTTTCCGGACACCACCTGTCCGAAGACTACGTCGTTGAACCTCAGTGAACGGCGGTACAGATAAAAGGACATAGCGCGCCAAATGACAGCTGAAAAAATATTTAAGAGCATTATTTAGTACTTTCTTCCGCAGCTTTTCCTGAAGGAATTAATGTGCAAAGTATCCTCTAAGTAACAAACTCTTCCGTTTTATATATTAGTATAAATACACAGGCAGTGGCGATAGTGATCACCAATGAGGGACGATAAAAGAAGAGAAAAACAAGTCAGTTATCACATTGCGACGAATTCATCAAAAATTCACTACGGTGATTTATAGTGGGGACCGTGTGGTGGTTGATTTAGCAGGGTAACGCTAGCAATGGGAGATAATATCCCCATTTTTACGTAACAATCCCCTTCTCCTTGAATCTTTTCTCATGCAAAGTCATATGTGTATGTTTCGGCATGGAATAGGCCACCCCTTCCTTTCCCGTTGGCGTCGTAAGAGTCGACTAAGGGAAGGCGAGAGACGGACAGCGGCGTCCCTCTTAAAACATCTCTAAAGCCTAACTGCGGTTGCCAATCCTCCTGCTAAATATAGCAACTACTGACAAAACCCCCCACGGGTGAGGCATATGTTCAGTGGACAATTAAAGGCTGATATGATAGGCATATTTGAGACAAACGCTAGACCAGACGCGTCTTTATAAATTCAGTCATTAGCTTATTTACAATTCTAGCGTACTAGGACAAAGAACATTGTCGAAAAAAGCAATAGTTGGGTTTGGGTTTACTGGAAGAAATCTCTTTTAGAGATAAGCCGACAGCACACCTGCAATGCCGTTAGTGTTGTGGGTGATCATGGGCGGCGGCAGTCACTTACAACCAAGTGAGCTGCATGCTCGTTTGCCCCTGTGTTGTAATAAAAAAAAGCTCGCCTTTGTGCACTATTATGTTTGTTTTTTTCTATTTCAATAACCTTTTGTGTAGAATAAAGAATAAATAGTCTCACCAAGCACTGAAGCAATAAACAGAAACAGCAGCCAGAACCACAGTATGACGTATATTTTCTCGTGTACAATGTTGAGCGCCATCACGCAGAGTGCATCGTGCTGTTGTATCGTGCCGCTGGGACCGTACTTGTGGAACAAGCATTTCGTTACCTACAAATAAAATTCCTGAATATATACGTATATATATATTTTTTTAAACTTATCAGGTTATATATATTTTGAAATCTCAACTGCTTCTTCTGTTCTATTCTATTTCACTAAACAACTAAACTTTAAGCCCTTTAATTCGCGCCAATCATTGGATCACGTTTTTAATTAACTTAGTTAAATCAATAAATGGAAAGACGCAAACAAGCTGACACCTCATAGATAGAAAACGTAAACAGTCTGGACATTCTTGAAACTTTAATAAAAAAAAGAGAAATATAGTTTTAATTATTACTTAATACTAATAGTTTAATTAACAATACCTTAGGGAAAATAGCCTCCAAAGGATCAGCGATTTCGTTCCAATCACTAAAAGAGAGGACTTTCGGCCCTAAACCAATAAACTCTCCGTTCAGAAATCTATTGATTAGCCAAATTTGAAACATCACGTGCAGAAGATTTGCAACCTCCATCGCCATCATCCATACGGACCAGGTACGTGAAACTCGTAACCTAAAATCGGATTTAGTATTTAATTTACAAATTAAATTAATATTGTAAATATTCTATTTTTTTTTTTATACAACTTAGAATGGCAAACAAGCTAACGGCTCACCTGATGGAAAGTGGTAACCGTCGCCTATAGACATGAGCAGTACCATGGACATAACAGAGTATACTGTTTCGCCCATGATACCCCCCATGCGTTGCCATTCCTGAGGACTCAGGTGTTATTCCTCTGTACCCTATAAATTCACGCCATATCCCACCTTTCAAACCAAAACACAGGCATGCAAACACAACTGCTTTACGGTAGAAACACGAATGGGACAGAGGTACCCAAGCAATCGACTTTTGTACAAAGTCTCCCTCTGGTATTCATTTTTATTGTTAAAAATTTGCACGCCGACATAGAGGCAGAATGTCATGGGAAATATAAACCTCTATCATCTGAAATTGCCTACATTCATGAAAAATAAATTCATTTCATTTCAACGAGAAAGAATCTGTACAAAGTCACACACGTGGACACTTATCTTCCATTGTTTGATGCCCAGCAGTTGCGACTGTATGGTTGCATTTCGTTTTGAGAGGCAAATAAATACGAGATATGGAAATATCCATATGGTACCGAACAGATACTTTGTGAGGGAGACTTTTTTTTATACAACTTAGAATGACAAACTGACAATCCACCTGATGGAAAGTGGTAACTGTCGCTGGCTGTGGTTATGTCCATGGCACTGTTCATGTCTATAACATGAGCAGTGCCATGGACATAACAGAGTATACTGTTTCGCCCATGATACCCCCCATGCGTTGCCATTCCTGAGGACTCAGGTGTTATTCCTCTGTACCCTGTAAATTCACGCCATATCCCACCATTTAAACCGAAACACAGCCATGCAAACAATACTGCTTTACGGTTGAAACACGAATGGGCTAGAGGTACCCAAGCAAACGACTTTTGTACAAAGTTTCCCTCTGGCATTATCTGCGGTTAATCATTACTTTAGAGTGCTCCGGTACCTAGAAGAGCACCGGCTGATCTGTGATCGCCAGTATGGCTTTCGACAGGGACGTTCGGCCGGTGATCTTTTAGCTTACTTAACACACCGATGGGCAGTGGCAATCGAGAGTAAGGGAGAGGCCTTAGCAGTTAGTCTGGATATTGCGAAGGCCTTTGATCGGGTGTGGCAATGCTGGTGTCCCGCAAGGCTGTGTACTATCTCCGACTCTGTTTCTTCTGCATATCAATGATATGTTACAGATAAGTAATATTCATTGCTATGCGGACGACAGTACAGGAGATACATTATATACCGGTCATGCAAAGATCTCGCGGGCACATACCGATGAGTGCCGGAATAGACTTGTGTCTGAAATCGAAACTTCACTCCATCAAGTTTCGATCTGGGGTGAACAAAATCTTGTCCAATTTAACCCCAAAAAGACACAAGTCTGCGCGTTTACCGCAAAAAAGACGCCGTTTGTCGTATCTCCTCACTTTCAGGGCACTTCCCTTGATAAAAAGTCAAGTCTAGGAATTCTGGGCGTTGATATATCTTGCGACGTCCAGTTTTGCGGTCATCTGGAGGAGAAGGCTAAGATAGCTTCCAAAAAGTTAGGAGTGCTCAATAGGGTGAGACGATATTTCATTCCAGAACACCGCCTGAAATTATATAAAGCCCAAGTCAGGCCGCATATGGAATACTGTTCTCACCTGTGGGCAGGAGCGCCACAGTACCAACTCCTTCCGTTAGACCGCATTCAAAGTCGGGCGGCTCGAATTATCGATAGTCAACGCCTTACTGTCCGACTTGACCCATTGAAACTGCGCAGAGATGTTGCGTCTCTGTGCATCTTCTACCGAATTTATCATGGGGAGTGTTCTGAGGAATTGTTCGGATTGATACCTGCTGCTGATTTTCACCACCGTACAACCCGCCACAAACTAAAGTTTCATCCCAATCATCTGGACGAGTGGCGGTCTTCCACCGTGCGTTTTTCAAGGCACTTTCTTCCACGCACAACCATTCTTTGGAATCAACTTCCAGCAGCAGTATTTCCGAACCGATACGACAACATAACCTTCAAGAAAAGAGTATATTCCTTTTTAAAAGGCTGGCAGCACACCTGCAATGCCGCTGGTGTTGTGGGTGATCATGGGCGGCGGTAGTCACTTACCATCAGGTGAGCCGCATGCTCGTTTGCCCCCTGTGTTGTAAAAAAAAAAAAAGAGTCATTCGAAGATACATAAATACCAAATATGTGTGATGTATATATTTATTTATGTAATATATACTATTTTTTTTAATGGATGATAATGAAATGGTAACCCCGCCTGCGCTAAGAATATACACTGGCGGGGTACCAGTGAGTAAGGATAAAAGGGCAGGTCAGTTAGCCTATCGTGATGAATACACTTGGAATGGGGGGAAGGGATTGTTAGTAATGGAGACTGAGAATCCCATTGCTAGCAATATACCCACCCAACCAGGTCGAGCTCCTCGCGGTTCCCACTGGAAACTATCATGGTTAATTCCTGATGAATTCATCATGATGGGCTAACTGGCCTGTTTTCGTTCTCATCTATCACTATTCACTGGTGTATATTACTAGCAATGGGACTGATAGTTCGCATTACTAACAATCCCTTCCCCCCCCCCATATATACTATTATAAGTACTTAGTTATATATATATATATATATATATATATATATATATATATAGTATTCTTGTGATAATTTGCATATTTTTTTAAAACGAGTAGTTTTAGTTTTAGTAGTATTAGATATAACTGCACACGCTCGCCATTTGAAAACCTTTATTTGAAAACGTTCTGAATACATTACGACGGTTTCCAGCTAGAATGTTCGATCGTGGAACATGTCAGGTGGTCGAAGCGTCCAGAAAACTTGAATAATTCTTGTCGCGTATAACTGTAGATTGCATCTATTGTTAATTTTTTTTTAAATGTATGCGCATGCATATAAAATACCTACTTCTTTCAATATCGTAGGCACTTGCATATAGATTACTTATTTCAAGTTAGCGATAAAGCCCATTTTGATATCAATTATTCCATGACTATATATATATATATATATATATATATATATAAGATAAACTACGCATCCTAATGACCTAATTGTCAGATTATATATATATATATATATATATATATATATATATATATATATATATATATATATATATATATATATATATTTAAATTAGAGAGGAATAACATCTGAGTCCTTAGAAATGGCAATGCATGGGGGTATCATGGATGAAACAGTATACTCTGTTATGTCCATAGCACTGCTCATGTCTATAGGCGACAGTTATCACTTTCCACCAGGGGGGCCGTCAGCTTGTTTGCCATTCCAAGTTGCATAAAAAAAAGAATATTAACGGGTCTGACGATATATGACTTGTGGTTACCTAAAAATGATATCCTTTCTTATGAGTGCAATCTTCTTTTCTATAGTTTTTTTCGAAGGTATCGTATCTTTGTTAACTTTTATATCCTCCTCTTGGAACGAAAGACTCGCAAACTGCAGACCATCCACCAAAGCTTTAATTCTCCCTCCTACAATAAAAAAAAATCATAATAAAAAAAAAATCATGATTCTCCTCTAACAAGTTAATATTCGAGTTTATAATTATTATTAAAGGTACTATCTTCCTCAGGTATATCAGCCCTATCGTACCCTGAACTGATTTATTAATTAATGGGCATCAATAATTTACAGAGATGTTCAAAAATTTCCGATTCGCGTTCAGCTAATATAGATTGAATAAGACCAATATTAAATTTATTTAAGAACATTCTCATGTGTCTCCAATATCGAATTATATCTCACTCCAGCTTGTTTTTTTTTATACAACTTAGAATGGCAAACAAGCTGACGGCCCACCTGATGGAAAGTGGTAACCGTCGTCTATAGACATAAGCAGTACCATGGACATAACAGAGTATAATGTTTCGCCATGATACCCTGATGAGGACTCAATTGTTATTCCTCTGTACCCTGTAAATTCACGTCATATTTTAGTTCAAACCGAAACACAACCATGCAAACACAACTGCTTTACGGTTGAAACACGAATAGGACAGAGGTATCGAAGTAAGCGACTTTTGTACAAAGTCTCCCTCGTTTGTATAAATTATTGCTTTTGTGCTGTTAATTTTTCATCCAACTTGAAATGGTATACAAACCACTTAGTGGAAAGCTATAACCGTGTTCTATGGGCACGAAGAGCATAATGCACAATACAAAATACAATGAGACCCTCATGATGAGGTGGTATGCGTTAACTTTTATGAAAACTAAAATTTTATGCTTTCGTACCTTGCAATTTTACTACCATTACCCACGTTGTACGTCGGCAAGTGCTACTACTTGGTGGTAGAAACACGAGTGGCAACAGAAACGACTTTTGTGCAATAACTCACTTTGCTTTCTGAGTTCTACCATATTTCCTTGTTTGGTTTAAGTTATTATACCATTATTTTATATTACTTCTTCATTAATTTATTTAAGACATTAATTACTTGATATATGTTTAGATTTAATTTTATTATAGTACCTTTTTTTGTACAACTGAGAATGGCAAACAAGCTGATGGCCCACCTGATGGAAAGTGGTAACCGTCGCCTATAGACATGAGCAGTACCTATTTATTACATTACAATAGTGATTAAATTAATTTAACTGCTTATTTAATTGTGTTACCACTAACCTTCCTTCTTCTTCCATATGTAATGAGGCATATAGAAAGCTATAGATTGAAGGAAGAGTAAGAACGGCACCCATTGGTAGTACTTGTGGTGAATAGTCTCATCATTTTCCAAGATAGGTCCCACTCCTGGATGAGGTAGGAACCCAGTTTGAAGAAGACTTTCATTGTAATGTCGTACCTGGGAAAAGATACATAGTTAAGACTTTAACATGTTATTTTCTTTTACCAGAGGGAGACTGTACAAAAGTCGATTGCTTGGGTACCTCTGTCCCATTCGTGTTTCAACCGTGAAGCAGCTGTTTGTATGGCTGTGTTTCAGTTTGAAGGGTGGGATATGACGTGAATATACTGGGTACAGAGGAATAACACCTGAGTCCACAGGAATGGCAACGCATGGGGGGTATCATGAGCGAAACAGTATACTCTGTTATGTCCATGGTACTGCTCATGTCTATAGGCGACGGTTACCACTTTCCATCAGGTGGGCCGTCAGCTTGTTTGCCATTCTAAGTTGTATAAAAAAAAAATAAAAAAAAATTGTTCAAATCATAGAAAAATGGAGCATTACTATTATTCTACAACTATTGTAGAAAAGAGCATATTTAACTCCTATTTTCAGTTTCACTGATGCTTATTTATTTATTTATTTTTATTTTATTTAATTCTTTATTGTACACACCAGTTATAATAATAGGACAGAGGTAATCAAATGTACAAAGGCGAGCTTAACTCTAATTGAGTTTTCTTACAGCAAACCCAAAGTGGAAAGGAGCATTAATGTCAGCGGGTAGATCGGTGTACAATATTGTAATAATTTTTTAAGCAAATTAGACAAAATTAAATTAATTACATTATATTTAATCGTATAAATACACATATACATAAATATATACCTACATCTATGCATATACTTACACATACATAAACACATACAATATACCTACCTACCCATATAACATACCTACACATATAGATAAATAAATATATGTTCATAGAGATAGAAGATGCTCTTTAAGTCTACTCCTAAAAATATTTAGGGATTGACTCTCACGGAAAAATATACTTATGTTGAAATAAGTAAAACTTACAATCGTAAATGTGGCCATGAAGAAGCAATACGTTTGTATCACTTTCTCCGGCACTCCAGCGCCGGATATGCATCTGATATGTTCCCCAAACTGTTCCCTGGCGCAGACCAAGATCACAAACGCTATCAGGAGCGTAACTGTAAACTGGTAATGTAGCTTGAATACGAAGTTATCTATTTTCGGCTTCTTGAAGTTCAACTTCAAACGCGGCACCAACGTCGATACTGTTGCTGGCAACATTGTGTCTTTTGGCAAGAAACCTTAACTGAGAATAAGCTTTTCTGAAACAAGAGATACCATCATATCAGTCTTTATTCCTTCCCTGCTGGATATAGGCGGCCCCCATGGACTGTCAGAAGGAACGGGGCCGTTCCTTAGGCCAATTAGAATTGGGAGGGCTTTGCACTGGCAAACCTGCTTGCAAATCCCACCTAAATGTCCACCTGGGGAGAAAGGGATTGTTAGCAATGGAGTTCGACATTGCTAGCAATGTGCCCTATCAGGTGGACCTCCACGTGGTTCCCCTGGAAACCATCGTGAACAATTCTTGTTGAATTCGTCACGATGGGCTAGATGGGCGAGATGGAAAGGAATAGATGCAGAGACCAAACCACAAATAAATACTTTACCAGAATCAATCGAATACTTGTATGTAGCTTTATCTAATTTAATTTCACCTAGAACATAAAAGTTTTCATTAATTACATATTCATAATGTACTGGAGATATTTTTTTAAACTGTAAACACTAAGCACCGACAATTAATGGGGAAGAAAGGTTCTTGAGTGGCGACCTCATACAGGCAAACGCAGTATAGAACGACCCCCCATTAGTTGGAGTGACGACCTCAAATGCATAGAAGGTTGTGGATGCAGGTGCTTTAGGACTGTTCCACTGGACATAGGCCTCCCCTATAAACTGCCACAAGTTTATAGGGGAGACCTATGACCAGCAGTGAACGGATAATGAAACACTAAGGAAAAATGGTATAGTACCTTATCATTCAATAAATTTATATACACATTAAAATATACAAATGAACTCAAAATTCCACCAAACGCCAGCAACAAAAGACATAAATAAGAAATTTTCAAAGAATTTATTACTGCCCGATAATCATAGTTTACAATCGTAGAAGTACCCACAACGACCTACTTGCAGTGAAGTATGTATTTATATAAATAGTACTTAAACGCTACTGATCTATCAAACCTACATAATACTGAAAGTAAACATACTTGTGCTCTACCAACAATACGGCTCTTACCAATATGATAAAACTATTTACGTAAACAAACTATGTCTATACGCAATTTCTTTCAAGTGGGAAGAAAATTAATTAATATAAACGGTCTTAAAAGGTCAATTTGTTATTGTTAATTTTTTTTAATTTTACAATAACATTTTTTTTTTAATTATCACAAAGAGTCAATTTGTTAATATATCTTTTAATTTTTCTTTGTTTAACAATAATAACTTTATTTTCTTCTAAAAATCTTAATAGGTATTTAATAAGACGTACAGAGTTTAGTGCATCCAGTCAATTTGTTTATAATTACTCTTTTCCATCCAAAGGTTGCCTGGTAGAGATAGCTCTTAACAATAAGTTCGCCAATTGTTTTCTCAATGTAATGTTTTCTTGTAATTGTTTGTATTTATAATTAGTTTACTATTGTAATCTTACGGAGGAAACAATAATTATCTATTATTTATATATTAATATCAGATATCTTATTATTATATTAATTATCAGATTATCTTACTATTAGTATAATTTAATTTTAATTAACTATAATTTAGACATCAGACAAACATAAACAAATAAATTACGAATCGATCATTTACGAACAAAAATCATAAAAGTAAAGTCAACTGACTTTAAGAAGAATGACTCATTTGCTGGTGACATGTTTTATTATCATGATATGATAGTTCATATCGTGATGATTTATCGCTAGAAACAGTCACTAATAGATGATCTCGTTTCATCATTAATCACTAAATACAATATACTACTTTGTTTGTACAAAAGTTCATTATGCTATATTATACATAATTGTAACTTTCATGTTTAGATAATGAAAATAAATATGGGGGGTATCATGGGCGAAACAGTATACTCTGGCAGATCTACCTCCACGTAGTCCCCCCTGGAAACCATCGTGCTGATTTCCATGTGTATTCATCATGCTTGGCTAACTGACTTTTCGTTCTCACCTATCATCCCTCACTAGTGCCCCTCCCGTTAACGCGAGCAAGGCTGCCATTCCATTATCATCCATTAAAAAAAACCGCCTGCGAAACATAGCAACTACTGGTAAAGCCTTTTTTTCTATTTATTTACAACACAGGATGCAAACGAGCATGCGGCTCACCTGATGGTAAGTGACTACCGCCGCCCATGATCACCCAAAACACCAGCGGCATTGCAGGTGTTCTGCCGGCCTTTTAAAAAGGAATATGCTCTTTTCTTGAAGGTTATGTTGTCGTATCGGTTCGGAAATACTGCTGCTGCAAGTTGATTCCAAAGAATGGTTTGTGCGCCTTATGGAGGAGGGCAGAGGTTTAGCATGTCTCAAATAAATCTCAAAGTCCCAGATATTGCAATACAGAGAATAGGTGAATCACATTTAAAAAAAAAAAAACAAATGGCGACCATCTAGGTAACGTATGTGAGAGTATATTTAAGAAAGATACATATGCCACATATTCAATCAAATGTTCAAAGAACATTATATCTATCAATCAAACTCCAAATCCTTCTAAAACTATTTTTAATTGAAAACCTCTGAAATATTCGGGGGGAAAAGCGATTGTTAGTAATGAGGTTTAATAGCACCATTGCTAGCAATATACCCAACCAAAGCGACCTCCTCGCGGTTCTCCCTGGAAACTATCATGGTTAATTCCTGATGAATTCATCATGATGGGCTAACTGGCCTGTTTTCATTCTCATTTATCACCCTTCACTAGTGCTCCGCCAGCGTATCGCATTAGCGCAGGCGGGGTTACCATACCATTTACACCCATCAAAAAAAAACCTCTGAAATATTCTATCGTTAATTTATAAAATACTAACCTAACTTTATTTTGATTGTTTTTTTTTACTCAGAGCCACCTTTGTCTAGATAAAACGTTTAATCGTCTTATATATCTATTTATATAAAACAGAACAGGGAATCTACTTACTTGCAACTAGCCAGTGGCTGACCACTGATTTATATACACACTGCACGCAATAATCGATTTTTATTCAATCACTTTCAAATTAAAACAGCACCATAAGCCGCTTACGTGCGAATTGTCTTCTTGTCACTGCCAGAATATGTAAGTTATCAAGACGATAAGATAATGCTCCTGCGGTATAAACGATAAACACTTATGTTTTAATTCAATTTAAAAGAATAACTTCGATGATAGATACACCATTTTGTTTTCGGTCTATATTGTCTTACTTCCTATTTTTTTTTTCTTTTAATGGATGATAATGGAATGATAACCCTGCCTGCGCTGTAGGTAAATACTGACGGGGCACCAGTGAGTGATGATAGGTGAGAACGAAGCAAGTCAGTTATCCCATCATGACGAATTCAACAAGAATTAGTTACGATGGCTTCCAGGAGGAACCACGTGGAGGTCGACCTGATAGGATAAATTGCCAGCAATGGGGCCATCAAACCCCATTACTAACAATCCCTTTCCCCCTTGTCCTATTTCCTACTGTATTTGCTTAAACAGCTGAATAGATTTTAACAAAATTTAATACAGAAATGAACTGTATCCAGGACTAACAAAAATACGGGGAAAAGGGATTGTCAGTAATGGCTAATAACAGCCCCATTACTAGCAATATACCGTATCAGGTCGACCTCCACGCGGTTCCTCCTAAAAACCATCGTGATTAATTCTTGTCAAATACTTCACGATGAGCCAACTGAACTGCTTTCATCTTTACCTATCATCACTAGTGTCCCGCCAGCGTTATATATATTTATTATATCTCATTATATATATATATATATATGAGATATATTTGAAAATCTTTTTTATCTAAAAAAATACTTACTGTTTATTCTCATAGAAATTTTAATCAAAATCGGTATTGAAATAGAAATAACTGATTTAGTCACAATTGAAATCTGTTTTTTTTTCTGTACAACAAAATCTACTTGTTATTAATCAATAAGGTTTCCTCTCGCGTTTTTACTATTAATTTTTTACTCATAGCATTTTTCTTTTTGAAGCAAAGAAATTTATGCAATGTACTGCAATCTTAAAGATTGTAATCTTAAATTATGAAAATAAATTATAATTTTTTTTTTTTTATGATTCATACATATATTTTGGCAAAAACTTGGGTTTACATGTAAGTAGCTACTATCGTATATACGATGGAGACGCGATAAGAAACCTCTCGAAAGATAAAGGATTTCTTCCGAACAAACAAAACCGCATATAAATATTCACATTTTTTTTAATGCAAATTAAAATGACTAACAAGCTGACGGCCTACCTGATGAAAAGTGGTAACCGTCGCCTATAGACATGAGCTGTACCATGGACATAACAGCATATACTGTTTCGCCCATGATACTACCCATGCTTCCCATACATACATTACATTAAATTTTTTTTTATTTTTTTTTTTTTTACAACACAGGGGACAAACGAGCATGCGGCTCATCTGATGGTAAGTGACTACCGCCGTCCATGATTACCCACAACACCAGCGGCATTGCAAGTGTGCTGCCGGCCTTTTAAAAAGGAATATACTCTTTTCTTGAAGGTTATGTTGACGTATCGGTTCGGAAAAACTGCTACTGGAAGTTGATTCCAAAGAATGGTTGTGCGTGGAAGAAAGTGCCTTGAAAAGCGCACGATGGAAGACTGCCACTCACATACGCCACACTTACAACCGTTAACATTCCGTAAGTTTTTATTTATTTATGTATTAATGTTATATTATAATTCATGTCCTTATATTTACATATGTAGGTGTATACAGCTGTTTTTATTGTATTATATATCCAGTTTTGTACTGGGTATTATTTAGTTTATCTTTAATTGTACGGTTATTACCATTATATATTCTACAGTTTTCTTTCAGCTTCTCAAAGGTTGACTGTAAGAGATCCCTTTATGGGATAAGTCGGCCATTGTATATTAAATCATTTACCAGTTTTAATCAGAGTTATGAACAATAAAGATTTTACAATACAATACAAAAAGTGACTTTAAAGAAGCGAATCTATCTAATTTTCTTGAGGCCTTACATTTTAAGGTAGGGCATTGAGCCTTTTAAAGTACGGCATTGCATAGTAGCCCCTCAATGCCCTCCTCTCCTAGCTACGGCCATGTATTACCATTTACCAGAGGGAGACTTTGTACAAAAGTCGTTTGCTTTGGCATCTCTGCCCCATTCGTGTTTCTACTGTGATTCAGTTGTGTTTGTATAGGTGTGCTTCGGTTTGAAGGGTGGAATATGGCGTGAATTTACAGGGTACAGAGAAATAACACCTGAGTCCTCAAGAATAGCAACGCATGGGGGGTATCGTGGGCGAAACAAAATACTCTGTTATGTCCATGGTACTGGTCATGTCTATAAGCGACGGTTACCACTTTCTATCAGGTGGGCCGTCAGCCCGTTTGCCATTCTAAGTTGTATAAAAAGAAACGTATTATTGTAGTCATCAGATGATTATCACGGTGTCTCATCATTCATCAAGATACGAATACAATTATCAGTGTAACATGATTATTCACTGCGCAAACTTATCAATTTGCTCTTGATCATTACATTTTATGCGGAAATAAGTCTAACAATAATACAAAAAGTTATCAAGCAGTCAAGGAAAATGAGGCACAATTTAGAGCAGTGTTTTTCAAAAATTCACACGACTACCTCAGTAAAAAAAAAGTTATAAGGACATATTTATTTAGAATAATGATAATAAAAACATTTGTATGTTAATTACAAATTAACAAAAAATAACCAGAGGGTGACTTTGTACAAAAGTCGTTTGCTTGGGTACCTCTGTCCCATTCGTATTTCAATCGTAAAACAGTTGTGTTTGCATGGCTATGTTTCGGTTTGAAAGGTGGGATATGGCGTGCATTAACAGAGTACAGAGGAATAACACCTGAGTCGTGTGAGTTTAACTCACACTCGGCCTTTTTTTTATCATTTTTTTTATACAACTTAGAATGGCAAACAAGCTGACGGCCCACCTAATAGAAAATGGTAACCGTCGCCTATAGACATGAGCAGTGCCATGGACATAACAGAGTATACTGTTTCGTCCATGATACCCCCCATGAGTTGCCATTTCTGAGGAGTCGGGTGTTATTCCTCTGTACCCTGTAAATTCACGCCATTCCTGAGGAGTCGGGTGTTATTCCTCTGTACCCTGTAAATTCACGCCGTATCACACCCTTCAAACAGAAACACAGCCATGCAAACACAACTGCTTCACGGTAGAAACACGAATAGGACAGAGGTGCAAAAGTCTTTTGTACAAAGTCTCTCTCTAGTTGTGGTCACTTGCTCTATCCATTTTTACAAATCTAAACAATATACAGACATACATAACTATACTTTCTACTAATAAACTGAGAACCTTTCTTAATCTTATTTTATGTTTGTTATCTCAGAACTTCGTCATTTATAAACAGATTTGTAATTTTTTTTTTTTATTTTGAAAAAATAACCCTACAATATTCAGCCATTTTATGTGCACTATTGAGTTTTTTAACCTTAGATTAATGGTTATTTACTAAAGCAAAATCATTAATCAAAGTTAGATAGTCAATCCATAGCCAAAATGGCTACTTAGTGGTCTCCGGTCATCTGTTGCAAATACAACATTATAAAAATATAGTAACAGAAAGCTAAAGAAAAAAAAAGACTCAGTTGCAAAAAATGCGAGTGTGTAGCTGACCACACACACGCGTATATTACAAAGAGGTATTACTATGTTAACTCACCAAATTTTCACTCTTGAATTTTAAGAGAAAACAATGTGAGTTTGTGTTAATATCGACAATTGAATGGATGACTTTTTTTATAAGTGATGATGGAATGATAGGTAATCCCCGACTGCGATGTCTGTATAGGCTAGCGGGGCATCAGTGAGAAATGAGATAAGAATAAAAGCAACCCAGCTGGCCCATAGTGATGGATATAACAACAATTAATCACTATGGTTTCCAGGATAAACCATGTGAAGCTCGACTCGATAAGGTTTTAAACCTTCATTACTAATAATCCCTTTCCCCCGAAATAATAATTTGTACTTGATAATTGGAGGCAAGTGATATAATTTTAATGTAGAGTACGTATAATAACTTCTTGTACTTTTATCTTCATCCATAAACAAGATATACAATACTCCATGCTACCACAATTAATTCACAATTAAATTAAAAACCAATCAAATCACGATTAACAATTACAATAATACCCTCAGATAAGTAGTTATATAGTTTATAATTAATTAATTATTAATAGTATATATAATAAGAGTAATATATATATATATATATATATATATATATATATATATATATATATATATATATATATATATATATATATATATATATATATATATATATATATATATATATATATATATATATATATATATATTTACATTATTTGTAAAAAATATCATTATACGTATTTAGATACAATAATAATTTTTACAAATAATGTAACTAATTACTACCACAGTTCATTAACTGTTTTATTCGTTTCTGGACTAAAAGGTACAATACATATTTACGTACAATTGAATTAATTTGCACTGTAGTTAACAAAAATTATAAGTGTAAAACTATATTTATCTACTGATAATTGTCTAAACGCATAAAAATCAATATTTATTATGACTTTATGATAACTGGTCGAGTCTTGCTCTTTGTTTATAAAATACTTATTGGTAACATCAAGTAATATTTTGCAATTAAATTAATAATTTTCTTCAATTATTTGTATTATATGCGTTGAACATTTTGTTTTTTTATTTTATTTTTTTATTTTAAGACTAATGTAGATAATAATTACATTTAAAGAAGTCCAAATAATTGTTGGAAACAACAAACATATTGTTATGTTTCCATTTATAAATTTTCCATTTATAAATGTATAAATAAATTTTCTTATATGTTAGTTATGAGTGGTTCCTTTATAATTTCTATATTTATTGTGTCTTATAAATTCTGCACCTTTTTAATGCGCAAAAAATATTTTTATTTATTAAATAATTAAGTATAAATACGTCAAAATACATTCTGTTACGCACACAGAATGTAGAACATTAATAAAGTCAGCTAATTTGACAAAAAGTTGACCCGTTTATGAGGCTCGATGCTCTATCTATATAATCTAAGGCATAATCTTATTTCTCATAAGAATTTGTTTAATGTTTACAAATTGAAACTGCCAATTGTATATTTTTTCTTTGAAATTTTTCAAATACCAAATTATGTAGCATGTTTCCCAAATATTTATAAGTAAAATTACATATATAAACAACTGCAAAATGGTGTAATATACAGGGTGTAAGAGACAGGTTGGCCAAAACAAAAACAGCTGACCCAAATGAACGGTCTGAATGAAATGGTAGATTATTTTCCCACCGGAAATGCACCACAAACTATCTATTTGAACTTTTACGATCCACACGACGCGTGAATCATTTACTGTTACTGTTTTTTTGATATTTCATAGTACATCACTGTAAAATATTATTATTTCTTTATATTATGACTCAATATCATAGATTACATGATTTCAAATGAGAAAAATAGGGGGAAAAAATTGAAATTTTCCGTAAAGAATTTCTACTAGCTTTCGGTTCAGAATAATGGTCTTGTTGGCGACAGACCTCTTTTTATATAATTTACCTTTTTAGACTTATAATTTTATATTATGAATATGTATTTTTGATACTTATTTTGTTTTTCTACTTGATTGACATATTATTGTTAGATTGTGATTGTCATAAGAAAATATACTGGTAAGCCTCTCTCTTAATATTATTTTATTATTGTCGCTACCCTCCTCTTCTACCAGCGCCGTTTTTAGGTCTGAATTCACTACTTCAGTTTTTGCCAGCCTGTCCCCTACAACCTGTATAATGTAGTCCTTGTACAATACGAATATTAAATTACATTAAAACTTATCTCGATTCTGTGTATTTCGATCGAGAACGAAGTGACTTAACTGACAATAGTACAGCGTCGCAACACACAACCACAAATCACTTATAGCAGTGTTCTCCTGTTCCATAAAGCATGCGCATGTGTGCAGGGAGCCAGAAAGACTGCATTCCTTCTCACGACCAAACCGAAAATGCCTCGACGTTTATAAAATCAACTTTTGTCTATTATTTTTAGCATAGACTTTAAGTGTGCTTTTATAAATTTAAAAACTTAAATGCCCGCCATTTTCAGTATTGTATAAAAAAAAATTATATATTAATTGTGTATGCTTAGAACACTTAATTTAGTATAAAAATAGAAAAATAATTAAAATTAATTCCAGAATGTAGCTAAATACTATAAATATTAAATGCAGTTTCCTTTGTCCACGTATTTTTTCTTCTTAAACAATAAGGAAATAGCAAATAGGCTAAGGACTCACGGATATAGAATTTGGAAAATTAATTAAAAAAATTACTTCTAGATGACGTATTAAGGATGACGTATTAAATACTGGTGTATAAAACATACACCAGTTTTCAAATTAAACCTCCAGGAATACAAATGTGAAAACCGCATTCAATTTCTTGTAGTGTTTTTTTGCATGATGTTGTAATAAAGATACATGCAGACAGACACGTAAAATTACTAAAAATGATTGTTTTGGCTTCTGTCTGTTGCTGGTATAAGGACCTCTCTTATCAATTTTTCTCAAATATCTCCCATGTGAGAGAAACCGTATTCAATACTGTACAGTAGTTTTTGCATGATGCCGGAACAAACATACAGACAGACAGACAAAATTTCAAAAAAATATTGTTTTCATTTACAATATAAAATACATATATACGCGCACTTAATACCCCTGGTATTGCAGGCGTTCATAGGCTACGGTAACCGCTTACCATCAGGTGGGGTGTATGCTTGTTTGCCACCTAAGTGGTATAAAAAAACATAAATTTTTGATTAACCCCAATGTCAAATATATTTTTTTCTTAAATACCTCTCAAACCTCGTCTTGTTACAATTTTATTAAATTAGTAAGATAAATATTATCTATATAGTGAAGGGAAAGGGATTGTTAACAATGGAGTTTGACAGCCCCATTGCTAGCAATATGCCTTATCAGGTCGACCTCCACGTGGTTTCCCCTGGAAACCATCGTGAACAATTCTTGTTGAATTCGTCACGATGTACTAACTAACCTGCTTCATCCTCACCAATCAATCCTCACTGGTGCCCCGCCAGCGTAAACCGATAGCGCGGGCGGGGTTACCACTTCATTATCACTCATTAAAATAAGTCTATCTATGTGAGTACTAAGGGTGGCTATAATAATATCTATATATTTTAGTTACAATAGTTTTCTTGGGCCCCTCTGTCCCATTCATGTTTCTACCGTGAAGCAGTTGTATTTGCATGGCTAAGTTTCGGTTTGAAGGTATTTGACAGTGAATTTACTGGGTACAGAGGAATAACACCTGAGTCCTCAGGAATAGCAACGCATGAGGGGTATCATGGGCGAAACAGTATACTCTGTTATGTCCGTGGTACTGCTCACGTCTATAGGCGATGGTTACCACTTTCCATCAGATGGGCCGTCAGCTTGTTTGCCATTCTAAGTTGCATAAAAAAAATTCGTTTAATAGAATACATACATACCTTTTTATTTGCTTCTGTGATTTCTCTTCGTATACTACTCGTGCTACTAGACCTAAGAACAAAGAATTACATAGAAGGAGTGATAAAATTGTAAAATTCTTAGCAGGCTAGTGTATAGAAAATATTATACGGCCGTATATCCCTACCAAATTCAGATACAACCTGCTTGCATACTTTCTACATAAACTGTATCGAATATATTATCTAGTAATGTAAAATATGTCATTGACAATTAATTGACATATCAAACATTATCTATACACTAGCCTGCTAGCCTAAATAAAAAAAAAATAACAAGTGACGGTGTATTTTTCGTCCTCTTTTTACTAATTATATTTGCATAAGAAGAAAGGAGGCAACCATATGATTTACAGTTTTTATTTTATCATTCCTTCAATGTAATTCCTTGTTCTTAGTACTAGACTACTAACTAACTGTAGTACAATTAGATTGTTACGTTTGACGCAAATGACACATCGTATAAATATTTGTGCAACTAACAACCGAACTAGGATAGATAACGTTATCTATATCACTTCACAAATATTTCGGTATTCACCAAAAATAAGGATTTTTTTTGGTCGTGTAGTCCCGGCATAGAATTGGCCAGAGGTGACCCAACTAGAGAATGCCGAATGGTCGTGTAGTCCCGGCATAGAATAGGCCAGAGGTGACCCAACTAGAGAATGCCGAATGGTCGTGTAGTCCCGGCATAGAATAGGCCAAGGGTGGCCCAACTAGAGATTGCCGAATGGTCGTGTAGTCCCGGCATAGAGTAGGCCAAGGGTGGCCCAACTAGAAAATGCCGAATGGTCGTGTAGTCCCGGCATAGAATAGGCCAGGGATGGCCCAACTAGAAAATTCCGAATGTTTGTGTAGTCCCGGCATAGAATAGTCCACACCTTTCTTTCCTGTGGACAATCAGTCCTGATAATACAGGACTGGTAGTCCACATTACTAACAGTCTCTCCCGGGGGGAAAGGATTATTAGTAATGAGGAGTTAGTCCCCTTTGCTATCAATATACCTTATCAGGTCGACCTCCACGCGGTTCTCCCTGGAAACCATCATGACTAATTTATTCTTGAATTCGTCACGATGGGCTAACTGACCTGCTTTTTCATCCTCACCAATCATCTCACACTGGTGCCCCGCCAGTGCATACTGATAGCGCAGGCGGGATTACCATTCCATTATCTTTAAAAAAAAAACAATCCTTCCCCCTATTCCTACCATTAGCATAGACAAATAGATATACTAAGGTAAAAAATTGGGAAGTTTATATAAAACCACACATATTTATAAAATTCCAACTTTATTAAAAACTTAGAAACACCCAAACAATTAAATACTTAAATTTTGAACCGGAACCACCCACCGTGTCAGCAAAAAAGTTGCAAGACAATAAAAAAAAAACTCGTATTTGTTCTAAAGTTTGCTAATGATCAAACACATCTGTATAAATGATAATAATAAATTGATGTTTTTTTATTGCCAATTCTCAATAATATTAAAGAGCAGGTCTTCAATGCTTCTATATATTTTATCTAATATATAAAATTCTCGTGTCGCGGTGTTTGTTACCAAACTCCTCCGAAACGGTTTTACCGATTTTTATGAAATTTTGTGTGCATATCGGGTAGGTCTGAGAATCGGCCAACATCTAAAAAAAATCCCTCGCCCTCCCTTAGTCGTCTCTTACGATACCCATTGAAAAGGAAGGGATGGCCTATTCTATGACGAGACCACTCAGAAGCTCTACAATCAGTAGTTTGCCTGCCCCCTCCCTCTCACACGACAAAGTACAAACGAATCTATTGACAGAATTGTTATCGTTAGCGAGTCCATTAGATAGATTGAGATGGCGACATGCGCCGTCTTGTTCTTTCCCATATAAGCGCTGACCGAAACAATTCTGTCGATAGATTCATTTGTACCTTGTGTAGAGAGGCTGCTTAGCAACAAAACGTGAGATAGAACTATCTACTCATGCTTTTGTATAAATTAAATCTCCCTGTGGTGTATATAACCGTTAAGGTAGATAAAATAGTTATTGATGTTCAACCAAAAACGATAGTAGTTTGACTAAATGTTGAAAACCTGATCGCTTATTTATTTATCAGGTCTATAGAATTCAAACTGAATTCGGACTCGGCCAATCAGCTTGCAGTTTCGAAGATATGCAACAAAACGTGTGCTCGGAAACCAGTTCCGTCACCTTACCGGTAACCTTCCATCGGTTCTCAGCTTCTCATGGCGTCACATGTTACGCATCTATACTGTACAGGGAGAAATCAATATTATTAGCATACTTTTAAATGAATATTATACCAGAAATTTAATATTTTTGGAAAGAAATAGTTGATTAACTCCCATATTCCTATTGCTACATTAGCAAGTCCAAATCTCAAGTGAGTGGGTGTAGTATTTTTGAATTTATTATATAATTAGATAACGGGAATTATTTTAAGTTACTGTTTGTCGTTTTCGACAATTATTTCGACTACATCCGGAAGTCTTCTTTAGGACAAGTATGGAGATTTTTTCACAAAATTTGTGAAGTAATAGAAATTAGTCGTCGCTCTAATAGAGACAATGAATGCTCTTTGTCACAGGCTTGAAGAACATG